>NC_058088.1:59057311-59657311 GCF_014858855.1 Bufo gargarizans | reverse complement strand
AAACGATTAACCAACGCAGGTCCTGACAGTCCCACAGGTCTGGAAATTAGTGCACAAGCCCTTTAGGCCCCTTTCACACGGGCGAGTATTCCGCGTGTGTGCAATGCGTGAGGGGAACGCATTGCACCCGCACTGAATCCTGACCCATTCATTTCAATGGGGCTGTGCACATGAGCTGTGATTTTCACGCATAACTTGCGCGTTGCGTGAAAATCGCAGCATGTTCTATATTCAGCGTTTTTCACGCAACACAGGCCGCATAGAAATGAATGGGGCTTTGTGAAAATTGCATCTCATCCTTAAGCAAGTGTGGATGCGGTGCGATTTTCAAGCATGGTTGCTAAGGAGACGAGGGATGTATGACCCGGGACCCCATTTACTTTATTATTTTCCACGTGGAAAATAATAGCATTCTTTAATACAGAATGCTAAGTATAATGTCAATTGAGGGTTAAAAAATCATAAAAACATAACTCACCTCATCCACTTGATCGCGGAACCGGGATCCTCTTCTTTGTTCTCTTGAAGGACCTGCAAAAGGACCTGCGCTGACGTCAGTGCAAGTCCTGCTGAATGAAGATAGAAGGTAACATAGTAACATAGTAACATAGTACATAAGGCCGAAAAAAGACATTTGTCCATCCAGTTCGGCCTGTTATCCCGCAAGTTGATCCAGAGGAAGGCAAGAAAAAAAACCTGTGAGGTAGAAACCAATTTTCTCCACTTTAGGGGAATAAAAAATTCCTTCCCGACTCCAATCAGAATAACTCCCTGGATCAACGACCCCTCTCTAGTAGCTATAGCCTATAATATTATTAAGCTCCAGAAATACGTCCAGGCCCCTCTTGAATTCCTTTATTGTACTCACCATCACCACCTCCTCAGGCAGAGAGCTCCATAGTCTCACTGCTCTTACCGTAAAGAATCCTCTTCTATGTTTGTGTACAAACCTTCTTTCCTCCAGACGCAGAGGATGTCCCCTCGTCACAGTCACAGTCCTGGAGATAAATAGATGATGGGAGTGATCTCTGTACTGACCCCTGATATATTTATACATAGTAATTAGATCTCCCCTCAGTTGTCTTTTTTCTAAAGTGAATAACCCTAATTTTGATAATCTTTCAGGGTACTGTAGTTGCCCCATTCCAGTTATTACTTTAGATGCCCTCCTCTGGACCTTCTCCAGCTTTGCTATGTCTGCCTTGTTCACAGGAGCCCAGAACTGTACATTGTACTCCATGTGTGGTCTGACTAGCGATTTGTAAAGTGGTAGGACTATGTTCTTATCACGGGAATCTATGCCCCTTCTGATGCAACCCATTATCTTGTTGGCCTTGGCAGCAGCTGCCTGACACTGGTTTTTGCAGCTTAGTTTGCTGTTTATTAAAATTCCTAGATCCTTTTCCATGTCAGTGTTACCGAGTGTTTTACCATTTAGTATGTATGGGTGACTTGCATTATTCCTTCCCATGTGCATAACTTTACATTTATCAGTGTTAAACCTCATCTGCCACTTATCTGCCCAAGCCTCCAATCTATCCAGATCCCTCTGCAGTAGTATACTGTCCTCATCAGTGTTAATTACTTTACACAGTTTAGTGTCATCTGCGAAAATTGATACTTTACTATGCAAGCCTTCTACAAGATCATTAATAAATATATTGAAGAGAATAGGGCCCAATACTGACCCTGAGGTACCCCACTAGTGACAGTGACCCAATCTGAGTGTGTACCGTTAATAACCACCCTCTGTTTTCTATCACTGAGCCAGTTACTTACCCACATACAGACGTTTTCTCCCAGTCCGAGCATTCTCATTTTATATACTAACCTTTTATGTGGTACAGTGTCAAATGCTTTGGAGAAGTCCAGATACACGACATCCATTGATTCGCCGCTGTCAAGTCTAGAACTTACCTCCTCATAGAAACTGATTAAATTTGTCTGACATGACCGATCCCTCACGAAGCCATGCTGATATGGCGTTATTTGCTTATTCCCGTTGAGATGCTCTAAGATAGCATCTCTCAGAAAACCTTCATACACTTTACCCACAACAGATGTTAAACTTACCGGCCTATAGTTTCCAGGCTCTGTTTTTGGCCCCTTTTTGAATATTGGCACCACATTTGCCATGCGCCAATCCTGTGGGACATTCCCTGTCAGTATAGAGTCTGCAAATATCAGAAATAAGGGTCTGGCTATGACATTACTTAATTCCTTTAGGATACGGGGGTGTATGCCATCCGGTCCTGGCGATTTGTCTATTTTAATCTTTTTAAGTCGCTGCTGTACTTCTACCTGGGTCAGACAGGACACTTTTAATGGGGAATTTATTTTTGCATTCTGCATGTCATCTGACAGTTTATTTTCCTCAGTGAATACATTGGAAAAAAAAAATATTTAACAGCTTTGCTTTCTCCTCGTCGCTCTCTGCGACTCCCCCCTTATTACTCTTTAAAGGGCCGACACCTTCAGATTTATACTTTTTAACATTTATATAATTGAAGAACATTTTAGGGTTAGTTTTACTCTCTTTGGCAATTAATCTCTCGGTCTCTAGTTTGGCCGCTTTTATTAGTTTTTTACATGTTCTATTTTTTTCCTTATAGCTTTTCAGTGCGTCCGTGCTCCCCTCCTGTTTCAGTGAATTATATGCATTTTTTTTTGTCATTTATTGCTTTCTTTACAGTTCTGTTTATCCACATTGGTTTCTTTTTGTTCCTTAACCTTTTATTCCCATACGGTATGTACCTCTCACAATGAGATTTTAGGATGTTTTTAAAGATATCCCATTTTGTGGCTGTATTTTTATTTTTGAAGACTTTGTCCCAGTTAGTTTGACCTATGGCCTCTCTTAGTTGGCTAAATTTAGCTTTTTTGAAGTTTGGTATTTTTGTTCCTCCCTGTAGAAACGCTCTTTTGAATGATAATTGGAAGGTTATTTTTTTAGGTCCTTGTTATAATGGAAAATAATAAAATCTACAGAACACCAAACCCAAACCCGAACTTCAGTAAAAGGAGTCCGGGTTCGGGTCTGGGTACCACATTCAGTTTTTTCTCACGTGCGTGCAAAATGCATTGCACTCACGCGGAAAAAACTGAACAACGGAACGCAATCGCAGTCAATACTGACTGAAATTGCGTGCCTACTCGCGCAATTTTTTTTTCTGAACGCACCTGCATCCCATCCGGCCCTCACCTGAGTGAAAGAGGCCTTAAAGTAAAGCTCCGTCTGTAGTCAGTCAACTTATCAAGAATTAAGAAGGGCGAATCTTTGAATAATCACTCACTGATGGAGAATTTACTATTACGGAGACATATTTACCTCCTAAGACGTTGGCGGTTGGAATGCTTAACCTCTTCCTAGAAACGGAAATAATGTACGTCCCATATATGATCCTCATCACAGGTCACACCAGTCTGAGAGGCCTGAAAATTATTGTGCGGCCCCATTAATAATGTTTATTTTTTAGGGATCTTTCACACGGCCGTTCCGTGCATTAGGGGCCGCAATGTGCCATCCCCAATGCACGGGCAATATCCATTCGGATTCCACAGATAGATACAGACCTACTTGAATGGGTCCGTGATCCGTCCGCACCGCAAAAAAATAGAACATGTTCTGTTTTTTTGCGGTGCGGAGGCAAATAGAGAAACCCCATGGAAGCACTTCGCAGTGCTTCTGTGGGGTTCCGTACCTCTGTTCGCACCGACCTCCTGGATTGTAGACCCACTCAAGTGAATTGGTCCGCATCCGTGATGCGGGGTATACACGCCTGATGCCCGTGTTTTGTGGACCCGCTGTTTGTGGGCCACAATACGGGCACGACCGGGCAACGGCCGTGTGCATGAGCCCTTAAGGATACAGATGAACTCAAATAGGAATCATTGCAAATGGCCTATGGATGGGCCGTTAGGCAACACCTCGAAAATGTAGCATCATCCACAGTGGACACGTTTCAGACTGGAGGTTGTAGTATTTTCCATAAAGGTTTCTATGGACACACAACTGAGATTTCCATGTTTGTAGCCTGTAATGACATATTCCCGCTCCTCTGTCCTCGTTCCATTGGGATTTTCTGAATTAAAAGCTTTTTCATGCAGTTTGGGTTTTGTTTAGTCAATATGGTGGAAAATGAGAGGAAATGATGGTTTTTCCTCTTCTCTTTAAGGTAAATGTGCACCTCTGGGATCATAAAAACAGCATGTTGAATGAAAAAATGCATGTTTATGAAATGTAATAAAACCAACATATGCAAATGGCGTGTATGTAAATGAGCCTCCTTAATATCATCTGAAAGCGAAGGCGCCAGGATCTAACCTTTCTCCCACTCCTTTCATTCATAATTTATTCACATGATTAAACGTCAGATTTTCTTCAAATAAAATCAACAGAAAAGCCTCCAAGGGATTTCTTTTTCTGTTTCCTGCCAAATATTTGAAGATTAATGTTTTGCCTTTAATTTTTTTTCCACTTTCCTGCGAAACTCGAAATTGCATCTTATTAAATGGCGTCAACTCGTGGGATTTAAAATATTAGATTGTGTTAACATAAGTCGTTTAGTGTATTCAGTGTGGAAAAGAAAACGTACTTACCAAAAGGTTTTCACGTGATTACTGCCATACTCTGAGAAACAATGCTCCCATACAGTGCATATGATACAGTCATAGAGCCATACAACACTCAGTATCCAAATACTACTACTAGAGATGAGCGAAGCTTAGTAAAATTCGATTCGGCTGCTTTGCCGAAAAAATAAATAAAAAATACTCAAAGCGCATTTGCTTGTAAGTGGCGGGTGCAATGACAGGGAGCTTCGATAGCGCCGCCCCCGTCATTGTACCCCTCAGATGCTGCGTTCATACCTGATCGTGGCATCTGATTTACATAAAAGAGTGTAAAATTTTAAGAAAGCAAACAAACAAAAAAACGTACCTGATCCCTTTGCTTGCGACAGGCCGGCCGCTGCCATCTTGCTTAAAGATCTGACGAGTAATCTGATGACGTCATCATGCAGGCTGGCGTGGTGACGTCATACATCACCGTGCACTGGATTTCGTCCGAAATCTTCAAGCAAGAGGGTGGCATGCAGCCCGTCGTGTACAAATGTAGCTGGTATGTATGAATTATTTTTAGTTTTTTAACACTATTTCAGGTTAAATTAATTCGCTACCGTGAAGCTTCGCAACGAATTGAATTGTTCCTGGAATTCAGATGGTGGACTTGGGTTTGCTCATCCCTAACTACTACTATTCAGGTTGCCCATGACAATTAGATTTCTTATGGCCATACACTCATCCAGCCATCAGCTGTTTCTCCCAACCCCTCATACCCGTGCACACTTGGCTCAGTTGAGCATGCATGTGTTCTGCGAAGGGAGATAGGAGTCACTTTTGGCAGCAACTTATCTTCCCAAGGGGATTCGGGAGCCCCTCACACAGAAATCTTTTATTTAATGTGTACAGCTAGCTTTAGAGCCGACATATCACTGCCATAAATTGCCCGCAAAATACTGCGATTCAATGCAAAAATCAAACTGCTATTCAATAATCAGATAATACACCATACAATAAAATGCATATTCAGACCACATACTGTAGCATTGCCATATCATGTCTACCTAATACTACCATGTAGTGTCCACTCAATACTACCATACAGTGTCCACATAATATTGTCATATAGTGTCCACATAATACTACCATATAGTATCCCCATAACACTGTCATATAGTGGCCATATAATAATGCTACATAGTGTCCAAATAATACTGTCCTATAGTGTCTGCATAATGCTGCAATACATTGGCCATATAATAGTGCCCTATAATGTCTACATAATTCTGCCATTTAGTGTGAACATAATATTTTAATTAGATTCCCAAATAGCACCACTTTAAATTGCTAAAGAATACTAAGTGATTTTAGGGTTGATATATATATATATATATATATATATATATATACACACACTCACCTAAAGAATTATTAGGAACACCTGTTCTATTTCTCATTAATGCGATTATCTAGTCAACCAATCACATGGCAGTCGCTTCAATGCATGTAGGGTTGTGGTCCTGGTCAAGACAATCTCCTGAACTCCAAACTGAATGTCAGAATGGGAAAGAAAGGTGGGCTACAACAGCAGAAGACCCCCCCTGGTACCACTCATCTCCACTACAAATAGGAAAAAGAGGCTACAATTTGCACGAGCTCACCAAAATTGGACTGTTGAAGACTGGAAAAATGTTGCCTGGTCTGATGAGTCTCGATTTCTGTTGAGACATTCAAATGGTAGAGTCCGAATTTTGCGTAAACAGAATGAGAACATGTATCCATCATGCCTTGTTACCACTGTGCAGGCTGGTGGTGGTGGTGTAATGGTGGGGGGATGTTTTCTGGGCACACTTTAGGCCCCTTAGTGCCAATTGGCCATTGTTTAAATGCCACGGGCTACCTGAGCATTGTTTCTGACCATGTCCATCCCTTCATGACCACCATGTACCCCTCCTCTGATGGCTACTTCCAGCAGGATAATGCACCATGTCACAAAGCTCGAATCATTTCAAATTGTTTTCTTGAACATGACAATGAGTTCACTGTACTAAAATGGCCCCACAGTCACCAGATCTCAACCCAATAGAGCATCTTTGGGATGTGGTGGAACGGGAGCTTCGTGCCCTGGATGTGCATCCCTCAAATTTCCATCAACTGCAAGATGCTATCCTATCAATATGGGCCAATATTTCTAAAGAATGCTATCAGCACCTTGTGGAATCAATGCCACGTAGAATTAGGGCAGTTCTGAAGGCAAAAGGGGGTCCAACACCGTATTAGTATGGTGTTCCTAATAATTCTTTAGGTGAGTGTATATGATGGAGACTGACAACCACTGTATTATGAATGTGTCCTTCCTTATATTTTGTCTTGGCTGAATATATCCCGAGATACATGGCTCAAGATGCCCAGCTTGGTAAAAAAAATAAAAAAATTCTGATACTTTGTCACAAGATGACTATCCTGTATATGTCTATATGTGGCCTCCTACTGGTTGGGATGTGAATTGCAGCCTGCCAAAGGTTTTGCAGGCATGTTGTGATATTGTATTGGATTTAATGAGAAATTTAGAGCTCTTAACCAACTTTGAGCTATGGTAAGTGTGAACACATCTGTATACGCAGGAGACAATACATCGTGGTCTAGGTCGGAGAAGGTATTAATGGTGACATGGTGCTTTAGTGTAATCAAAGGGGTCAATGGTAAATTTAGGTTATTCCTGAGAGATGAGGCCCTGGGCAATAACCTACCTTACCTCTCCTAAAACCAACGCTGCCCCTCTTGGTCAGATATAATCTGTGGGTCGACCTAACTGCAAGTGTTTGATTATCCTGCAGCGCCACCACAGGAGACATGAAGCATTTCAAGATGGCAATTAAAATCGGTGGGCTGTCTATGTAATCTATAGGAAGAGATTCACCTTCTCTGGAGAATAGATGAGGACTGTTGGCAGGGACCCTTTTTACTAAGAATATTCTTCCATGAAAACTTTTTGCCGTGTCGTCGCCATGTTTAGATAATGCAGCCTGTTCTCTAATGTCCCTTATACATTGCTCCGGTGCAGGCAGATAATGCCTGGGAGAGGAGACCGGACAATAATTGAATCCCTTATAGAGTAAGTGACGTTTCATTTAAGGCGCTCCATTCTTTGGGATCTTTTTTTCTCCTGTCTTTGTGACACAGACAGAAGGATGTTATTAGCATCCTGAGATTGACTCCTACATCTCATTCTTCCTCTTCTTCCTCTTTGTAGCAGTGTTTGTGGAGGAGACTGAAGGAAACGCTGATGGCACTTTGGAAGCAATTTCTGCAAGAACCTCCTTTGCTTAAAAAGCTGCCTCCTGGCAAACCATTGTCAGCAAGATGAATGTTGTTGCTGCTGCCCATAGGAGGTAAAAAGCAACAGAATAATTACCAATGCTACCTTACACTGATTGAAAAACATGCCCTGGGAACAGAGAGGGGTGTACGGAGCATTCCGCATCATGTAGCGGAGGAATGAATACAGATAGACAGACGGATATGAGACAGATGAGAGATAGATAGATAGGAAAAAGATACATAGATATAAGATAGATAAACATTAAATAGATAGATAATAGATGAACTGATCGATAATAGATAGATATTGATAATAGATAGATAGATATGAGATAGATAAAAGATCAATTGTAAAGATAGATAATAGATAGACAGATTGATTGATAGATATGAGATAGATAGATAATAGATCTCCCCATTCCAATGCATATATATATCTATCTATCTATCTATCTATCTATCTATCTATCTATCTAATATCTATCTATCTATCTATCTATCTACAGGTCCTTCTAAAAAAATTTGCATATTGTGATAAAGTTCATTATTTTCTGTAATGTACTGATAAACATTAGACTTTCATATATTTTAGATTCATTACACACCAACTGAAGTAGTTCAAGCCTTTTATTGCTGTAATATTGATGATTTTGGCATACAGCTCATGAAAACCCAAATTCCTATCTCAAAAAATTAGCATATCATGAAAAGGTTCTCTAAACGAGCTATTAACCTAATCATCTGAATCAACTAATTAACTCTAAACACCTGCAAAAGATTCCTGAGGCTTTTAAAAACTCCCAGCCTGGTTCATTACTCCAAACCGCAATCATGGGTAAGACTGCCGACCTGACTGCTGTCCAGAAGGCCATCATTGACACCCTCAAGCAAGAGAGTAAGACACAGAAAGAAATTTCTGAAGGAATAGGCTGTTCCCAGAGCGCTGTATCAAGGCACCTCAGTGGGAAGTCTGTGGGAAGGAGAAGTGTGGCAGAAAACGCTGCACAACGAGAAGAGGTGACCGGACCCTGAGGAAGATTGTGGAGAAGGACCGATTCCAGACCTTGGGGGACCTGCGGAAGCAGTGGACTGAGTCTGGAGTAGAAACATCCAGAGCCACCGTGTACAGGCGTGTGCAGGAAATGGGCTACAGGTGCCGCATTCCCCAGAAACAGCGGCAGAAGCGCCTGACCTGGGCTACAGAGAAGCAGCACTGGACTGTTGCTCCGTGGTCCAAAGTACTTTTTTCGGATGAAAGCAAATTTTGCATGTCATTCGGAAATCAAGGTGCCAGAGTCTGGAGGAAGACTGGGGAGAGGGAAATGCCAAAATGCCTGAAGTCCAGTGTCAAGTCCCCACAGTCAGTGATGGTCTGGGGTGCCATGTCAGCTGCTGGTGTTGGTCCACTGTGTTTTATCAAGGGCAGGGTCAATGCAGCTAGCTATCAGGAGATTTTGGAGCACTTCATGGAACATCTGCTGAAAAGCTTTATGGAGATGAAGATGTCATTTTTCAGCACGACCTGGCACCTGCTCACAGCGCCAAAACCACTGGTAAATGGTTTACTGACCATGGTATTACTGTGCTCAATTGGCCTGCCAACTCTCCTGACCTGAACCCCATAGAGAATCTGTGGGATATTGGGAAGAGAAAGTTGAGAGACGCAAGACCCAACACTCTGGATGAGCTTAAGGCCGCTATCGAAGCCTCCTGGGCCTCCATAACACCTCAGCAGTGCCACAGGCTGATTGTCTCCATGCCACGCCGCATTGAAGCAGTCATTTCTGCAAAAGGATTCCCGACCAAGTATTGAGTGCAGAACTGAACATTTGCAGAACTGAAGACTTTTTTTGTATTAAAAACACTTTTCTTTTATTGGTCGGATAAAATATGCAAATTTTTTTAGATAGGAATTTGGGTTTTCATGAGCTGTATGCCAAAATCATCAATATCAAAACAATAAAAGGCTTGAACTACTTCAGTTGTGTGTAATGAATCTAAAATATATGAAAGTCTAATGTTTATCAGTACATTACAGAAAATAATGAACTTTATCACAATATGCAAATTTTTTGAGAAGGACCTGTATATTGTGCTGCTATGGCCGCTGTGTTCTCCTCTTCCCCCAGCAGTATGGAGAGTCTCTCTTCCTCCTCCATGGAGGTGAAGTCTGGGCAGAGATCAGACAGTCTCCTGAGGTGAGAGTCCCTCACTGCTGAGATTTTGGGGCACTGCAGCATAAAAATTAGCCTCATCCTCCACGGCCTCCTGTTCGCACTATCTATCTATCTCATATTTATCTATCTAGCAAACCAAATAAAGTAGCAGCACACTACTAAATGCACTAAGACTGGGTGAACAGGTAAATGTGTGAACAGGGTCAAATACATGACGCCAATACTTACTAATAAACGGTGAAGAAGCTCTTAGTGCATATTATTGATCAAAAATATGTCGGGCCCATCTACCAGACGTCATATTCCCTGGTGCTTTTAATCAGAGTAACAATGGAGCTGGACACTCCGTGTTAGAGTAGGTCCCATCTGATAAGAAGCTACCTTGACGTCTGGTAGATGGGCCGACATATTTTTGATCAATAATATGCGCTAATATTTATCTATCTATCTATCTCATATCTATCTCATATATGTCTATCTATCTAATATTTATTTATCTATCTAATATTTATTTATCTATCATCTGACTAAAGACCTTGAGAAATGTAGGAGGGGCAGATGGTGGTAAATAACAGTAGCAGTGGGAGAAGACACAAGTTGTTACATTTTAGTTCTTTATTTCCTGTATACTACTCGGCGGTGTATAAGAGGTAACAATCGGACTGCGGCAGGTCTGCTGCAGGGCGTGATCCCTCACAGGTTGTATTCTCTTCATAGGAAACACATTTTGAGCATCTGTAATAAACAGAACAGATGATTGTACTTTACATCCTGTCGTTCGTATATTTTCAAAATCAACAGGGGACAGCAGCACAATTTAGCATCAGAGCACAATCAGCCTCCGAGAAGAAATGAGTTCCTGAGATTGAAGATGAAGCTTCCATGTAAATTGCATCATCTGCTCCCACAATGCACAGCGCTGAATACGGAATGAAAAACTATATATGTGTGTGTGTGTGACAACCGCACAAAAGGCCACACAGTTCATGCACATCAATGAATCCGCTCGCTGGGATGCAGCGCTGTCAGCCTCAAGAAAAGCAAAGTCAATTATCAAGATGCAAGAAGCACATTTTTCAGCAGTCTCTACCCTTAGAGGTAATGTGCGGTGAAAGCCACCTCTTATCACATGCTGTTTCCTATTTTAATAAGACTCTGACACAGAGCTCCAAATCCACTGCATAAACCGGTGTAAATGTAAACATTCTGGGGGTCATTTATCAAACTGGTGTAAAGTAGAACTGGTTTAGTTGCCCATAGCAACCAATCAGGTTCCACCTTTCATTCTATGGGCAACAAAACCAGTTCTACTTTACACCAGTTTGATAAATGACCCCCTCTGTCTTTCTGCAGCCACCAGTAGAGGAAGTAGAGATGAGCGAATCGAATCCCACAAAGTGGAATTCAACTGAATTTCAGGCTAAATTCGATTCGCCTAGAAGCTGAATTTCCTCGTACTTCGTGTCAGCGAATCGATTTAACCTGAAATAGTATAAAAAGCAAAAAAATGCAAATTTACTGTACCTCCTCCATTTGCTCGCGACGAGCCGCCAGCCTCCATCTTGCTTGAAGATCTCGGCCAAAATCCCGTGTGGAGCGAGATTACATCATCACGCTGGCCGGCGTGATGACATCATATGTCACCACAGCAGCCGGCGTGATGATGTAATCTTGCGGCGCACAGGATTTCGGCCAAGATCTTCAAGCAAGATGGCGGTGGCCGGCCTGTGGTGAGCAAATGGAGGCGGTAAGTTAGATTTTTTTTTATTGTTAATTTTACACTCAGATGCAGCGATCTTGTATGAACGCGGCATCTGAGGGGTTCAATGACGGGGGGCGGCGCTATCACAGCTCCCTGTCACGGCACCCGCTACTTACAAAAAAATGCACTTCGTGACAAAGTCATTTGTCACAAAGCAAATTTTTGGGTGAAATTCGGCGAATCAGTCGAATCGAACTTTTGAGAAATTCACTCATCTCTAGGAGGGAGCTTATGAGCTTACTGTGCACTGTTTATACATTTAAGCAGGAAGCTCCCTCTAGTGGAGGCAGCTAGAATGTCATCTTGTAAAGCTATGTCAGTGCAGGGGATTGGAGATTGTATGAGATGGCCTAAACTATCCGACAAAAATGTAGTCATTCAGAGTAAAAATTATGCAGTTGTATTTTTAATTTAAGATATTAACAAACACTATTCTACAGACGAAAGTGATGCTATTTATGGGAACCAAGGGTCCAATTTTTTTCATTCTTCAGTAAATCCACAACTCTGCAGATGGGGCCTCATAAAAGCTAATGTGGTCCGTTTCCTGGTGCTGCTATGCAGTAGTATTGGGAGTGCACAGGATGGCGGTAGTGTAGATGGTTGACAGGACCTGGTAAAGATTACGGTTTCAGGATTTGAGAGCTTCAAGCTATGACTTTGTTAGGACCAACCCCCCAACCCCTCCTCCGAGGACTTTCTGTCTACCCCAACTTCCTTTATTGGCTCAAAATTATGTCTGGTGATAGCAATTCTGGCTTCATGTTATTAGTTTTAAAATTTTCCAAGATTCCTGCTTGCTGTCAGTTAATGTCATCTTTCTTAATACATCTGGTGGCTGAAAGCCCTGTATACATTTCTACATACTGTATATATCCAGTCTAGGTAGCCACTGTAACATAAATAAGACATCTTAACTCTTGCCCTGCTTGATTGCTACAATGTATCAACATGTATCAGGTAAAAATGATCAGTGTGAAGTCCAGATAGTTTGCCTTGATTGGATACAGTTATAGCAAACTCGTAGTCTTTCATCTTATAGTTACTCCTTTGCAAGGAAATGACACTGGTGAATGGTGAAGAAGGTGTCAAGCAAGTACTCACTGGGCGGACTGTTACCTGCCTGTGGCGCCATCGATCATGGTGGACTAGAGGTTGGCACTGTAGAATTGTGCAATGTCTATTTGATGGTTGGGCTAAGGATTTGCCCTTGTGTGGGACAGTAATGTCCAGAGGAGCTTAGTATTAGACACAATTTAGCCATTTCACAAGTTACTTTAATGGCTATAACTTATTGGACTCTTTACTTGATTTTTCAGGGTTTTTTTTTTTTTGCAAATAATTCTGCTTTCTTTCAATGTAATTTTATCCACAATTTATTTTTTTAATAATTTTTTGTCTTACAGGTTAAAAAAAATCATAAAACATTTGCTTTCTTGCATTTTATCTAAAGACAGGTGAAACTCGAAAAATTAGAATATCGTGCAAGCGTTTATTTATTTCAGTAATGCAAATTAAAAGGAATTAATGCAGCTTAAAATATGAATTTTGTGAAAAGGTTCAATATTCTAGACTCAAAGTGTCGCCCTCTAGTCATCTTATTAATCCATACCCCCTGAGCAAAGGGGACCTCAAAATTGTGGCTTTGGGGTTTCATAAGCTGTGAGCCATAATCATCCAAATTATAACAAATAAAGGCCTGAAATATCTCGTTTTGCAGGTAATGAGTCTCATAAATTAGTTTCACATTTTAAGTTGCATTACTGAAATAAATGAACTTTGCACGATATTCAAATTTTTCGAGTTTCACCGTTATGTCTAGTAATAATATAGGAGTATCCTAAGAATTTTTTGTCTTTGTCATTTTCTACCATACATTTTGATTTCAATTTATTGGGTCTTGGGTAGCAGTACGACAACGAACAGGAATATTTTTTTTTTGTTCTAACTAGGTTGCTTCAAGATAGACCCAGTGACATCTTCCTACTGTCAGCATCCAGTTGATCATGTGACCGGTCCTCTGCCTCCATTCTATACTCAGTGCTCATTGAAAACCACTTCTGTCCTCTCACCAAGGTCCCATGCAGTCTTAGACAGTGAGGAACCCAACATTCGGCTGCCAGGTCACTCAGGAAGCTGCCTAGACCCTGCAGCCTAAACACATTATGGTGTGGGATTTAGGGACCTGGACATAATCCTAACAGTTCCCTCCAGTTGTGTTCAGCTGCTAAGTGCGAACAATTACCTAATCTCAGGGATCCAGCGAGAATAATGCAATGGATACTAATAAACTTTGTATCAAGAAGAAATGAACCTTTCAGAACCCCACTGTGTATTGCGGAAAGTGGACACAATGTGCGGTAACATTGTTACCGGAGCTGAATATTTATTGTTGACTAAATTGAATATTTCATGTGCAGCCGTTGAACAGCTGTATCTGTAGATTCATTACCTTAACTACAACATTAATTGTATGTCGAACGCCTCTGTACAATGTTTCAATCTGGCACAAAGGGCTTATTGTTAATGTAGATACATAAAGATTTATGAATATGATAGTTGCCTTGGTAACAAAGTAACAATTTATGTCACAAAGCTATCACTGGCCCCAATATCCTGCTCATAAAATAGGTAATATGTTAAACTCATTCAGATCTCTATCATTTCATTCAACTGCTTTAGGCAATCCATGCACAATCCTGGCACAAAAGAGAGAGAGAGAGAGAGAGAGAGAGAGAATGAGAGAGAGACAGAGAGAGAGAGAGAGAGAGAGAGAGAGAGAGTATTGTGGAAAAGAACAAACCCTGGGTTAAAAGAATGTTTTTAAGTTATAGGTGAATCCATGTGTTTAAAGCAACAGAGCATCAAACTCAGGAACCATACAGAAGTCACAACCTCTGGGCAATACTTATATACTACTTCACTGTTGGCTTCTTTTTAAGTGACTTCAGTTAGCTGCATTGTACAGTATCCTGGACGTCTAAGGTTGTCTGAAATACAAGAATATGGGGAGAACATTCAAACATAGTACATCTGGATGAAGTATGATAGTAGTTATGTTCTTGTATATTCAAAGCAGTATTGTAGCAGTTCTTGTACAAGGGAAAAATATTTTAGTAGTTATATTCTTGTACATAGGAGGTAGTATTATAGTAGTTATATTCTTGTACATAGGAGCAGTATTATAGTAGTTATATTCTTGTACATAGGAGCAGTATTATAGTAGTTATATTCTTGTACATAGGAGGCAGTATTATAGTAGTTATATTCTTGTACATAGGAGCAGTATTATAGTAGTTATATTCTTGTACATAGGAGGCAGTATTATAGTAGTTATATTCTTGTACATAGGAGCAGTATTATAGTAGTTATATTCTTGTACATAGGAGCAGTATTATAGTAGTTATATTCTTGTACATAGGAGGCAGTATTATAGTAGTTATATTCTTGTACATAGGAGCAGTATTATAGTAGTTATATTCTTGTACATAGGAGCAGTATTATAGTAGTTATATTCTTGTACATAGGAGTAGAGTTGAGCGAACACCTGGATGTTCGGGTTCGAGAAGTTCGGCCGAACATCCCGGAAATGTTCGGGTTCGGGATCCGAACCCGATCCGAACTTCGTCCCGAACCCGAACCCCATTGAAGTCAATGGGGACCCGAACTTTTCGGCACTAAAACGGCTGTAAAACAGCCCAGGAAAGGGCTAGAGGGCTGCAAAAGGCAGCAACATGTAGGTAAATCCCCTGCAAACAAATGTGGATAGGGAAATGAATTAAAATAAAAATTAAATAAATAAAAATTAACCAAAATCAATTGGAGAGAGGTTCCATAGCAGAGAATCTGGCTTCCCGTCACCCACCACTGGAACAGTCCATTCTCAGATATTTAGGCCCCGGCACCCAGGCAGAGGAGAGAGGTCCCGTAACAGACAATCTGGCTTCATGTCAGCAGAGAATCAGTCTTCATGTCATAGCAGAGAATCAGGCTTCACGTCAGCCACCACTGCAACAGTCCATTGTCATAAATTTAGGCCCAGCACCCAGGCAGAGGAGAGAGGTCCCGTAACAGAGGATCTGGCTTCATGTCAGCAGAGAATCAGTCTGCATGTCATAGCAGAGAATCAGGCTTCACGTCAGCCACCACTGCAACAGTCCATTGGCATATATTTAGGCCTAGCACCCAGGCAGAGGAGAGAGGTCCCGTAACAGACAATCTGGCTTCATGTCAGCAGAGAATCAGTCTGCATGTCATAGCAGAGAATCAGGCTTCACGTCAGCCACCACTGCAACAATCCATTGGCATATATTTAGGCCTAGCACACAGGCAGAGGAGAGAGGTCCCGTAACAGACAATCTGGCTTCATGTCATAGCAGAGAATCAGTCTGCATGTCATAGCAGAGAATCAGGCTTCACGTCAGCCACCACTGCAACAGTCCATTGGCATATATTTAGGCCTAGCACACAGGCAGAGGAGAGAGGTCCCGTAACAGACAATCTGGCTTCATGTCAGCAGAGAATCAGTCTGCATGTCATAGCAGAGAATCAGGCTTCACGTCAGCCACCACTGCAACAGTCCATTGTCATAAATTTAGGCCCAGCACCCAGGCAGAGGAGAGAGGTCCCGTAACAGACAATCTGGCTTCATGTCAGCAGAGAATTAGTCTGCATGTCATAGCAGAGAATGAGGCTTCACGTCAGCCACCACTGCAACAGTCCATTGGCATATATTTAGGCCTAGCACACAGGCAGAGGAGAGAGGTCCCGTAACAGACAATCTGGCTTCATGTCAGCAGAGAATCAGTCTGCATGTCATAGCAGAGAATGAGGCTTCACGTCACCCACCACTGCAACAGTCCATTGGCATATATTTAGGCCTAGCACACAGGCAGAGCAGAGAGGTCCCGTAACAGACAATCTGGCTTCATGTCAGCAGAGAATCAGTCTGCATGTCATAGCAGAGAATGAGGCTTCACGTCACCCACCACTGCAACAGTCCATTGGCATATATTTAGGCCTAGCACACAGGCAGAGCAGAGAGGTCCCGTAACAGACAATCTGGCTTCATGTCAGCAGAGAATCAGTCTGCATGTCATAGCAGAGAATGAGGCTTCACGTCACCCACCACTGCAACAGTCCATTGGCATATATTTAGGCCTAGCACACAGGCAGAGCAGAGAGGTCCCGTAACAGACAATCTGGCTTCATGTCAGCAGAGAATCAGTCTGCATGTCATAGCAGAGAATGAGGCTTCACGTCACCCACCACTGCAACAGTCCATTGGCATATATTTAGGCCTAGCACACAGGCAGAGCAGAGAGGTCCCGTAACAGACAATCTGGCTTCATGTCAGCAGAGAATCAGTCTGCATGTCATAGCAGAGAATGAGGCTTCACGTCACCCACCACTGCAACAGTCCATTGGCATATATTTAGGCCTAGCACACAGGCAGAGCAGAGAGGTCCCGTAACAGACAATCTGGCTTCATGTCAGCAGAGAATCAGTCTGCATGTCATAGCAGAGAATGAGGCTTCACGTCACCCACCACTGCAACAGTCCATTGGCATATATTTAGGCCTAGCACACAGGCAGAGCAGAGAGGTCCCGTAACAGACAATCTGGCTTCATGTCAGCAGAGAATCAGTCTGCATGTCATAGCAGAGAATGAGGCTTCACGTCACCCACCACTGCAACAGTCCATTTTCATAAATTTAGGCCCAGCACCCAGGCAGAGGAGAGAGGTCCCGTAACAGAGGATCTGGCTTCATGTCAGCAGAGAATCAGTCTGCATGTCATAGCAGAGAATGAGGCTTCACGTCACCCACCACTGCAACAGTCCATTGGCATATATTTAGGCCTAGCACACAGGCAGAGCAGAGAGGTCCCGTAACAGACAATCTGGCTTCATGTCAGCAGAGAATCAGTCTGCATGTCATAGCAGAGAATGAGGCTTCACGTCACCCACCACTGCAACAGTCCATTGGCATATATTTAGGCCTAGCACACAGGCAGAGCAGAGAGGTCCCGTAACAGACAATCTGGCTTCATGTCAGCAGAGAATCAGTCTGCATGTCATAGCAGAGAATGAGGCTTCACGTCACCCACCACTGCAACAGTCCATTGGCATATATTTAGGCCTAGCACACAGGCAGAGCAGAGAGGTCCCGTAACAGACAATCTGGCTTCATGTCAGCAGAGAATCAGTCTGCATGTCATAGCAGAGAATGAGGCTTCACGTCACCCACCACTGCAACAGTCCATTGGCATATATTTAGGCCTAGCACACAGGCAGAGCAGAGAGGTCCCGTAACAGACAATCTGGCTTCATGTCAGCAGAGAATCAGTCTGCATGTCATAGCAGAGAATGAGGCTTCACGTCACCCACCACTGCAACAGTCCATTGGCATATATTTAGGCCTAGCACACAGGCAGAGCAGAGAGGTCCCGTAACAGACAATCTGGCTTCATGTCAGCAGAGAATCAGTCTGCATGTCATAGCAGAGAATGAGGCTTCACGTCACCCACCACTGCAACAGTCCATTTTCATAAATTTAGGCCCAGCACCCAGGCAGAGGAGAGAGGTCCCGTAACAGAGGATCTGGCTTCATGTCAGCAGAGAATCAGTCTGCATGTCATAGCAGAGAATCAGGCTTCACGTCAGCCACCACTGCAACAGTCCATTGTCATAAATTTAGGCCCAGCACCCAGGCGGAGGAGAGAGGTCCCGTAACAGACAATCTGGCTTCATGTCAGCAGAGAATTAGTCTGCATGTCATAGCAGAGAATGAGGCTTCACGTCAGCCACCACTGCAACAGTCCATTGGCATATATTTAGGCCTAGCACACAGGCAGAGGAGAGGTTCATTCAACTTTGGGTAGCCTCGCAATATAATGGTAAAATGAAAATAAAAATAGGATTGAATGAGGAAGTGCCCTGGAGTCCAATAATATATGGTTATGGGGAGGTAGTTAATGTCTAATCTGGACAAGGGACGGACAGGTCCTGTGGGATCCATGCCTGGTTCATTTTTATGAACGTCAGCTTGTCCACATTGGCTGTAGACAGGCGGCTGCGTTTGTCTGTAATGACGCCCCCTGCCGTGCTGAATACACGTTCAGACAAAACGCTGGCTGCCGGGCAGGCCAGCACCTCCAAGGCATAAAAGGCTAGCTCTGGCCACGTGGACAATTTAGAGACCCAGAAGTTGAATGGGGCCGAACCATCAGTCAGTACGTGGAGGGGTGTGCACACGTACTGTTCCACCATGTTAGTGAAATGTTGCCTCCTGCTAACACGTTGCGTATCAGGTGGTGGTGCAGTTAGCTGTGGCGTGTTGACAAAAGTTTTCCACATCTCTGCCATGCTAACCCTGCCCTCAGAGGAGCTGGCCGTGACACAGCTGCCTTGGCGACCTCTTGCTCCTCCTCTGCCTTGGCCTTGGGCTTCCACTTGTTCCCCTGTGACATTTGGGAATGCTCTCAGTAGCGCGTCTACCAACGTGCGCTTGTACTCGCGCATCTTCCTATCACGCTCCAGTGCAGGAAGTAAGGTGGGCACATTGTCTTTGTAGCGTGGATCCAGCAGGGTGGCAACCCAGTAGTCCGCACAGGTTAAAATGTGGGCAACTCTGCTGTCGTTGCGCAGGCACTGCAGCATGTAGTCGCTCATGTGTGCCAGGCTGCCCAGGGGTAAGGACAAGCTGTCCTCTGTGGGAGGCGTATCGTCATCGTCCTGCCTTTCCCCCCAGCCACGCACCAGTGATGGAGCCGAGCTGCGTTGGGTGCCACCCCGCTGTGACCATGCCTCATCCTCCTCCACCTCCTCCTCATCCTCGTCCTCCTCGTCCTCCAGTAGTGGGCCCTGGCTGGCCACATTTGTACCTGGCCTCTGCTGTTGCCAAAAACCTCCCTCTGAGTCACTTCGAAGAGACTGGCCTGAAAGTGCTAAAAATGACCCCTCTTCCTCCTCCTCCTCCTCCTGGGCCACCTCCTCTTCCATCATCGCCCTAAGTGTTTTCTCAAGGAGACATAGAAGTGGTATTGTAACGCTGATAACGGTGTCATCGCCACTGGCCATGTTGGTGGAGTACTCGAAACAGCGCAACAGGGCACACAGGTCTCGCATGGAGGCCCAGTCATTGGTGGTGAAGTGGTGCTGTTCTGTAGTGCGACTGACCCGTGCGTGCTGCAGCTGAAACTCCACTATGGCCTGCTGCTGCTCGCACAGTCTGTCCAGCATGTGCAAGGTGGAGTTCCACCTGGTGGGCACGTCGCATATGAGGCGGTGAGCGGGAAGGCCGAAGTTACGCTGTAGCGCAGACAGGCGAGCAGCAGCAGGATGTGAACGCCGGAAGCGCGAACAGACGGCCCGCACTTTATGCAGCAGCTCTGACATGTCGGGGTAGTTGTGAATGAACTTCTGCACCACCAAATTCAGCACATGCGCCAAGCAAGGGATGTGCGTCAAATTGGCTAGTCCCAGAGCTGCAACGAGATTTCGCCCATTATCACACACCACCAGGCCGGGCTTGAGGCTCACCGGCAGCAACCACTCGTCGGTCTGTTGTTCAATACCCCGCCACAACTCCTGTGCGGTGTGGGGCCTGTCCCCCAAACATATGAGTTTCAGAATGGCCTGCTGACGTTTACCCCGGGCTGTGCTGAAGTTGGTGGTGAAGGTGTGTGGCTGACTGGATGAGCAGGTGGAAGAAGAGGAGGAGGAAGCCGAGAAGGAGGAGGTGGCAACAGGAGGCAAAGAATGTTGCCCTGCGATCCTTGGCGGCGGAAGGACGTGCGCCAAACAGCTCTCCGCCTGGGGCCCAGCTGCCACTACATTTACCCAGTGTGCAGTTAGGGAGATATAGCGTCCCTGGCCGTGCTTACTGGTCCACGTATCTGTGGTTAGGTGGACCTTGCTATAGATGGCGTTGCGCAGTGCACACTTGATTTTATGGGATACTTGGTTGTGCAGGGAAGGCACGGCTCTCTTGGAGAAGTAGTGCCGGCTGGGAACAACATACTGTGGGACAGCAAGCGACATGAGCTGTTTGAAGCTGTCTGTGTCCACCAGCCTAAATGACAGCATTTCATAGGCCAGTAGTTTAGAAATGCTGGCATTCAGGGCCAGGGATCGAGGGTGGCTAGGTGGGAATTTACGCTTTCTATCAAATGTTTGTGAGATGGAGAGCTGAACGCTGGCGTGTGACATGGTTGAGACGCTTGGTGACGGAGGTGGTGGTGGTGGTGTTGGTGGTACATCCCCTGTTTGCTGGGCGGCAGGTGCCAACGTTCCTCCAGAGGCGGAGGAAGAGGCCGAGGCGGCAGCAGCAGAATAGGCCGAGGCGGCAGCAGCAGAAGAGGTAGCAGAGGGAGCCTGAGTGACTTCCTTGGTTTTAAGGTGTTTACTCCACTGCAGTTCATGCTTTGCATGCAGGTGCCTGGTCATGCAGGTTGTGCTCAGGTTCAGAACGTTAATGCCTCGCTTCAGGCTCTGATGGCACAGCGTGCAAACCACTCGGGTCTTGTCGTCAGCACATTGTTTGAAGAAGTGCCATGCCAGGGAACTCCTTGAAGCTGCCTTTGGGGTGCTCGGTCCCAGATGGCGGCGGTCAGTAGCAGGCGGAGTCTCTTGGCGGCGGGTGTTCTGCTTTTGCCCACTGCTCCCTCTTTTGCTACGCTGTTGGCTCGGTCTCACCACTGCCTCTTCCTCCGAACTGTGAAAGTCAGTGGCACGACCTTCATTCCATGTGGGGTCTAGGACCTCATCGTCCCCTGCATCGTCTTCCACCCAGTCTTGATCCCTGACCTCCTGTTCAGTCTGCACACTGCAGAAAGACGCAGCAGTTGGCACCTGTGTTTCGTCATCATCAGAGACATGCTGAGGTGGTATTCCCATGTCCTCATCATCAGGAAACATAAGTGGTTGTGCGTCAGTGCATTCTATGTCTTTCACCGCTGGGGAAGGGCTAGGTGGATGCCCTTGGGAAACCCTGCCAGCGGAGTCTTCAAACAGCATAAGAGACTGCTGCATAACTTGAGGCTGAGACAGTTTCCCTGGTATGCATGGGGGTGATGTGACAGACTGATGGGGTTGGTTTTCAGGCGCCATCTGTGCGCTTTCTGCAGAAGACTGGGTGGGAGATAATGTGAACGTGCTGGATCCACTGTCGGCCACCCAATTGACTAATGCCTGTACCTGCTCAGGCCTTACCATCCTTAGAACGGCATTGGGCCCCACCATATATCGCTGTAAATTCTGGCGGCTACTGGGACCTGAGGTAGTTGGTACACTAGGACGTGTGGATGTGGCAGAACGGCCACGTCCTCTCCCAGCACCAGAGGGTCCACTAACACCACCACGACCATGTCCACGTCCGCGTCCCTTACTAGATGTTTTTCTCATTGTTATGGTTCACCACAACAACAAATATATTATTTGGCCCAATGTATTGTATTCAAATTCAGCGGAATATAAATTTGAGGCCTAGTATTTAGGCGCTGGGTGACCGGTATGGATTTAGTGACAGAATTAGACTTGGAAATGCACAGAAGCGTGTGTGTGAAGTTATTCTGAATGACCCTATGTGCACCTTGAATATTATATACCCTTTTAGGGATAGATTTCAAATAGCTCTGATATAGCAGGAACCACTAAATTATGAAATTGCTAAATTGGGAATTGTACTTCAACCCAGAACAAAAAATGTGCTTTGACGGACACTAAATAACTTTCCCAGCCACAACAGGACAGCGGTAACGAGAGATTTAGCGGGATATAAATTTGAGGCCTAGTATTTAGGCGCTGGGTGACCGGTATGGATTTAGTGACAGAATTAGACTTGGAAATACACAGTAGCGGGTGTGTGAAGTTATTCTGAATGACCCTATGTGCACCTTGAATATTATATACCCTTTTAGGGATAGATTTCAAATAGCTCTGATATAGCAGGAACCACTAAATTATGAAATTGCTAAATTGGGAATTGTACTTCAACCCAGAACAAAAAATGTGCTTTGACGGACACTAAATAACTTTCCCAGCCACAACAGGACAGCGGTAACGAGAGATTTAGCGGGATATAAATTTGAGGCCTAGTATTTAGGCGCTGGGTGACCGGTATGGATTTAGTGACAGAATTAGACTTGGAAATGCACAGAAGCGTGTGTGTGAAGTTATTCTGAATGACCCTATGTGCACCTTGAATATTATATACCCTTTTAGGGATAGATTTCAAATAGCTCTGATATAGCAGGAACCACTAAATTATGAAATTGCTAAATTGGGAATTGTACTTCAACCCAGAACAAAAAATGTGCTTTGACGGACACTAAATAACTTTCCCAGCTACAACAGGACAGCGGTAACGAGAGATTTAGCGGGATATAAATTTGAGGCCTAGTATTTAGGCGCTGGGTGACCGGTATGGATTTAGTGACAGAATTAGACTTGGAAATGCACAGAAGCGTGTGTGTGAAGTTATTCTGAATGACCCTATGTGCACCTTGAATATTATATACCCTTTTAGGGATAGATTTCAAATAGCTCTGATATAGCAGGAACCACTAAATTATGAAATTGCTAAATTGGGAATTGTACTTCAACCCAGAACAAAAAATGTGCTTTGACGGACACTAAATAACTTTCCCAGCTACAACAGGACAGCGGTAACGAGAGATTTAGCGGGATATAAATTTGAGGCCTAGTATTTAGGCGCTGGGTGACCGGTATGGATTTAGTGACAGAATTAGACTTGGAAATGCACAGAAGCGTGTGTGTGAAGTTATTCTGAATGACCCTATGTGCACCTTGAATATTATATACCCTTTTAGGGATAGATTTCAAATAGCTCTGATATAGCAGGAACCACTAAATTATGAAATTGCTAAATTGGGAATTGTACTTCAACCCAGAACAAAAAATGTGCTTTGACGGACACTAAATAACTTTCCCAGCTACAACAGGACAGCGGTAACGAGAGATTTAGCGGGATATAAATTTGAGGCCTAGTATTTAGGCGCTGGGTGACCGGTATGGATTTAGTGACAGAATTAGACTTGGAAATGCACAGTAGCGTGTGTGTGAAGTTATTCTGAATGACCCTATGTGCACCTTGAATATTATATACCCTTTTAGGGATAGATTTCAAATAGCTCTGATATAGCAGGAACCACTAAATTATGAAATTGCTAAATTGGGAATTGTACTTCAACCCAGAACAAAAAATGTGCTTTGACGGACACTAAATAACTTTCCCAGCCACAACAGGACAGCGGTAACGAGAGATTTAGCGGGATATAAATTTGAGGCCTAGTATTTAGGCGCTGGGTGACCGGTATGGATTTAGTGACAGAATTAGACTGGGATATGGCCAAAAAATAACCACACTATTGCTGGTTAAATGCACTTGGTGACGGGCGCAGCTTGCCCCTGATGTAGTATATGGCCAAAAAATGAACAGACTATTGCTGGTTAAATGCACTTGGTGTGACAGCTTCACCCTGATGTAGGCTTTAGCCAAAAAACAACCACACCATTGAGGGTTAAATGCACTTGGTGACAGGCGCAGCTTGCCCCTGATTTAGTATATGGCCAAAAAATGAACAGACTATTGCTGGTTAAATGCACTTGGTGTGACAGCTTCACCCTGATGTAGGCTTTAGCCAAAAAACAACCACACCATTGAGGGTTAAATGCACTTGGTGACAGGCGCAGCTTGCCCCTGATTTAGTATATGGCCAAAAAATGAACAGACTATTGCTGGTTAAATGCACTTGGTGTGACAGCTTCACCCTGATGTAGGCTTTAGCCAAAAAACAACCACACCATTGAGGGTTAAATGCACTTGGTCGCAGCTTGGATGCACTTGGTCGCAGCACCGCACAAGACACAAAATGGCCGCCGATCACCCCATAAAAAAGTGACTGACAAACGGTCTGGGCAGCCTAAAAACAGTGAGTGAGCATTTGAGTATCAGCAGCTCAATGATGCACAGCTGCAGATCGATCGATTAATCAAGTGAAGTCCTTTGGAGGAGTTAATCTGCCTAATCTCGCCCTACTGTCGCATCCGCAACCTCTCCCTACGCTAATCAGAGCAGAGTGACGGGCGGCGCTATGTGACTCCAGCTTAAATAGAGGCTGGGTCACATGGTGCTCTGGCCAATCACAGCCATGCCAATAGTAGGCATGGCTGTGACGGCCTCTTGGGGCAAGTAGTATGACGCTTGTTGATTGGCTGCTTTGCAGCCTTTCAAAAAGCGCCAAGAAAGCGTCACAAAAGCGCCAAGAAAGCGACGAACACCGAACCCGAACCCGGACTTTTACGAAAATGTCCGGGTTCGGGTCCGTGTCACGGACACCCCAAAATTCGGTACGAACCCGAACTATACAGTTCGAGTTCGCTCATCCCTACATAGGAGGCAATTTTTATTAGTATAAAACAAGCAAAAATACAATAGTACATTCCGAAATGAGAATGAACAAACAATTATTGAACTGAAATCATACATATCATCAAAATAATAAGTTTATAATAACTTTAACTTAAGAGTCCATTGCAAATAAATGGGAGAAAAGATGAATAAATAAACATAATTCCAGGATACATGAACCAGAAATTACTCCAAATATACATTCTTCCATAATTTTTCATTCTCGCCCTTTCTCCTAACTTCTATAGATCTGACCCACCTTAGCTCCGACAGGATGAGGTTTACGGCTTTCTCATGATTGAAGGGCTCACTGTGGATGGACACTCTTGTTCTTGTCTGCCAGTGATAGTATTTAACGATGGTAATAATCAAATGCAAGGTCCCCCGGTCAATGTCAGCTACCTGTGATGTCACACCATATACAATGTCTGGGTAGGTCAGAGACTGCAGCCTTGGGATTTTTAGCTTGCTGGCTATCTCCTGCCATATCTGTCGCCCTCCCCAGCACTCGGTTATAAAATGTTCCATAGTCTCCTCCTGCTGACAGCCCAAGGGACACATGCGATCTAGAACACTCAGGAACTTTAAATTGCCTCTGACAAAAAGCTTCCCATGGAATGACAGCCAGGCAATGTCAAACAACTTTGCAGGAAGCCTTGGTCCGTTGAGGAACCTAAGACTTTCCTGCAAGGTGGCTGTTGTGCAGTCTCTCAGTGCTGGCTGCAAGTTATAGAAGGCCCCACAGATCTTTATATAGAGATCCTTCCTGGTCTTAGTCTCCAGATACACCTTGTCTATTCCCCATTTCTTCACACACTTTAGACCATATTCCAGGTACTGGGGGAGGAAGCCACGAGTAAACCGACCCCTCTTGAGACTGCCGCCTCGCACCCAAGACTCTGCAAAAGGCAATATCCAGTCCCTGACACTGTTCGCCCACAGGGAGCTGCTGTTTGAGTCCAGGCAACCAAAATTAACTTTCAGAAACATGGAGTCAAAGAACATCCTTGGATTTAACATATCCAGCCCACCCTCTCTCCTCTGTAGGTAGGTGATCCCTCTTTTTATTGGGTTCAACCTGTTCCCCCACAAAAGTTGGAAGAACAGGCTAAAGAGCCTAGCCGAGAAAGGTTCTGGCAAAGGAAAGACAACAGAGACGTACAAGAAGACGGGGACCAGGTAAGTCTTCAACATAGTAACCCTTTCTCTATAGGTCAGCCTCCAGTTCTTCCATCGCTGAACCTTTGCATTTCCGGAATCCAACTTTTCTTCCCAATTTAGTTTGGCATTATCTTCCCTCCCAAATTTGACCCCAAGGATTTTAATATAGGTGGAGGCCTTTGCAAATTGTGGCAGATCAAAGTCTGGATCAGTACTTAAAGTCCAGAGAGCTTGACTCTTCTCAAGGTTGACTAGAGACCCCGAGGCCTCCGAGTAGCTTCTGATGGCTGCAGACAACATCTGCACCTCACGAGGCTCAGATATCACCACAGTCACATCATCCGCATAGGCAACTACTTTCAAAGGCAAGCAGTGGGGGACCGGCACCCCCTGAAAATCGCACTCCTGCAGTGACCTCAGGAACGGGTCCAAGGCAAACATATACAGCAGTGGACTCAAAGGGCAACCCTGTCTCACCCCTGCCTCTACTTCAAAAGTGTCCCCCTGCCAACCATTGATTAGAGGAAAGCTCTTCGCCTCACAATATAAAGTTTTCAGCCAATCTACAAATTGTCCTGGAATACCGTACTTTGACAAAGTGGCCCATAGATACTCGTGAGCCACTCTGTCAAAAGCTTTAGCCTGGTCCAGACCTACAACATATCTCCCACACCTCAGAGCTTTACATCTCTCAAACATCTCCCTTATCGAGATGACTGCTCCAGAGATGTTCCGCCCTTTTACTGTGCCAAACTGACAGCCTGCCAACAGTGCCCGGGACAAACAGACTAACCTAGAGAACATGATTTTTGCCAGAATCTTCCTGTCAACATTCAAGAGGGCAATCGGCCTCCAGTTCTTGATGTCGCTAGGCTCCTTACCTTTAGACAGCAGAATTAGCGAGGACACCCTCATGGACGGAGGCATCAGGTGATTTTCTAGACAATTTTTGTACACGTCCACGAGGATTGGGGCCAAGTGGTCTCCGAACTTCTTATAGAATTCTGCTGTTATACCATCTGGACCTGGTGCCTTCTTCAGATGTAATTGATCAATGGCCACTTTAACTTCCTCCACCGTTAATTCCGCTGTCAAAGGAGAAAAGTCCACATCATTAGTATCAGGACCTGGAGTTGCCTCCAAGAATTGAGTCATCTTCTCTTTATCCAAAACCTTCTTCTGAAATAAGCCAGCATAGTAAGATCTCACCACCCCCAGGATACCCTCCCGAGATTCCTGCAAAACACCCTGGGAGTCAGTGAGACCTGCCACCGATCTATTAGCCACACGTTCCCTGCAATTCTCAAAGGGATCAGGAGCCCCTAAGGTCCCATAATCCCATTCCAGAACCAGGGAGGTGTACCTGCTGTACTAATACTGCCTTATCTCAGATTTCAGTTAGTCGATCTTTTGTTTTTCATCCCCACCCGCCGAATACAGTGACTCCAATTCTTTCCGCAGCCTGAGATACTGGCTATACTTACTCTTCCCTCTTTTAACTGACAGTCCCTGTAAGTGGGATCTGATCTCCACCTTGACATCCTCCCACCAGTCGGCCACGTTGTTATAAAAGTCCACTCTCTGAAGCTGAACCTGGAAAAGAGAGTGGACACAATCCTGGACGTAAACATCATCCAGGAGGCTAGAGTTAAGCCTCCATAGCCCTCTACCAATATCAGAGCGTCTAGTGGCTCCCAAGCAAAAAAACAAAGCCAGGTGGTCAGAGTAGGGGACGACCTTCTCACTTATCCCGCTAACAGTCTCTGTGGGGTTCACAAACGCCATGTCGATTCTACTGCTTCTGTCAGCACAAGAATATGTGAAGTTTGGCTTTCTGCCACCCCATGTGAAGACATCACTTAGGCCAGCCTGCGATATTATGTTACTTAAGACTCTGGAGTCTCTGACCACTGCCCTGCCCGAGGACCGGTCACCCGATGACAAAGTGACATTAAAGTCCCCCGCCATTACTACAGGTATAGAGGTAAAAAGATACTGCTTCACATCATTAAACAGCTGGATTCTCTCAGCCACTGTCTGTGGGCCGTAGATGTTAATAAAGCGGAGCCGTCTACCATGGATGGTCACTTCCAGCACCAGGCACCTTCCCATAGCTACCTCCGTTAACCTGTGCACAGTCACGTCATTGGTGTTAAACAATATGGCCACCCCGGCATAAGGCTCCACAGCCAGCGACTAGCAAGAAGGACCAGACCGCCATTCACTCTCAGCCTCACGTAGATGCCCCAAGGTGTTCAAACGTGTCTCCTGCAGAAAGATGACATCTGCATCCAGGTATCTGAGGTGATCGTATACCGCGTATCTGGTCCTTCTTACTTTGATGCTGTTCACATTGCTCGAAGCAACTTTTAGAAAAAAACCAGCCATCACAAGACAACATAGAAAGAGCAGATAAGTGACTCCCATCATCATAGGTCAGGATCAGAGGCTTCCTGCCTACCACCGGTCTCCATATCTGACTCTACAAGGGCTTCTACAGGAGGGGCCTTCTTCTTTGTTGGGGGGTCCCCTGTGTCTGCCTCACACTCATTATCTATTCTCTGTTGCTCTTCCTCATAATCCCCATCAGACTCTGATAATGCCTCATATCTGTTTGATAGGACCATGACGCCTGCACCGGTACTGACTTTTTTCCTGGTATTTTGGCCCAGGTTATGTTCCTCCTCCGACTTACGGGAAGACTTATCTTTTTTCCTCCTTTTGTTCCTCTTGGCCTCTTCATATACAGACGGTGATACAGAGGCGGCTGCCTGAGACTGGTCCTGAGTGACCACCTCCATGGTGCCCTGTGTGTTCTCTGAAGGCTGAGGTTCGGGTGTTGTCTCACCTGACCCCTGTTGTACCTCGTGCCTCGTCAGTATGGTCCCTGACATCAAAGCCTCCTCCTCTATAGCGTCTGCGGCCTCCGCTAACTCCTCATCTGGAAGCTCCCTGCATACGTTATGCCAGGCATCTGGGCAATCCCTATGTGAGTGGCCAATCTGTCCGCAGAGATTGCACCTAACGTTCTTACACGTGGCACTCAGATGGCCGAGCTCACCACACAGGTTGCACTTGACCACTGTGCACACATTTGCCACATGACCGACTTTGCCACACTTGAAGCACTTTCTAGGTTGCCCAGGATAAAAACAGACGCCCTTCTCTCTACCGATAAAGAAGGAGTTAGGGAGATGTAAGGTGATGTTATTGTGCTGGCGCAGCTTCACCAGCACTTTCCACCCTCCAGTCCAGACACCATCATCGTCCCTGTTCTTAGTGAGATCAGACACGAGGTCACAGTGCCTCCGGAGCCACACCACAATGTCCTGGGGAGGAACAGATTCATTCCAGAAAATAACATTCACAATAACAGTGTCTGGCTTGGAAATGGGAATAAAAATGAATTTATTCCAGCCCTCGGTGTCTCTAACCCTGGCAAAGTTTGCCCAGAACCTATCCAGACTAGACATAAGCTTAACCCCTTAAGGACTCAGCCCTATTTCACCTTAAGGACTTGGCCATTTTTTGCAAATCTGACCAGTGTCAATTTAAGTGCTCATAACTTTAAAACGCTTTGACTTACCCAGGCCGTTCTGAGATTGTTTTTTCGTCACATATTGTACTTCATAACACTGCTAAAATTGGGTCAAAAAAGTGAATTTTTTTGCATAAAAAAATACAATTTTTACCAAAAATTTCGAAAAATTAGCAAATTTCAAAGTTTCAGTTTCTATACTTCTGTAATACATAGTAATACCCCCAAAAATTGTGATGATTTTACATTCCCCATATGACTACTTCATGTTTGTAGCATTTTGGGAATGATATTTTATTTTTTGGGGATGTTACAAGGCTTAGAAGTTTAGAAGCAAATTTTGAAATTTTTCTGAAATCTTCAAAATCCCACTTTTTATAGACCAGTTCAGGTTTGAAGTCATATTGTGGGGCTTAGATAATAGCAACCTCCCAAAAATGACCCCATTCTAGAAACTACACCCCTCAAGGTATTCAAAACTGTTTTTTCAAACTTTATTAACCCTTTAGGTGTTCCACAAGAGTTAATGGCAGATGGAGAAACAATTTCGAAATTTCTATTTTTTGGAAAATTTTCCAATATAATAAATTTTTTCCAGGAGTAAAACAAGGGTTAACTGCCAAACAAAACTCAAAATGGGTTGCCCTGATTCTGTAGTTTGCAGAAACACCCCATATGTGGTCGTAAACTACTGTTTGGCCGAACGGGAGCACATAGAAGGAGGGGAACACCATATGGGTTTTGGAAGGCAGATTTTGCAGGACTGGTTTTGTTTATACCATGTCCCATTTGAAGCCCCCTGTTGCACCCCTAGAATAGAAATTTCAAAAAAGTGACTCCATCTAAGAAAGTACACCCCTCAAGGTATTCAAAACTGGGTTTACAAACTTTGTTAACCCTTTAGGTGTTCCACAAGAGTTAATGGCAGATGGAGAAACAATTTTGAAATTTCTATTTTTTGGAAAATTTTCCAATTTAACCCTTACTTTATTACTGGAAAAAATGGGTTAACAGCCAAACAAAACTCAAAATGAGTTGCCCTGATTCTGTAGTTTGCAGAAACACCCCATATGTGGTCGTAAACTATGGTTTGGCCGAACGGCAGGACATAGAAGAAGGGGAACGGTTTTTGGAAGGCAGATTTTGCTGGACTGGTTTACTTACACCATGTACCCTTTCAAGCCCCCTGATGCACCCCTAGAGTAGAAACTCCATAAAAGTGACCCCATCTAGGAAACTACGGGATAAGGGGGTTGTTGTTTTGGGACTATTTTAGGGGTAAATATGATTTTTGGTTGCTCTATATTACTCTTTTTTGAGGCAATGTAACAAAAAAATTCTAAAATTGTTTCTACATTCGCTATTTAGTTTGTGGAACACCTAAAGGGTTAACATAGTTTGTAAAGTAACTTTTGAATACCTTGAGGGGTGTAGTTTCTTAGATGGGGTCACTTTTTTGGAGTTTCTAGTCTAGGCTACATCAGGGGGGGCTTCTAATGGGACATGGTGTCAAAAAAAAAACTGTCCATCAAAATCTGCCTTCCAGAAACCGTATGGAGTTCCCTTCGTTCTATGCCCTGCCGTGCGGCTATATAGCCATTTACGACCACATATGGGGTGTTTCTGCAAACTACAGAATCGGGGCAATAAATATTGAGTTTTGTTTGGCTGTTAACCCTTGCTTTATTACCGGCAAAAAGGATTCAAATGGAAATTTTGCCCAAAAATTGTTGTTTTGGCACAGTTTTTTTTTATATTTTTAACACCGTTCATCCGAGGCGTTTGGTCAAAAGTTATTTTTATAGCGACGACTTTTACGCACGCGACGATGCCCAATATGTATGGCTCTCAGACTTTGGAGACACTAAGCAGGCATCCTAAAACTGCGGCCCACCAGATGTTGTAAAACTGCAATTCCCACCATGCCCTGCTGATGGCTGTAGGTTTTTCTGGGCATGCTGGGAGTTATAGTTTTACAACATCTGGAGGGCCGCAGTTTGAGGATGCCTGCACTAAAACTAATATTTTTTGGGGAAAAAAAAAATGTTTTCGTGTCTCCAAAGGCTGAGAGCCATAGTTTTTTATGTTCTCTAGTGGACTGTTGGGGATTATAAAAATTTAGTACTCCATGGAAGTGTGATACTCCCTGAAGCAATCGATAACGCAGAGGCCCGGATGATCGGGGCACGTGTCGCACTGAGTGGTGGTGTCCTTCCGTATCCCCCTCCTGCGACACACTCTGCACTTTTTTTGGGTTCGTCCCTTCTTTCCAGTATGGGGGACCACACCTGGAAAGTGTTGGCCAGGGACGATCCGGGCGCCTCCAGTTCCCGAGGTACTCCGGCCTGCTCTTTCCCGGTCCGAAAAGATCAGGTCCTTGAGGACTGCCTCATAGAACTGGAGGAATGTCCCTGTGCTGCCAGCGCTTCGGGATAGTACAAAAGAGTTGTACATGGCAACCTGCACCAAGTAGACCGCAACTTTTTTGTACCATGCCCGGGTTTTGCGCATGGCGTTATATGGCGTGAGGACTTGATCAGAGAGATCAACTCCTCCCATATACCGATTGTAGTCGACGATACAATCGGGCTTGAGGACCGTTGCCGTGGTACCTCGCACAGAGACTGGGGTGGTGCCGTTACCGTGGATTGTGGACAGCATAAGGACATCCCTCTTGTCCTTATACCTGACCAGCAACAGGTTTCCACTGGTAAGTGCACGGGTCTCACCCCTGGGGATAGGTACCTGGAGGGGGTAGGCAGGGAGGCCGCGTTGATTTTTCCGCACGGTCCCACAAGCGAACGTGGATCTGGCGGCAAGGGACCTGAACAAGGGAATGCTGGTATAAAAGTTATCCACGTACAAGTGGTAACCCTTATCCAGCAGTGGGTACATAAGGTCCCACACGAGTTTCCCGCTAACACCCAGAGTGGGGGGACATTCTGGGGGTTGAATACGGGAATCTCGCCCCTCGTACACACGAAATTTGTAAGTGTACCCTGAGGTACTCTCACAAATTTTGTATAGCTTCACGCCATACCTCGCCCGCTTTGTGGGAATATATTGGCGGAAACTGAGTCTCCCCTTGAACGCAACGAGAGACTCATCAACCGCGACCTCCCTTCCAGGTACGTAGGCCTGCTGAAATGTGGCCCCAAAGTGATCGATGACCGGCCGTATCTTATACAGCCGGTCATAGGCAGGATCACCTCGGGGTGGACATGCTGCATTATCGGAATAATGCAGACATTTCCGGATGGCCTCAAACCGGGGACGTGTCATGACCATACTGTACAGTGGGGTCTGGTATAGGACGTCCCCACTCCAGTATTGCCTGACACTGGGTTTTTGGACTAGACCCATATGCAGCACGAGGCCCCAAAATGTCCTCATTTCGGCTGCACTGACCGGCGTCCAGCCACCGGGTCTAGACAAAAATGAGCCTGGGTTTTGAGCGACGAACTGTTGGGTGTACAGATTCGTCTGCTCCACCATCAGATTCACCAGTGGGTTACTGAAAAAAAAACTAAAATAGTCTATTTCAGTAAACCCCACTGTGGGAATCTGGATTCCAGGATTGCCAGCAAAATCCGGAATCTCAGGCTCAAAGTCCACTGGGGGACACCAGCTAAGTTCATCGGCAGGGGGCTCCGGTGAACTTATTTGGTGGGCCGGGAAACCAGTACGAACCCCAGGGCGGCTCGTACTAGGGTGGGCCACAGGATCCCTAGCATGTGGGGCCCCTGGCTCCGCCTGGCGGCGTCTCCGCCGCCTTGGTGGCTCATCGTCATCCGATGATGATGAGGAGGATGCGGATGATAAAAGGAATGTGGGGTCATCCTCATCCTCACTGGGGCTCTCAGAGTCGGAGGCAATCTGGGCATATGCCTCCTCGGCCGAGAACACCCAGCGGGCCATGGGTGTGTGTGCGTGTAGGTGTGCGTGTGTGGCAAACTTTATTATATGTGCGTGTGTGTGGGGGCAACGGGTGTTCGCGTACTAAAAAAGGCAAGAAAAAAAGGGCAAGTGTTAGGAAAAAAAGTTAAAACTTGCTGATCAGCGGTACAAGGCTGATCAGCGGTGGGGTGGTGGGGCGCTAACAGTGGGGTGGCGGGCGCTAACAGTGGACGGACGCTAAAAAGTGCCGACCAGTCAGTGCACGCAGAAAAAAAAAAAGGGGGCTGGTGGTGAAGTGGGGGGGGGGAAGGGGCTGGTGGGGGTGGGGGGCTGGTGGTGGTGGGGGGCTGGTAGGGGGGGGCAAGTGGCAGGGGGGAGGCTGGGGTCTGATAGATGGATCAAAAAAGTTAGGAATAAAAGTTTTTTTTTTTTTCTAACTTTTCCCTTCTTTCCCTGCCTAACGGTGCCTCTCCCTCACTGACCCTAACCTACCTGGGTGGCGATGGGTGCAGGAGGGTGATGGATGGCGATTAGGGGGACACAGGAGCTGGTGCTGGACGATGCTGCCGGGTGCTCGTGCAGAACAGGAAGAGGAGGGGAGAGAGGAGCGCAGGAAGTTTGAATCTCGCGCCTCTCTCCCCTGCACCAATCAGCACCCTGGACAGCAGTGTTCAGCACCAGGGCCAGCACCGCCTCCTCAAATCCTCGGACTGCGATTGGTGGTGTATAATTACGCCACCGATCGCAGTCTTTTTCCGGTTCATCGGGTCACAGGACACCCGAATGGACCGGAAACGCAGAAAACCGCAGGTCTGAATTGACCTGCGGTTTTCTGCGATCGCCGATACGGGGGGGTCAAATGACCCCCCCCTGCGTTGTTACGGGATGCCGGCTGAATGATTTCAGCCGGCATCCCGTTCCGATTAACCCCCGCGGCGCCGGAATACCGATTTAAAGTTAGGACGTACCGGTACGCCCTGAGTCCTTAAGGACTCGGGAAATAGGGCGTACCGATACGCCCTGCGTCCTTAAGGGGTTAAAGCTGACATCATAGCCCTGCCTGTCTGGTAGATTTATCACCGCCAGGGTGTCCTCTGGAGCAAACCCCATCTGGTGGCACAGGAGTTCCCTCACCACAAACCTCCTATCGGGGAGGTCTTCTTTGGTGCCTCGGTGCTTAAACCTTACCACGTTCCTCCTCTTAAACGCCTGGCCTGTATAGCCTGCACTGGAGGCGAAGGATGGAGCGCCGCGGCTCCAGGCATTTCTGGGAGGATCCTGACGGGGCTCACTAACTTGAGTATTGGGCCGCACGTCTGCACTAGAAGGGACAGTCTCATCCGACGTGGGTTGTGTTAAGGGGGGGAAATTACAGACATCATTCCGCACACCCTCCTGACCACCATCCACCTCTATATCCCACACAGACTGTACAGTGTCCCCAGCCCCCAACCCCTCAGGTACAATATCAATGTCCCCGGTCTGTGCCCCAGTAACAGAGCTCTCCTGCGTCACCGCATCACCCTGACCCATGGATACATGTCCACTGTCCTGCTGTTGGGCTGGCTCTGCTGGGACTTGTGGTGCCACATATCCAGGATGTTGCTCAGGGACAGCTGAAGGTTCTTGCTGCTGCTCTTGCCCACCTCCCTTCTGGAAAGAGAAACTTGCAGGCTTCAGTATTGGTTGTGTCACTCGCCGGGGCTCATCTGGGGACACGGACCTTGATTGTGCTCTAGAGGAGCGGGATCCAGAGTCACTGTTCTGTCTCTGCTGTGAGAAGCGTTCCTGGTTCCGGTAGGACTCGGCCAGGGGCCCCATCCTCTCCAGGACACAGTCCATCTCCTTCACCACCTGTGCCAGCTCTATGCTCAGTGAGTGCAGCTTGGTATCGTACAATGTCTTACTATCGGGGTGTGCAGTTTTCAGGTTATATACACAGTCTATCTGCATCTGTAGCAGTTGTTTGTGGTGCCTTAACTCCCCCATTCTCCTTACCAGTGCCGGGATCTCCTCCGCCATCTGCAGCTCAGGTGCTCTCGTGGTCTCCTTCACCTGCTGTCCTGGTCGGGGCAGGGGTCCAGGCTGTTTGGATTCACCGGTCTCCTGCAGCTTTGCCTTCCCAGCTTTACTGCTAGTACTTGCGGTTGCATCTGCTGAGGCCTGTTCACACTTTGCAGTGTTTGTAGACATGGCATTCCTGGTTACCTGTAGAGGCATTGCTGCAGATCTGGTGCGGCCCTGACAGGCCATGCTGGAAGCCACAACTTGCTGTTTCAGGTTTTCTTGCAATGTTTGTTTCTCCAGTGATGTCCGTCTCTGTCTGTGTGCAGGAGAGGGGAGCTGCTCACCTGCTGCACGGCCTGTGCTCATCACCCCTGCACCTTGCTGGCTGGACTTGGGATCCGCTTGCATCTTCACTGCACTCACTTTCCTCTCTTCTTCTTCCTTCAGAACAACAATATCTCCTTCATTCTGCTGCTGACTGGAAACTTTGGGATTAGTATCCACTTTAGAAATGGTTTGGGAGTTTTCTCCCAGTGTAGGCCTGGAAGCCTGGGCCTTGCTGAGGGAAGTTCCCCGCCCGGGCTGGCCACACCCTGGGCTCTGGACAGACATCCACAGGCTCAGGAGAGCTACTCACACACGTCCTCACAGCTAGGAGGCAGTATTATAGTAGTTATATTCTTGTACATAGGATCAGTATTATAGCAGTTATATTCTTGTACATAGGAGCAGTATTCTCATAGTTATATTCTTGCACATAGGAGGCAGTATTATAGTAGTTATATTCTTGTACATAGGAGGCAGTATTATAGTAGTTATATTCTTGTACATAGGAGGCAGTATTATAGTAGTTATATTCTTGTACATAGGAGCAGTATTATATTAGTTATATTCTTGTATATAGGAGCAGTATTATAGTAGTTATATTCTTGTACATAGGAGCAGTATTATAGTAGTTATATTCTTGTACATAGGAGCAGTATTATAGTAGTTATATTCTTGTACATAGGAGCAGTATTATAGTAGTTATATTCTTGTACATAGGAGCAGTTTCATAGTAATTATATTCTTGTACATAGGAGCAGTATTATAGTAGTTATATTCTTGTACATAGGAGGCAGTATTATAGTAGTTATATTCTTATACATAGGAGCAGTTTTATAGTAGTTATATTTTAGCACATAGAAGGCAGTATTATAGTAATTATATTCTTGCACATAGGAGCAGTATTATAGTGGTTATGTTTTGTACATAGGAGCAGTATTATAGTAGTTATATTCTTGTACATAGAAGGCAGTATTATAGTAGTTATATTCTTGTACATAGGAGCAGTATTATAGTAGTTATATTCTTGTACATAGAAGGCAGTATTATAGTAGTTATATTCTTGTACATAGGAGCAGTATTATAGTAGTTATATTCTTGTACATAGGAGGCAGTATTATATTAGTTATATTCCTGTATATAGGAGCAGTATTATAGTAGTTATATTCTTGTACACAGGAGGAAGTATTATAGTAGTTATATTCTTGTACACAGGAGGCAGTATTATAGTAGTTATATTCTTGTACATAGGAGGCAGTATTATAGTAGTTATATTTTTGCACATATGAGCAGTATTATAGTAGTTATATTCTTGTACATAGGAGCAGTATTATAGTAGTTATATTCTTGTACATAAGAGCAGTATTATAGTAGTTATATTCTTGTACATAGGAGCAGTATTATAGTAGTTATATTCTTGTACATAGGAGCAGTATTATAGTAGTTATATTCTTGTACATAGGAGCAGTATTATAGTAGTTATATTCTTGTACATAAGAGCAGTATTATAGTAGTTATATTCTTGTACATAGGAGCAGTATTATAGTAGTTAGATTCTTGTACATAGGAGCAGTATTATAGTAGTTATATTCTTGTACATAGGAGTAGTATTATAGTAGTTATATTCTTGTACATAAGAGCAGTATTATAGTAGTTATATTCTAGTACATAGGAGCAGTATTATAGTAGTTATATTTTTGTACATAGGAACAGTATTATAGTAGATATATTCTTGTACATGGGAGCAGTATTATAGTAGTTATGTTTTGTACATAGGAGCAGTATTATAGTAGTTATATTCTTGTACATAGGAGCAGTATTATGGTAGTTATGTTTTGTACATAGGAGCGGTATTATAGTAGTTATATTTTTGTACATAGGAACAGTATTATAGTAGTTATATTCTTGTACATAGAAGTAGTATTATAGTAGTTATATTCTTGTACATAGAAGGCAGTATTATAGTAGTTATATTCTTGTACATAGGAGCAGTATTATATTAGTTATATTCCTGTATATAGGAGCAGTATTATAGTAGTTATAATCTTGTACACAGGAGGCAGTATTATAGTAGTTATATTCTTGTACATAGGAGGCAGTATTATAGTAGTTATATTTTTGCACATATGAGCAGTATTATAGTAGTTATATTCTTGTACATAGGAGCAGTATTAAATTAGTTATATTCCTGTATATAGGAGCAGTATTATGGTAGTTATAATCTTGTACACAGGAGGCAGTATTATAGTAGTTATATTCTTGTACATAGGAGGCAGTATTATAGTAGTTATATTTTTGCACATATGAGCAGTATTATAGTAGTTATATTCTTGTACATAGGAGCAGTATTATAGTAGTTATATTCTTGTACATAGGAGCAGTATTATAGTAGTTATATTCTTGTACATAGGAGCAGTATTATAGTAGTTATATTCTTGTACATAAGAGCAGTATTATAGTAGTTATATTCTTGTACATAGGAGCAGTATTATAGTAGTTATATTCTTGTACATAGGAGCAGTATTATAGTAGTTATATTCTTGTACATAGGAGCAGTATTATAGTAGTTATATTCTTGTACATAAGAGCAGTATTATAGTAGTTATATTCTAGTACATAGGAGCAGTATTATAGTAGTTATATTTTTGTACATAGGAACAGTATTATAGTAGATATATTCTTGTACATGGGAGCAGTATTATAGTAGTTATGTTTTGTACATAGGAGCAGTATTATAGTAGTTATATTCTTGTACATAGGAGCAGTATTATGTTAGTTATGTTTTGTACATAGGAGCGGTATTATAGTAGTTATATTTTTGTACATAGGAACAGTATTATAGTAGTTATATTCTTGTACATAGAAGTAGTATTATAGTAGTTATATTCTTGTACATAGAAGGCAGTATTATAGTAGTTATATTCTTGTACATAGGAGCAGTATTATATTAGTTATATTCCTGTATATAGGAGCAGTATTATAGTAGTTATAATCTTGTACACAGGAGGCAGTATTATAGTAGTTATATTCTTGTACATAGGAGGCAGTATTACAGTAGTTATATTTTTGCACATATGAGCAGTATTATAGTAGTTATATTCTTGTACATAGGAGCAGTATTATAGTAGTTATATTCTTGTACATAAGAGCAGTATTATAGTAGTTATATTCTTGTACATAGGAGCAGTATTATAGTAGTTATATTCTTGTACATAGGAGCAGTATTATAGTAGTTATATTCTTGTACATAGGAGCAGTATTATAGTAGTTATATTCTTGTACATAAGAGCAGTATTATAGTAGTTATATTCTAGTACATAGGAGCAGTATTATAGTAGTTATATTTTTGTACATAGGAACAGTATTATAGTAGATATATTCTTGTACATGGGAGCAGTATTATAGTAGTTATGTTTTGTACATAGGAGCAGTATTATAGTAGTTATATTCTTGTACATAGGAGCAGTATTATGGTAGTTATGTTTTGTACATAGGAGCGGTATTATAGTAGTTATATTTTTGTACATAGGAACAGTATTATAGTAGTTATATTCTTGTACATAGAAGTAGTATTATAGTAGTTATATTCTTGTACATAGAAGGCAGTTTTATAGTAGTTATATTCTTGTACATAGGAGCAGTATTATATTAGTTATATTCCTGTATATAGGAGCAGTATTATGGTAGTTATAATCTTGTACACAGGAGGCAGTATTATAGTAGTTATATTCTTGTACATAGGAGGCAGTATTATAGTAGTTATATTTTTGCACATATGAGCAGTATTATAGTAGTTATATTCTTGTACATAGGAGCAGTATTATAGTAGTTATATTTTTGTACATAAGAGCAGTATTATAGTAGTTATATTCTTGTACATAGGAGCAGTATTATAGTAGTTATATTCTTGTACATAGGAGCAGTATTATAGTAGTTATATTCTTGTACATAGGAGCAGTATTATAGTAGTTATATTCTTGTACATAAGAGCAGTATTATAATAGTTATATTCTAGTACATAGGAGCAGTATTATAGTAGTTATATTTTTGTACATAGGAACAGTATTATAGTAGATATATTCTTGTACATGGGAGCAGTATTATAGTAGTTATGTTTTGTACATAGGAGCAGTATTATAGTAGTTATATTCTTGTACATAGGAGCAGTATTATGGTAGTTATGTTTTGTACATAGGAGCGGTATTATAGTAGTTATATTTTTGTACATAGGAACAGTATTATAGTAGTTATATTCTTGTACATAGAAGTAGTATTATAGTAGTTATATTCTTGTACATATGAGCAGTATTTTAGTAGTTATATTCTTGTACATAGGAAGCAGTATTATAGTAGTTATGTTTTGTACATAGAAGCGGCATTATAGTAGTTATATTCTTGTGCATAGGAGGCAGTATTTTAGTAGTTAAAATCTTGTACATAGGAGGCAGTATTATAGCAGTTATATTCTTGTACATAGAAGCGGCATTATAGTAGTTATATTCTTGTGCATAGGAGACAGTATTATAGTAGTTAAAATCTTGTACATAGGAGGCAGTATTATAGCAGTTATATTCTTGTACATAGGAGCAGTATTATAGTAGTTATATTCTTGTACATAGGAGCAGTATTATAGTAGATATATTCTTGTACATTGGAGCAGTATTATAGTAGTTATATTCTTGTACATAGGAGGCAGTATTATAGTAGTTATATTCTTGTACATTGGAGCAGTATTATAGTAGTTATATTCTTGTACATAGGAGCAGTTTTATAGTAATTATATTCTTGCACACAGGAGGCAGTTTTATAGTAATTATATTCTTGTACATAGGAGCAGTATTATAGCAGTTATATTCTAGTACATAGGAGCAGTATTATAGTAGTTATATTCTTTGTCAAATTTCTTTTTATTTGAGAAGGCACAAAGTTATGTAGAAGAACAAACAACTCGTGTACCAGACGCAGCTGGGCATAAGCTTAATCAGCAGACACAGTACATCTCAATGATGGAATACATAACTCCGAACATTAATAATCTGTGCGAACAGATATCTGGTGGGGGGGGGGGTCAACAAGACAAGGGGAAGATGGGATAGGGGGAGTAGAGGGTAGGGTCAGGTAGATGTCAATCATATAGCTTACAATTTGTCATAAAAATGCCTAAAACTTGCGATATTGCTTCCAGGGGGACCATATTTTAAGAAATGCCGCTCTAGAGTGATTTTCCCAGTGGGCCAGCTCTTCAAACCGGTATAGTTGGTCAATTTTCTCGGTCCACATCACGTGCGAGGGAGCCGCCTCATTCTTCCAGAGGAGGGGGACTAGTAATCGGGCCGCTGTTATAAGCATCGTAGGTAGGTTTGACTTTGAAGGGGTAAGCGTGCTATTAGGGCACCAAAGTAACAGAAGCTTTGCATCTAACTTAACCTGAGTATTGCATATCTTATTTATAGCTGCCACCACTTCTACCCAGAAAGGCTTGATTTTCTCGCAACTCCACCAAATGTGGGATAACGAGCCGGGCCCTCCTCCACACCTCCAGCAATTGTCCTGGATAGCGGGATTAAGCTTATGGAGGAATTCTGGCGTTTTGTACCATCTTGTAAGTAATTTATAAGAGTTAGCCTGAATCTTAATGCAGCGGTTGAAACCGTGCGAGTGTGTGAGGATAAACGCTTTCTCAGGTTCCGATAGTGTCATGGACAATTCTTTCTCCCAGGCTGCTAGGTACCACAGGTCTGGAGGCGTGGAGGAGAGCAACTCCTTGTAAAATGTGGAGAGAGGTTTCTTTGGGCGAGTGGTGACAGATAGTTTTCCTTCTAACCACGAGGGATCCGTAGTAGGCCTAGGGAGCTCTGCTAAGCACACCAAGTCCTTTTTAAAAGCCATAACCGCTAGGAAAGAAGCTTTCTGGACGCTCGTAATTGCGTCTATTTTGCTCCAATCTAAAGCACCCGACTCAGTCGTGATGTCTTGTAGTTTGAGGCCGGACAACAATGCCCAAATTCCTGATGCCCCAGAGGTGGTAGGATGCACATAAGCCTGCAGCAGTTGCAGGGGAAGGTTCAAACTAGGAAACTGGAGGGTAGAAGAGCTATATAGTTTGGACCACTCTATCAATAAACCTTTCCATACGGGCGATGCGAACTTATTGTTGGCGGTGCATTTGCGTAAGCCCCAAAGAACTAGCTTATCGTTGTATGTAAGCATATCGCACTCCAGTCGGGAGACAAGGCCGGGGGGACGCCAAGATAAGAGGCTCAAGGCTCTGTTTAGCATTGACGCTCTATAATAGAGGTACATGTCGGGTAGGCCGAAGCCCTCCAACCTTCTCTCCCGAGTGAGAATGGCATACGCCAGTCTAGGGGAACTGCCTGACCATACGAATGCCGAGAAGACTCTGCGGACCTCCACAAAGAAGGAATGGGGTAGCCAGATAGGAAGTGTTTGGATGAGATATAGCAGTCTGGGGACAATAAAAGCTTTAAGGTAGTTCTTCCGACCTATCCATGAGATAAACGGTAGCTTTAAAGAGTGTAGGTGAGATTTAATGGATTTAAGCAAGGGGGCCTGGTTAAGCTCGAAGAGCTCCTCTGGTTTTGCTGAGATGTTAGTACCTAGAAATGGGATTGACTTAGGTGCCCACGAAAAAGCAGTGGAGCATTTAAGCGTATCAACAGAAGAGGGTGGGCAAGAGATATTCAGGGCCTGTGACTTAGTGTAGTTAATCTTAAAGTTTGAGACCAATCCGTATTCCTCAAAAAGGGCCTGGAGTCTGGGAAAAGAGGTTAAAGGGTTGGACGTTATGACCAGAAGATCATCTGCAAAAGCAGCCGTCAAATGAGTCTGCGACCCTATAGTGATTCCTACAATGTCCGTGTCTTGCCTGATCTTGGCCAGCAGGGTCTCCATGACAATAACAAAGAGAGCAGGTGAGAGAGGGCAGCCCTGCCGCGTCCCATTAGTGATGGGAAAGGATGGGGATAGTGTTCCATTAATACGTATTCTGGCAGAAGGAAGCGAATATAGTGAGAAGATGGATTGGATGAACTGATCCGGAAGACCAACTTTCGACAATGCTCGCGACATGAATTGCCAGCTGATCCTGTCGAAGGCCTTCTCTGCATCCATACTAAGAAGGGCTAGCGGTATCGAGTGCTTTCGGGCATGTGTAATCAGTTGTATGACGCGGACCGTATTCTCACTCCCCTGTCTGCCAGAAACGAATCCCACCTGCTCTTCGTTGATAATGCCAGGGAGAACCGCCTGAATCCTTTGAGCCAAAATCTTGGCCCACCACTTCACATCTGTATTCAGAAGCGATATTGGGCGGTAACTCCCGCAGTTTAGGGGATCCTTATTTTCCTTATGGATTACTGTGATGTGGGCAGCAAGCGATTGGGGTGGGAGGGAACCCCCCTGGAGTAAATGGTTACACAGGATGTTAAACTGGGGGATTAAGATATGCTTAAAGGTTTTGTAGTAAGAGATGGTGAAACCATCGGGGCCTGGGCTTTTCCCTGAGGGTATTGAGGAGAGGACCTTCCCTACTTCAGTATCAGTGATGGGCGACAAGAGCTGGGCTGACTGTGCTGGGGTAATAGTAGGTAGCTGTAGGGAGGAGAGAAATTTCTCTGTTGCTTCTCCTAGCTGGTCTGGTGAGAGGCCATCTGGCGTTTTAAGATTATATAGGTCTCTGTAGAAGGCACAGAAGGACTTTGCAATATCTGGAGTACTCTTATGCAGAACTCCCCGGCCATCCTTAACTGCAGTGATGAAGGAATCAGTGTTCTGCTTCTTGACCAATGCGGACATTAACCTGTTTCCTTTATCTCCGTGGGCATAAGAACGGAATTTGGCTCTGAGTAACAGCTTGGCTGAAGTGACATTCATTAGATTTTTAAGTTTAGTGCGGGCTTCCGCGAGTTCTGCGGCACAGCTAAGAGCCTGGGAGGTTTTGTGCGATAGCTCTAGAGCCTGGATTTGGGAGAGAAGGGACACCATAGCTTGACTTCGTTGTCTTTTAATATGGGCACCTAAGGCTATTAGTTCCCCTCTCAGGACCGCTTTGTGGGTTTCCCAAATAATAGAAGGGGAGGGTGCATCAGGTCCTGAAGCGTTAAGCGTGAAGAAATCTGTTATGATAGAAGAAAGTTTAGCGGCATGGGAGGGATCCGAAATAATGGTCTCGTTTATACGCCAGTTCCATTCCCTCTTTGGGAGGTCCTGCAGAGAAATACTCAGGAATACAGGGGCATGATCAGAAAGGGTAATATTCCCTATGTGGGAACCGATAGCCCTATTAGCAAAGGATTTGGATAAAAACAAATAATCTAACCTGTGATAGGACAATTTAGCTGCTGAATAAAAGGAAAAATCCCTACCAGTGGGGTTTGTGGTGCGCCAAACATCTAAGACTCCCAGCTTCTGTAAGGCACGTTTGAGGCGTCTTAAGCGAGTGTGTGTAATGGCAGATTTCCCATTTGAAGCGTCCAGTGCAGGTTCAAGGGTAGCATTAAAATCACCTCCTAAGATAACCATTCCCTCCTTAAAGGAGGACAATAAGCCAAGGGTCTGAACGAGCCAAGCAACCTGTCTTCTGTTGGGGGCATATACAGTTGCCAGGGTAACAGGAGTGTCAGCGATAGTGCCCTTAACAAACAGGTAACGGCCCTCAGGGTCTGCAGAGACGGCAGAATGCTTAAAGGGGAGCTGCTTGTGGATCGCTATGCTGACACCCCTGCTAGCCGAACTGTATGTGCTGTGGAACCACTGAGAAAACCGTTTGGGGGGCAATTTGGGGGTCTTACCCTCTTTGAAGTGGGTCTCCTGAAAGAATGCTATAGACACTTTATCCCTCTGTAAAAGGGACAGGATTTGGGACCGCTTGCAAGGCTCGTTCATTCCCCGGACGTTAAAGGATGAAATCACAATAGACGACATTCTGAAAAAGAAGATGAACAATCAGCATCCGACAATGCAATATATGACATCTGATGGTGTAGGAGGGGAGGGGGACACAAAAGGGAAGGAGGGGAGACAAACAGGTAAGTTACGTAAACAGAGTGCAAATACATATAGCAGAAGAAGCTCTACCGAGCACCTGACTGTGCGACCCTTTCTCATTTCGGCTACCAGCCGGGGTCTGTCAGGTGGGGGGTCCCGCAGAGCTATAGAGGGCCAAAGATTGGCCATCAAACAAAAGAAAGGGATAACCCGTGGTTAACGCCGGGATAACCCCTGCTAATAAGAAAAGAGCAGGGAGCAGGCAAGGACTAGGACTATAAATGAACCAGGAAAAAGTCTGGAAACGGATGAACCTCATCTGAACAATAGAACCATCTTCTCCACAACAGGCGGACGGGACTGTCCCGGAGTCATGCTTGTCATCCTCAGGGAGCAAAGAGGCTTCAGATCTTCTAACTCCAAAACACTAAGTCCCGAGCATTTCAGGTGGAACAGGAAACAGAACATAGATCTTCTTGTGAGAATTCCTGAGCTCAGGTTGGAGGATGGGCAGACTTCTCCACCCTAGCTTTGGGTGATTTTTTAGTATAGGCCGGGCGCCATTCAGCCGCCTGGGGCGGCGGGAGGAGTGGGTCTGCCATGTCGGCCGGCATCCATGAGGGAATCTCTAATGGGGTTAACCCCAACTGGGCCCAACTAGCTCTCAGATCCCTCGGCGAGCGGATGGTAATCTGGCGCCCATTTTTGAGGACCGCAATCCCAAACGGATACAACCACCGAAATGGGGTGTCCGCCGCTTTAAGGGCATCTAGTAGCGGCCTAAGGATGCGCCGTTTAGCTAGTGTGGACGGGGCCAGGTCCTGAAAAAACATAACCGGCGTACCTCCATACTGCAGCTGCTCCTGTTCCCTGCCGGCTCTCATGAGTGCTGCGGTGTCCAGGTAACTAAGGAGACCGCATATGACGTCTCGTGGAGGCTCAGTGTTCTTGGGCTTTGGCCTGAGCGCTCGATGGATTCTTTCAATTACAATCCGGTCCGCTCTTTCAGGCCCCAGAAGATCGGCAAACAGCTCGCGCGCCACTTTATCAAGCGCTTCACTAGCGAACGATTCTGGGAGCCCGCGGATCCGAAGATTCCTCCGGCGGCTGCGGTTCTCCTGATCTTCAATCCTCAGGAGAGCGTCATTGATCAGGTCAGTATGGGAGCTGACCGCGTTGTATGTCCTCTCCTCTCTCCGGAGAGCCGCCTCCTGCGCGCCCTCCAGGTCTGACACACGGTGCCCTATATTCCGGAGGTCTTCTTTGATTTCAGACAAATCGCTCTTAATAGGAGCCAGTGCCGAGTTCAGCACCTCCAGGAGTGCCGCTTTGGTGAACGAGCCCCCATGCTTCCTTGATTTGTAAGTCGAGGCATCCGAAACACTCCCGCCATCAGTGTCGTCCTCCATGTCGGACGCTAGGGCCTGAGCGGCCGCCATCTTAGGGGTCTCAGTCGGCCGCAGCTTCGGTTGCTTTTTTATAAATTTGTCCATGTCAGGCTGTCTGGATCTAACAGGAGTGGAATCTGCTTGTTCCTTAGATCGATCCTTGCCCACTTTGCCCATCAGAGCGGTGCTGAAAGCGTATTATAGGGGTAATCTTCGGCAAAAGTTGAGGAGCTCAGCAACACACAGCCATTCAGCTAGGCAGCCAGGCTCCGCCCCCATAGTAGTTATATTCTTGTACATAGGAGCAGTATTATAGTAGTTATATTCTTGTACATAGGAGCAGTATTACAGTAGTTATATTCTTGTACATAGGAGCAGTATTATAGTAGTTAAATTCTTGTACATAGGAGCAGTATTATAGTAGTTATATTCCTGTACATAGGAGCAGTATTATAGTAGTTATATTCTTGTACATAGGGGGGCAGTATTATAGTAGTTATATTCTTGTACATAGGAGCAGTATTATAGTAGTTATATTCTTGTACATAGGAGGCAGTATTATAGTAGTTATATTCTTGTACATAGGAGGCAGTATTATAGTAGTTATATTCTTGTACATAGGAGCAATATTATAGTAGTTATTTTCTTGTACATAGGAGGCAGTATTATAGCAGTTATATTCTTGTACATAGGAGCAGTATTATAGTAGTTATATTCTTTTCAATTGGGACAGTATTATAGTAGTTAAGTTCTTGTTTATATGCATCAGTATTGTATTAGTTATTGTCTTTTTTTTCACTACACTTTGCCTGTGTACATCATCAGTGGTGTTTGCGGTGTTCCTATGATTTAATAATCAATTACAGATAGAACAAGTCTTTGTTATAGAGATTTGTTTGTAGCTTAGATCTATCCATAATTAATAGTCTTCAATTGTATTAGAATTTTAAAAGTTTTTAGGATGGACATTAAACATGGATCTTTATAAACTTTAGATTAATTTCCAGACAAACTTCTTATTTGTTCATTTATTAAGTCTGGGCATCCATTACATTTGAGCTCATTCTGATTTCGAGCAGTTTGTCCATTGTCTGTGTCGATTTGCCTCATTTATGCATTAAAGAAAGCTGTAATTATTTTCTGAGAACTGTGCTCATTAGCTGAAGAAAAAACTCCATGGATTTTTTTTTGTCAGGAATGGATTTTGGATTCATCTCGTTCCCATTATTCATTTCTGTGCTGAAAAATATATCGATCTGGAAGAAAGAAAAAAAAAATAGGGATCTTGATATACACAGAATTCTGTTGATTTGGTTTTCTGCACTTTGTCACGCCGATCATTTCTAATGATATATCTGATTGCAAATGTGTATATTAAAACACTTAGGGGCTCATTTATTATGACTGGTATTTTCCATGCCTGTCTTAAGTCTGTCTGTGCTGCTGGAAGGAGCATCAAACCTATGTGGAGATCATCCTCCGGCAGTGATACTGATCTAAACCAACTCCAGCAACCTTGCTGGCGTAGATTTAAAGGGGTTTTCCGGTATTGGGGACATTGTTGTAATAGTACTAGAGTGACATACATATTTTACACATGCATGTCTTACCTGCGCCACATATTTCTGAAGCCCCGTTTTGATACTGCAAATTATTGGCCGGAAGTTACTATTTTTGTAAAATCAGTGACGTACTGGGTCCCTTGCTGGCGAGCGAAGCCTCTTCTTCCACTTCGCAGGGACATGTCAAGAGAGGTGACAGCTCTTCTTTTAGAAGTAGTAGCTGGGACCAGCTAGTGATGAGACATTATATCAAATTGTTAGGCTCTCATCAGCCTGATGGCTAATAATTAGTAAGGTAGGTCAAGGCTTCTCCACCCTCAATGGGCTGCAGTAATAAAGGCACTGTATAAGGCAGTGATGGCTAACCTCCGGCACTCCAAACTGTGGTGATGCTACTACTCCCAGCATGTTTCATTCATTTCTATGGAGTTCTGAGAACAGCCAAGCAAGTGCATCTTGGGAGTTGTAGCTTTACCATAGCTGGAGTGCCGGAGGTTAGCCACGACAGGTACAGGGAATTTCTTATCAGGCATTTTGAGAAGTATCTGTGGAAAACTTTTTGTCGGACATATTGCATACTGGATAGAGATTTTAAATAGACTCTAAATTAATTGGATTCGACCCAATTCTGTTAAAAATCTGACGTGGATTCCAAACCAAATTTTGGGCAATTTGATTAGGGCAAATTTCAGAGAAAGATATATAAAAAAAAAAATTGTTTTCCAAAAAGTGAGAGACAAGAGCGGAGGTCTCGGAGTGTCATACACAAATTTTCAGGACAATTAGAGCACTACAGGTTTGGGTAGAATCGATTCAGACCCAAATCAAATCATTCAACCGATTTGGCCGCATTGAACCTATATTGAATTTTTTGTGATCTGCTCATCTCCTGTACTGGGTTCAGTAATTTGTTGGGGAACACTGAGCTTCTCATTTTGTCCCTAAGTCCTGGTCATCGTTTAGAAGTTATCAACTCCAAACCATTTCACTGATATCTGTGAAATAAGGTTACAGGAGGTTAGACTACAGCTGTAGCAAAAAGTTGACAGTCACAATATGATTGCTTTAAACTGTTGGATATTACAAAGAAAATTTAGGGTTTTGGTGCGACTATGAAGAAATTTTGTTAAGGTCTCTTAAGATAAAAATGCCGGGTCTCATGTAGGTTGAATCCATTATTTGTAGTCTATGAGGCTACACATTAAAGTTCCATTTATTTTAGGGCAGTGTTCAGTAGTTCTAAAATTTCCAAGCTTAGAAGGGAAACATTCATGGAGATCTCGGGGCTTGCAATTATTTTAGCAACTAGTTGCTTTCCCAGCACTTGGCACTTGCCTTTTGACTTGCCTTTTTGAAAACTTTGCTTTTAATGCTTGCCTATTGGATATAAGAATTAAAAAGTAGCTTGAAACTGATCTTAAAATTGTCTCAAAATGATATAAATTTTCTTCTTAGGCTTACATTACATATCATCATTGGAAGTCTATAAGATAGCATGCACATTACAATCCTTATGACAGGCCAACATCACAATGGTGGGGGTCTGACACTGGGACACACCCTGACCTCTGTATGAAGAGGTTGCGACACTTCTACATCTCTGCTAATCTATGTAGAGAAGCAAGTGGACGGATCGAGGTAAACAATAAAAAGATTGCTGCTACCCCCTTCAAGTAGGCGATCAGCGGGGCTTCCCATGGATCTGATATTGATGACGTATCCTAAAGACAGGCCATCAAAATCCTGGTCTCGTTAAAAAAAATTATACTCTTCACTGTTGGTAGAGAATAGAGATGAGCGAATCGAAGCTGACAAAGTGGTATTTGTTACGAATTTCAGAAATGTTTTTTATTTGTACCGAATGCGAATTTCCTCGCACTTCGTGGTAACGAATCAGATTTTTTCTAAAATGGCTGCTGCACGTGTGAGGACATGGAGCAAGGAACTCTGGGAAGGCGGGATCACACAGATTGACATGCATGCATGCAGCCAATCAGCGGCCAGCCCTGTGATGTCACAGCCCTATAAATAGCGGCAGCCATCTTAGATTCCGCCATTCACCAGTGTACTGAATGCAGGGATAGAAGACGTCAGCGGGCGCTAGGGACAGTGTTAAAGAAAACTATTTAATTGTTCAGAAAAAGCGATTTACCAGTGCAGGGAAAGATAATTCAAGGTGTAGGGAAAGGACAGGGAGGAATCATTCCACAGTGTTTATGTAGAACAGGGTTCAGTAGAGGAGGTTACAGCCTGGGTAATAGGAACAATCCTATTACACCTTGCTGCACTGACCGGGGACCCAAATTGCCATTATACAGCTCTGTAATTCCAGCAAACCGTTCTTGTTATTGGGGTGCAAGTGCTGAGTGATACAGCTATTAACAGAGTTTATTACAAGGAAATATTTCTGCATCTTATTTGCCCTTGTGCGGTGCAGTTATATGTTCTAAAGCACTTTTTGGCTTTTATCAGTGGAAAAAAGGGCGTATTAGCTGTTGAGTGGTGAAGTGCGAAAATAACAGCCCTTTTTGTCGTGTATTAGTGGCAAAAGTAAAATATATTTGCCATTTAGCGGTGCAGTTACCGTGCATCTTAGCCTGTTGTGGCGTGTATTAACGTAAAAAAAAAAATATACATATTTCTGCTCAACGGTGCTGTTAACTGTTTTAACGCCATTTTTGGTTTGTATTACTGTGTATTACTGGAAAAAAACTAAATATATTTAAAGTTTAGCAGTGCAGTTACCGTACATCTTTTAAAGCCTGTTGTGGCATGTATTACCGTAAAAAAAAAATCTATATATTTTCTGCTCAGCGGTGCTGTTATCTGTTTTAAAGCCATTTTTTGTTGTGTATTACTGGAAAAAAACTAACTATATTTGCCATTTAGCGGTGCATTTACCGTGAATCTTTTAAAGCCTTTTGTGGCGTGTATTACCGTAAAAATAAAAATAAAAATTTGCCGCTCAGCGGTGCTGTTATCTGTTTTAAATCCATTTTTGTTGTGTATTACTGGAAAAAAAAAAATATATATTTGCCGTTTAGCGGTGCAGTTACCGTATATCTTTTAAAGCCTGTTGTGGTGTTTATTACCGTAAAAATATAAATAAATATACACTACCTGTCCAAAAAAAAAGTCACCCCCTGGATTTAACTAAGCAAATAGTTCTGAGCCTCCTATTGGATAATTACTGCAGGGGCGATTATCTTTCAGCTGCCAATAAGTTATTTAACCCCAACTGGTGCAATGAGTTGCTTCTCATTTCTTAAACAACCATGTCGAAAGACACATCTCGTGGTCGTAGAAAAGATGTTAGACTGTCTGAGAAGGGTCAAATCATTGGCATGCATCAAGCAGAGAAAACATCTAAGGAGATTGCAGAAACTAGTAAAATTGGGTTAAGAACAGTCCAACGCATTATTAAAAACTGGAAGGATAGTGGGGACCCATCGTATTCGAAGAAGAAATGTGGCGGGGAAAAATTCCTGAATGATCGTGATCGTCGATCACTTAAACGTTTGGTGAAATCAAATCGAAGAAAAACAACAGTAGAACTCAGGGCTATGTTTAATAGTGAAAGTAAGAGCATTTCCACACGCACAATGCAAAGGGAACTCAAGGGATTGGGACTGAACAGCTGTGTAGCCGTAAGAAAACCACTAATCAGTGAGGAAACCAGAAAAAAAGGCTTCAATTTGCTAAGGAGCATAAAGATTGGACTCTGGAGCAATGGAAGAAGGTGATGTGGTCTGCTGAGTCCAGATTTACCCTGTTCCAGAGTGATGGGCGCATCAGGGTAAGAAGAGAGGCAGATGAAGTGATGCCCCCATCATGCCTAGTGCCTACTGTACAAGCCTGTGGGGGCAGTGCTATGATCTGGGGTTGCTGCAGTTGGTCAGGTCTAGGTTCAGCAACAGTAAGTGCTCCAAGAAGGAGGTCAGCCGACTACCTGAACACCCTAAATGACCGGGTTATTCCATCAATGGATTTGTTCTTCCCTGATGGCACGGGCATATTCCAAGATAACAATGCCAGGATTCATCGGGCTCAAATTGTGAAAGAGTGGTTCAGGGAGCAGGAGACATCATTGTCACACATGGATTGGCCACCACAGAGTCCAGACCTTAACCTCATTGAGAATCTTTTTTTTTTGGTGGCGACTTTTTTTTGGGACAGGCAGTGTATTTTCTGCTCAGCGGTAGTGTTATCTGGTGTCAAGCCATTTTGGTGTGTATTAGTGGCAAAACCAAAATACAGATGTAACATGGATAGCACTCCTTTTTTCTAAGATTTCTGAGTTTGGTTATCTAATCCAGGGTTCCCCAACTCCAGTCCTCAGGGCCTAGTTGCCGGTCAGGATTTAGGAGTATCCCACAGAATGAATACCCGTGGTAAGTCCTGATGCATGGACACTAATTATATCAGCTGCCCAATACTAAGGAAATCCTGAAAACATGACCGGCAGCTGGACCCTGAGGACTGGAGTTGAGGACCACTGATCTAATCTAAGCAAACACATTCAATTGCTTTTCAATGGTTTTGCCTCAAGATAATGAAATGAGTTAAGAAATTTGAGTTAACAGCGGGAGTGCTAACCATGGTACATCTGTATACTTGCCATTTAGTGGTGCAGTTAACGTACTGTATATCTTTTAAAGCATTTTGTAACATGTTTTAGCGGAAAAATAAAATATATATTTGCCACTCTGCAGTCCACTTATCTGTGGTGAAGCCTTCTGTGGTCTGGCGTGTAGTAGTGTTAAAAAAAAGGGCTTATTAGGCGTTGTGTGCTGCAGTGAGAAAATTACATAGTTTTTTGGGGTGTTTTAATTTCCTTTTTATTTATTTATTTGATCTAACAGTTTGTCAGACAGGGAAGTTCCATGCACAGGGGAGTTGCAGAGGCCTAAATGTTTCTGGCGCAGGCACAGGTCGCAGCAGAGTAAGGGTCCATTCACATGTCCACAAAATGGGTCCGCATCCGTTCCGCAATTTTAGGGAACAGGTGCGGACCCATTCATTTTCAATGGGGCCAGAATGTGCTGTCCGCATCTGAATTTGCCGATCCACACTTTCAGATCCGCACTTCCGTTCCGCAAAAAAAGAGAACATGTCCAAATTCTTGTCTGCAATTGCGGACAAGAAAAGACATTTTCTATGAGAGTGCCGGCGATGTGAGGTCCGCAAAATGCGGAACGCACATTGGCTGTGTCCGTGTTTTGCGGATCCGCAATTTGCAGATCTGCAAAACACATACGGATGTGTGAATGGACCCTAAGAGGGCGTGGCAGCAGGGGTCGCAGCGTGAGGCCTGACCTCCCGATGTCATCTAGCGGTCGTGTTTTGACCAGCAACCCAGCGGTTCTTGAATGGTTGACTCGGTCATCCATTTCCATTCAAGTGACATCAGACACTTCCAGCCAAGAGTTGGTGGGTTCCTCTGACACGACACTTAGTTGACATGGCCCGGGAGCAGGCCCTGTGCCCTCACCAGTCCTCAACCTGCCTCTGTCCTTTTCTGTTCCCTCAGCCCGAGAAGTATAATATGCTGTGGGCTCAGCCCCACTATACAGTGAGGACAAGCTACTAGAGGACAGTCAGCAGCTACTGCCCAGCCAAGATCTGGAGGAGACATTCGCCGCTTCCTCCACTAGGCGGGCAAGTAGTGATGGGGAGAATGGCGTGGGAGAAGGTGTTGTGAACGGTCAGGCTCATGACCCAGAGAAGGTTGAGGAGGACATCAGTGACATGCAGACAGTACTCGATGATGATGATGTAGCTGATCGCCTTTGGGAGCCGACTGATGAAGGGGCTTCGTCATTATCAGGAGAACAGGGTGGCAGCTTGCCTGCGAGGCAGCAGCGGAGCCAGCAAGTTGCTAGGGTGGCCGGGAGTCAGCAGGGTGGCAGCAGTTGGGAGCAAATCGGGCCTGGGGAAGACCACCCGCTTCACGGGAGCCTACCTGGACGGGCAGTAGCGGTGCAGGGGTTCACGGAGGCAGCGGTGGTAGCAGTCATTCAGTGCTTACTGTTGGGGGTAAAATCACCTACTCGGCGGTGTGTCCGTTTTTTGTTATGCTGCTGAGGAGGTGAACATGGCCATTTGTAGAATCTGTGAGCAGAAGGTAAAGCATGGCCGGGTTGCCAATGTTGGCACTACAGCCCTGCGTCAACATATTCAGCATTGCCAAACTGTGGCCTGGGAGAAACGTGGCACCGATGTAGTGGTCCAGCCTGCAGCAGCGACCGCTGCATCACCCAGTGGCACGTACTCAATTTCAGGCAGTCAAGGCTCCACCACCTCATCCGAAGGGAGCTCTATCCTTCCCGTCATCTGCTGGTCCTGATACTCCTGCGCCTCCTCCTCCTAGTCAGTCATTCCGTCAGCAATCGATCAGTGAAGTGATTGCCAAGAGACAACAGTATGTGTGCACTCATCCAACGGCGCAGAAGCTGAATGTGCTCCAGTCCCTCCCTTTCCTAGTGGTGGACTCTGCACCTTTCAGAAAACTGATGGCTTGTACAGATGGCCTTGCGGTTTGCCCGGTGGTTGTTTTGCAGTGAACTTTGCTTGTTCGCGATTCGCTGAATATGAGAACATATGGCGATGTTCGCATGCGCCATATTCTTTTGCATTGCATCGAACTTTAACCCATGACACATCCATCAGGTGGGACAGGACAGCCAATTGAGACGTTTCAGCACATGGACACACCCCCATCCTATAACAGATGCCGATCTGGCAGCAATTTTACATTCTGTGTTTTGCCAGTGTAGTGAGAGGTTGCTTTGTGGAGCAGTGACAGACTGTTAGGGACACCAAACGCTAGCTAATAGGGCCACATAAGTCCTTTTAAGGACTGGCATAAGTGTGCTATTGATAGGTGTGACATACTGAGAGCTGTAATATACTTATAATATACTTTCTAACATAGAAAGTATATTATAGTGCATTTGTATTGTGCAGCAGTTGTGTGCGGTTCTGCTGCAATACCGCAGCTATATAGCAGGACAAATGCAATTGGAATAACTAAATGCAACTGGTGTGATATACTTGTTGCCCCCCCAAAAAATGATTGAGGGGTTTGATATACCTGCTTCCAAAAAATACTGATTAAGGGGTTTGATATTCCTGCTTCCACAAAATACTGATTGAATGGTGTGATATACCTGCTTCTACAAAATACATATTAAGGGGTTCTATATACCTGCTTCCACAAAATACCGATTGAGGGGTGCGATATTCCTGCTTCCACCAAATATTAATTGAGGCCTGCGACACACTGGCTTCCACAAAATACTGATTGAGGGTGCGATATACCTGTTTCACCAAATATTGATTCAGGGGTTCTATATACCTGTTTCCGCAAAATACTGATTGAGGGGTGCGATATACCTGCTTCCACAAAATACTGATTAAGGGGTTCTATATACCTGCTTCCACCAAATATTGATTGAGGCCTGCGATACACCGGCTTCCACAAAATACTGATTGAGGGGTGCGATATAACTGCTTCTACAGACTACCGATTAAGGGGTTCTATATACCTGCTTCCACAAAATACTGATTGAGGGGTGCGATATACCTGCTTCCATCAAATATTAATTGATGACTGTGTAACACCCCAGAGTTGTGTTACTACACGCCTCTACCCCGCTTCTTTCTGTTAAGAGCTTTTATATTGTCATCTGATGCAATTTATATTATGTCTTCACAAATGTGCATGTAAAACCCATGTTAAATACTATTGTTCCTTGTAATTTTCCAGGTTTACCAGCAGGTGGCAGCAATGCATTGGCCAGGTACAAGTCTCAGTTTAGTATATCTAGGCTGGAATGGATCATTCCAGCTTAGCTCCCCCTCTGTGGAGGTGTGGAAGTTAGAGTAGCCTCCCCCCTACTAGTGAAAGGCTGTGTGATAGAGTTCAGGAGATCCCCTGCATAGGGAAGACAGCAACAGAAAATTGGAAACATGGTGACCGACAACAGGAAGAACATTGTGTCAGCGCTGTGTTGTGAGGGCTGAGCCATGCGCCCTGCATGGCACACGTGTTCAATCTGGTTGTCAAGCGGTTCCTGAAGTCTTCCACCCATCTGCAAGACATCCTAAAAATGGCAAGGAAACTTTGCATGCACTTCAGCCACTCATACACCGCTAAGCACACCCTCCTTGAGCTGCAGCGACAGAGCGGCTTTCCCGAACATAGGCTGACGTTTCCACCCGTTGGAATTCCACCCTACATATATTGGACCAACAATATGAACAGAGAAAGGCCATAAACGATTTCCTGATGATCCAAGCGGACAGGAGTACTCCCCTATGTAACTTCGATGTCAGCCAGTGACAGCTTATGCATGACACCTGCCGTTTGCTTAGGCCCTTTGAGGAGGCCACGTTATTTGTCAGTCACCAGGACTACGGGAAGAGCAAAGTCATTCCACTTCTTCCTGTTCTGGAACAGTTGCTGGTAAATCTGGCTGGTCAGGGGACTGGAGACGTGGTGCCTAGATCTCACGGCCACATGAGCCCTGTGTCAGCTTATCTGGAGGAGGAGGACATTGGAGCACAAACAATGTGTAGCAAAATGGGTGGCTTTTCTACACAGGGAACAGGAGAGGAGGAGCAGGAGCAGCCAGAGGAGCTACAGGGCGATGAGGAAGATGAGGCAGAGGACCCAGACACACCGTGGCAGTATGCAGTGGAGATGGAGGCAGGGAGTCCCTATGACTCACTTGCGCAAATGGTCTGCTGCATGCTCACTTGCTTGGGTAGTGAAAGCATAATTGTCACCATTTGGCAGCGGGATGACTTCTGGCTCTCCACCTTTGGACCCTTGCTACTGGTCCAAAATGTGGGTCTTTTTCACACCCCCTCACAGGGAGGACAAACTGAACTACTATAGAGACATCCTATGTATTCAGTTGGCGGCTGCCTATCTGCGCCATCATCCATCCTCTCGCAGGGCTGACCGGGGGGCCCTCTGTGCTCACGTTCTACAGTCATGGCTGCTGGGGAGAAGTGGGGTGGCAGGAGCAGTACCAGCTCCATCAGCAGCAGCCTGAGTCTAGAGTCGCTGATGAGCAGCTTTCTTCACCAGCATAGTGAAGAAACTACCAGCAGCAGCATCTAGACCTGGAGAAGAACCTGAACCAGCTGGTGGTGGCATACTTGGAGTGCACCCTGCCAGCCGTCATTGAAGATCCGCTGGACTACTGGGCAGCCAAACTAGATTTGTGGCCACAACTGGCCGAGTTTGCCCTGGAAAAGCTGTCCTGCCCGGCCAGTAATATGGCATCAGAGCGGATGTTTAGTGCGGCGGAGGCCATAGTTACCCCAAGGAGAACTCGCCTGTCCACCCACAATGTTGAGAGACTGACCTTTGTCAAGATGAATCAGGCGTGGATCAGCCAGGATTTACACCCACCAATTCCTGATGCATTCCTGATGCATCAGACTAGATCATCCATTGTGCCACACCAACACTTTGACAAAAGAGACCGGTTTCTTCTGGCTACCTGCCTCAGCCACTATTCTGATGCTGCCAGTCGCCTTATGCCACACATCTGATGCCAAGTGCTTCTTCTTTCACCTACCATCTTCAGAGGGTATTGCCATCCACCTCCACACTATGTTACCTTGCCACTCATTGGCCTCCTCATGCTGCTGCCACCTCCACACTCTGTAATTGTGCCACTCTACAGCCTCCTCCTGATGCTGCTGCCACCTCCAGGCTCTGTCATTGTGCCCCTCTGTGGTCTCCTCATGCTGCTGCCACCTCCAGACTCTGTCATTGTGTCGTTCTGCGGCCTCCTGATGCTGCTGCCACCTCCAGACTGTGTCATTGTTCCACTCTGTGGCCTCCTCATGCTGCCGCCACCTTTACACTGTCACTGTGCCACTCTGCGGCCTCCTGTTGCTGCCGCCACCTACAGACTTTGTCATTGGGCCAGTCTGTGGCCTCCTCATACTGCTGCCACCTCCAGACTCTGTCATTGTGCCACTCTGTTGCCTCCACATGCTGCTTCCACCTCACCACTATGTCATAGGTCCACTCTCTGGGCTTCTCATGCTGTTCCCAACCTCCTCACTTCATGACTGGGCCACTATTTTGGCATTTGGCCTGGCGGACATCACCATTTATTTGACTTTTCTTCTGATCTGTCAGAAGGAAGGAAAAATGAGACGCACAACAGATCCTCTCTGTGTAGCAGCTGTAAGGCCTGTATGGTCCCATCAGAAATGGCTTATGATTTGGTAGCCAAAGGCAGGAGTGGGTACAAAACACATAAGACATGCAAATATTCCATTCACGTGTCATCTCTGTTTTGGATCCACTCCTGTTTTTTTGGCATTAGCAATACTGATGTATTACTGACCAAATGCTGACTGAGTGAAGGCGTATGCTCCACAGACAGGATCCATTTTTGAGGGGTTATTGTTCTGATGGATCAGAGGAAGGGCAAAATATTCAGTGACGTCAACACAAACTTACTGCTGACACACCCTCTTCACTCTGTCGGGGGCTCTACTTGTATAAGTGTTTAATAGAATAGGTTCTCTAGACATCTATGTGGAATCAGCTAACGACGGTGTAAAAGGAGTGTGCTTCTTCTTGTCGCTAACATCGACCTGTAAGGCTGAGTTCATACTTGAGTTATTTGGTCAGTTTTGTGCCCGTGACTCCCCTAATAAGTGAAGTGTGCAGTGATTCTAAGAGCGACACCTGTCATCTGCATGTCATACGGACTCACAGTATTGTTTCACTACCACAGCAGACTCCCTATGCATGTTACTGCAAGGCACAGTGTTCTACACCACTATAAAGGCTCTCCGCAGCCAGGAAATAGCCGTTTTTTAACATGATTCGCCGCAAATATATTGGGCCGATTGGAATTCGGAATTTTAAAAAAATGTGCTCATCTCTAGTAGAGAGTACAGAGAGGTCATTTTTGGGTGGCTCTTCAATGTGGATACATTTTGTAAAGGTGTCTTGAAGAGATATGATTCTCCTCAGCCTCTCACAAAGTTTTATTCTTCATCTTTTTCTTTTCTTTTTCTTTTTTCCAGCTCAATCTATACCTCATTCTCTGGAAGTGAAAAAAAAAATCTGTTCTAGCTCGTTTCAGATGCGGGCATATTAAAACTTCCCTCTGCGGATAGAAAATAGTATTCTTGGTGTTTGCACAGTAATGTGTTTATTGTATGCATCCGGATACGTCCCGTGAATTGTATGCCACTTGACATTCATTTGTTACAGTCCTACCCACCCACAGATCTTTCATTATGACTCCTATGGCTGTGATTGTAATGTAAGCACGCGGCCTATAAAGTGTACTTGAGATAGATGGAATATATCTAGTTGGAAAGGAAGAAAATGGGGAAGAAGTGAACCAAATAAAATGTGAATATTGTTTGCTAAATCACAAAGAATGGCAATGCGGTGGTGTATGAGCTTAACTACAAGCATTCGCCTTCAGCAGCAGCTAATAAACTACTGACCTTGGCTACATACATAGGTCCATGATCGGTGATGATGGGGACTGTGTCTGTCCTTGATAATAAAGCATAATGCTATTCCCAGCTAAGGGATATTATGAATATTTAATATTTCCTCTTGCTTTCTTTGTTGCTTTGTCCATTTCCTGATATGAATGTGTATTATCACAGTTTTTTAGTAATTGCAGATGATGTGAAGGCGCTTGTAATTTCCTGGCATATGTCACACCAGTCATTTAACATGTGACATGCTGCCACAGAAGGCAAAGCCTACAGTTTCCACATATAATGTTCCTATTCACTGATAGCAGGAAGAGATTCTGAGAATGAAATACAAATACAATTATCACATTTTATTACATAAAGAAAAAACCCTTTAAAGTATATTGTATGGATCTCAATAAGCCACAGTAGTGGGAATCATATACTTTCCATACCCAAAGGATAAGGTATGTTGCTCTTCAGGTGCCTGCACGTGGTTCTTTGCATTGAATGCCCTCAAACATTTGTCCAGAAGTATATGACTAAACTAGTGATACCACCAAGCATAGAAGTGCCTGGAGTCTCTTCTACAACTGTCTGAATGCAAATCTGTATGCACTTATAAGACTTACTATACGTGAACACAGCATACACTTCAATGATTTGAAAAGAACATATGCAGTGACCAGTGGTTCACTGCTAAAGTATCAAATAGTTCTATAATGTAGTATGGTTCATCCAGCCAAACTGAAGCTAAAGCAGGAGAAAAGGAATTATTCTGCAGCACAGAATTTTCTACAGATGGTTGAGGGAACTTTTAAAGGGCCTTTGTGTGGGCTAAGACAGTAAATATAATGCATGTTAATGGCTTTGGACTTTACTGCATGTGGTTTGGTTTATATGGCTTCCAGCACCCACCACATGACTGACCATCCATTCTAGGACTGCACTCTTCAGTTGGGTACTGCAGATATGTTGAGAAAGAACTTTGGTCAATTAGGAAGAATGCATTTAATATCTAGAGAAAGACTTATAGGAGATCATCATACTGCTTACCCCATATCCACAGCTTTTGGAAAACATCTCCGTGGGATATACTTGAGAACTGTGCCCACTACTTATTTTTTAACTATGCCACCTATCATCTCCAAGTAAAGAGACAGTTATTGGCTATAGTCAAGCCAGCCTGATCATTGCCTCCACCATCCACCTACCTGGTACCTTCCCTCCTGCCTAGCACCCTGCTACCAGTTCACCATTAAGTGCACCCTAGCCACCACTAGGCAGAAGGCCCCAAAATCCAGGGTGTAACCTGAGGGGAAGAAGGGTTGCATCCCTTCACTCACTGCACATGTGGCTTGGGGGAGTGTTGGAGCACAGTCAGCCACCATGAGGACTACCACAACTCTCATAGCCACTGCCATTACTCCCATTCTCTCCAAAACCACCACTATACCTTCCCTGCAGGCCAGCACCCTGTATAGATAAATGCATAAACTTGTACAGGTTATTACCATGGATGAAGATGTATATAAATGGATATGAATGGTTATAGGGAGAAAAAATGGACGGGTACCTTTTCAAGTGAGAGTATGGCCACAAGTTCAGATTTCTTGGTGCAGTTTTGGAAGCCAAAACCAGGAGTTGATTCAATAAAAGGGCAAAAGTTCTTTTATGATCTCCACCCCTGATCTTGGCTACCAAAACTGCATCAAGGAACCTGATTGTGTGGCAGTACCTTTAGAGTAGGTCATTTACAACCCGGATCAAGTATTTCATTATTGAAGAGTGATAACAGTCAATATGTATTAAGTATTTAGAAGTATTTAGCAACATTGGAGAAAATAAGGGTGAGCAAAGAGTATTAGTAGGGCAGAACATGGGTCTTAATGGTTCTCAGTGGCTCACAGAGCATGACTAGGTCAAATGTAAAAGTTTATGAAATGTGCCCGAGGGGACAATCAACCACACAGGGTAAAACAATGCTTGACTTCCAGTTTCCCATCTGGCTAATTCTTTCATCCAGAAGATATGGTCAACTTTTGGTATCCATTGGTTGATTGTCGGAATTTTGATGTCCAATACATTACAATAAAGATGAAAGAAGGGAATAAAGACAAGGATGCTGTGCAACCGAGTCAACCTAGACAACATCTTGTAATATTTGGGATTTTGCTGTTTGCCTTGTTTTTACCATGGAAATGTTCTATGACTTTGGTTGTTTCATGTTATTTCTATTGACTTTAGGATTTGATAGGACTGCATGGTTCTCACTTTTACTAGTTGCCATATGTTGGAAACATTAAACACAATGCAGAGAGGCAGATTATAAATAAAGCAAAAAGGAAAAATGCCCATGGAGGACTTCAACATCCAGAGGTCTCCACCTTTGAATTCTCAGAGTTGGTGTCCACGACCGATGATAATCAAATTGGTATGGAGACCGTTAGTTGCATAGTATATGTACCTACAGAGGAGCTCTACAAAAAGGTTTACCCAGGAACCACTAACTAAAATTTTGCTCTTATTGTACTACTTGTGCGTTCCTACAGAAATCAGACTTATCCACTCTCAAAAAAAGAAAAAACATTTACTGGGGTTCTCTGAGATTTTGATATAACGGCCTGTTTGCAGAGACCATTGTGCCCTTTCTAGGTTCAAGCTGATCAGCGGGGGTGTTGTCTGAATTTCATTAAACCCCTTTAATTTCTCAGAAAACTCAGTCTAATTTCTGCCACTTTCTCCTTGACAAACAAGAGCAGAATTAGCAGATCCTTCTTTAGTTTATTACAATCACACAATTTTGAAACATTAATTGATTCATGATTTAATTAGACAACATGATGCAGTTGATGAAGTTCGTCATTTGAGCCTCTACCCCGAGGCATCACTAACACTTCAAGCGATATGACAGTCTGGAAGGTGCTTGTGGTGAAAATTAACTTTATTAAATCAGAATTGCAGAATGTGCATTTTAATATCTTACAGGATGATGGATTCTGTGTCACCATTTAACAAATCTACATAACTGTAGGATAACGAGTCTGCGATGACCCAATTTCAGCATGGCATCTTAACGTTGTCTTTATTTTTCTTTGTGCCAAAACATGTTGTCTTGAAAGTTTCAGCTGTGAACAATGTGGCAGATTTATTACATGGCTTCGATAAAACTAGCCTAAAGCTAGAAGAGCTAGGCTGAAAATGCACCAGATTTATTACTGAGGTGCTCAACGTCACCAAAATTCAGATGCGACTCATTCCAGAAACGAGGCGCAACAACACGGATACATCTGTTTCGGTCATACTGTTCTAGACCTACAATCATTTATAGATTGAAGGAAACAAGGATAAATTGCCATTCCAAATTTTACAACCGGTAAATTTTCGGCACAGCTCAGCTTCTTTTCCCAGAAGTGCTTTGGATCAAAAGTCGATAATAAAATGCATGTCTTAACAAATGGTTGTTGCTGGTTTATTCCACTTCACTATCTGGAAACATACAGTATGGAAACTAACTGGATTGTTTGCATGGTGAAAAGGGGTCAGGAGTAGTGTTGAGCGTAAATATTCGACTTACAAATATTTATCTCGAATATCACAACTTCGAGAACTCGCGAATATTTCGAATATAGTGCTTTATATTCTCTATATCGAATATTCGTAATTTTTGTAACATCTGAAAACATGATTCCTCCCAGATTTTTGCTTGTGGGCCAATGAGTCATTGGCCCACAAGCAACTTAAGCAGAGAGGAATCATGACTTTAGATGGGAAAAATGACAAATATTGTAAAAAACTAATATATAGCACTATATCGAATATATTCATTTTTTAGAATATTCGTCTTTTTTTTTCAATCTGTACAGTCACCATGGGGTCGCCTGTGGGTTAGAATATACAATCGGATCTGAGTTTTCACAATCTCAGTGAAACAATCTCAGACATTGCTATAGTTGGGGACCCAATAAATTCACATTTCATTTTAATATAATCCGTTAAAGAAAGAAAAACCCCACAATGGTCACTGAAAAAACTTGAAACTGACAAAAAGTTATAATGAATAAAAACATACTTAAAATCAAAAAATGAAAAACAGACATTGCTTTTGAATTGTGGGTCAACAGAATAATTAAAAAAAAAAAACTAATGAAACTGCCTGGACAAAACGATGGTACTCTTAGAAAAGACTGAAAAGAATTGACCATAGGTTCATGGTAAACTACGGTCTGTCCTGTAGTTAGCATTACAGATATCTTCAAACTTGTAATCAGTCAGTCTGCCTATTTAAAGGGTGAAAAGTAGTCACTGTGCTGTTTGGTTTCATGGTGAGTACCACCCTGAACATGGACCAAAAGGAAGCTAAGGAGAGAGTCGACTCCCTAGAAAGAAAATTATAAACAAACATGTTAAAGGTAAAGGCAATAGGATCTCCAAACAGCTTGATGTTCCTGTCCGGGTTGCCAAACAGAACTTTTTTCTGGATAACTTATCCCAAAATGACAGACAGACAACATTTTTGTATGTACAAATTGGAAAACCATAATAAATTATAAAGATTAAAAGTAATAAATGTCTATAGCTCAATATTATGATAAGATCTCATTACCAGCATTTACTGGGAGCTGTAAAGTGATGATAATTACAACCAAATAATCTAGTCAAGTACCACCAGCCTTGAAAAAAGTTACAGACACATCTATTTGTCTACCCATGGATAGAGGAAAAAAGTCACCTATTTTTACAGACTGCCCAAAAATATTTGGCTGGTTGGCAATCCTGATTCCTGTTACTATATTAGCACATATTATTCATAAATTGAAGGTCTATGGGGCTGTAGCCAACCTCCCTGGAGGTGGCCGCAAAAGGATAATTGATTACAAATTGAAGAGACAGATAATATAAATGGTAAATAAAGAGCCCAGAATTCCAAAAAGAGATTAGAGGTGAACTCCAAGGTCAAGGTACATCAGTGTCAGATTGCACCATCCATTATTGTCATAGCCAAAGTGAACTTAATGGAAGATGACCCGAGGAGGAAAGCATTGTTGAAAGGAAATCATAAAAAGACAAAATGGAATTTGCCAAAATACATATTGACAAGCCACAAAGCTTGTGGGAGGATATCTTTTGAACAGACAAGACAAAACTAGAGCTTTTTGGCAAGTCACATCACCTCTATGTTCACAGACGCAAAAATGAAACATAAAAAGAAAAGAAAATTTTTTTGGTTATGTTTTGGCACTGCTTTACTGCATCTGGCACAGGGTGTCTTAAATCTGTGCAAGGTACAATGACATCTTAAGACCATCAAAGCATTCTGGAGCAAAATGTGCTGCCTAGTGTCAGAAAGCTTGGTCTCAGTCGCAGGTCATGGATCCTCCAACAAGATAATTATGTAAGACACATGGATAAAAACATCCAAGAATGGCGCACAGCAAAGCATTGGAATATTCTGAAGTTGCTTCTATGACCTCTGGTCTAAATCCTATTGAACATCTGTGGAAAGAGCTGAAAAATGCAGTCTGAAGAAGGCGCTATTTAAGTTCGAGTTATTTCAGCGACCATTGTGTGGTCTTCTTTCTTTAACGGAAGTGTACCAACAATTTTGTCCATGTGTGTATACCGCATGTATGATCTAAGACTAAACTTCAAAAATTCTCTTGGCACAGCTCTTGGGGGATACTGATTCCCATTGTGAAGAGCCACAGTGGTGTATAGAGACATATGGGGTCACTTATCAAACTGGTGTAAAGTAGAACTGGCTTAGTTACCCATAGCAACCAATCGGATTGCATCTTTCATTTTTGACAGCTCTTTTGGAAAATGAACGCGTGAATCTGATTGGTGGCTATGGTGAACTAAGCCAGTTCTACTTTACAACACTTTGATAAATGACCCCAATAGTTTTTGCGGAATTCTCCATGGGAACAAATATGCACAGATTAGTCAACCCAAAGACTCCCATCTGTAAGACAACTGTATCAGAGTTCTTGCTGATCATCAGTAGAGATAACATAGACCAGGCATGCTCAACCTGTGGCCCTCCAGCTGTTGTAAAACTACAGGGAGGGCCATTTATATGGATGCACCTTAATAAAATGGGAATGGTTGGTGATATTAACTTCCTGTTTGTGGCACATTAGTATATGTGAGGAGGGAACTTTTCAAGATGGGTGGTGACCATGGCGGCCATTTTGAAGTCGGCCATTTTGAATCCAACTTTTGTTTTTTCAATAGGAAGAGGGTCATGTGACACATCAAACTTATTGGGAATTTCACAAGAAAAACAATGTGCTTGGTTTTAACGTAACTTTATTCTTTCATGAGTTATTTACAAGTTTCTGACCACATATAAAATGTGTTCAATGTGCTGCCCATTGTGTTGGATTGTCAATGCAACCCTCTTCTCCCACTCTTCACACACTGACAGCAACACCGCAGGAGAAATGCTAGCACAGGCTTCCAGTATCCGTAGTTTCAGGTGCTGCACATCTCGTATCTTCATAGCATATGCTGAAACTACGGATACTGGAAGCCTGTGCTAGTAATGTAAAGAATAAAGTTACATTAAAACCAAGCACACCATTGTTTTTCTTGTGAAATTCCCAATAAGTTTGATGTGTCACATGACCCTCTTCCTATTGAAAAAACAAAGGTTGGATTCAAAATGGCCGACTTCAAAATGGCCACCATGTTCACCACCCATCTTGAAAAGTTTCCCCCCTCACATATACTAATGTGCCACAAACAGAAAGTTAATATCACCAACCATTCCCATTTTATTAAGGTGTATCCATATAAATGGCCCACCCTGTACAACTCCCACAATGCCCTGCTGTAGGCTGATAGCTGTAGGCTGTTTGGGCATGCTGGGAGTGGTAGTTTTGCAACAGCTGGAGGGCCACACATTGAGCATGCCTGCCATAGACCATTCAGATACCAGTTTGACTTTGCATAATTTCCCCATGGTGCACTGAATGATACATATAGTCTCCATACACCACTGTGTCTCTTCAATGAGAACCGAACCCCCTCCCAACCCCCCACCCGAGACCTGTATTTCAGCCTGTATACAGTCGTCCAGGATCCTGCTCTGTTCTGATGAGGGGCAATAACACCCAAACAGAGCTGTCTACTCATAAGTGTCTCTGCTTTGGCTGATATGAGCTACTTTAAACATGTGACAGAAGAGGATATCTCAAGAATGTATTTTTGTTATATCAAGGAGTAAATTATTTATAGGAGGGCATATTATAACAACCACGTGAGGGAGCATACAGTAAGTCTTGCAGCATGTTTTTTAATTCCAGAAATGTCCATCAGCCCTCTCATCACAACAACAAAGCATGAAGAGATCTTACAATGATGATGAGACGCAAGCAGCTTTCGGTGTTATGATTGATACTGTCCCCAGGTAGATGAAAGTTCATCTAATATTGATGTCACACAAATGATTCACGCAAGCCGCTGTCATCGTTTCATACTCAGTTCTCAAGACGTCTCCCCAACAGTCTCCAAAATTTTCCACATAATCATTTTTTTTAATGAAAGCCTAGAATAATTTGGAGCCGGGGAATAGTATAAATAACACTGGGAGACAACATTAAGAAATTCTTTTAAATGGTCTGTGGTCTCCAGGCACATGTTACTCAATTTTATTGAAACAGTTTAATTACACAAGGAGCTCACTCAGCAGTGTTCATTTATGGAATAAGTAGAGGCAAAAACACAGCGCACACCGGGGAATCGCCTACTCTTAGAAAAGAAAATGAGTATTAACTTAAAAAATATAGTTATAATTATAAGTACAGGCGTGAAATACATTCTGTACTCATGAACTTGGTCTAACTAATATTTACAACAATGTATAAGGAATCAGATGACTTTGTAGTAAAGAAACTTTCCGGTGTGTTAATCAAAGCCTCTTGTTAATCGAAAGAGAACATACTGTATTTCCTTTCATTACATAAGTTACAGAATGGAGGTTCATATCAAGCCATGGAGGATTTTTTTTTTTTTTATAAAAGTCTAAGATGTAGATGGACTGTGAGAATTAGACACAAACATTAATTACAATTAATTATTTTATTATTTCTTTACTGGAGAAAACAAGGTATGCCAGTGTAACAGGTTTCTAAAATAAGATTTTAATTAGTCTCTATACATACATTGAAAACAATAATAACTAATAGCTACTTTCTCATGAAACAAAAACAGTCTCTTTACAACAGATGCCCTTGCCCTTATGGCTGATTGCTTCTCTGTGCAAAGCTTCCCTGCACACAGCTTCCCTGCACACATCTTCCCTGCACACAGCTTCCCTGCACACAGATTCTCTGCACACTGCTTCCCTGCACACCGCTTCCCTGCATACTGTTTATCTACAAACAGCTTCCCTGCACACAGATTCTCTGCACACTGCTTCCCTGCACACCGCTTCCCTGCATACTGTTTATCTGCACACAGCTTCCCTGCACACAGATTCTCTGCTCACTGCTACCCTGCACATGGCTTCCCTGCACACAGATTCTCTGCACACAGCTTCCCTGCACACAGATTCTCTGCTCACTGCTACCCTGCACATGGCTTCCCTGCACACAGATTCTCTGCACACTGCTGCCCTGCACATGGCTTCCCTGCACACAGATTCTCTGCACACCGCTGCCCTGCACATGGCTTCCCTGCATACTGTTTATCTGCACACTGCTTCCCTGCACACAGATTCTCTGCACACAGATTCTCTGCACACTGCTTCCCTGCACACAGATTCTCTGCACACTGCTTCCCTGCACAGATTCTCTGCACACTGCTTCCCTGCACAGATTCTCTGCACACTGCTTCCCTGCACAGATTCTCTGCACACTGCTTCTCTGCACACTGCTTCCCTGCACACCGCTTCATTGCACACCGCTGCCCTGCACATGGCTTCCCTGCACACAGATTCTCTGCACACTGCTACCCTGCACATGGCTTCCCTGCACACAGATTCTCTGCACACTGCTGCCCTGCACATGGCTTCCCTGCATACTGTTTATCTGCACACTGCTTCCCTGCACACAGATTCTCTGCACACAGATTCTCTGCACACTGCTTCCCTGCACACAGATTCTCTGCACACTGCTTCCCTGCACAGATTCTCTGCACACTGCTTCCCTGCACAGATTCTCTGCACACTGCTTCTCTGCACACTGCTTCCCTGCACACCGCTTCATTGCACACCGCTGCCCTGCACATGGCTTCCCTGCACACAGATTCTCTGCACACTGCTACCCTGCACATGGCTTCCCTGCACACAGATTCTCTGCACACTGCTGCCCTGCACATGGCTTCCCTGCATACTGTTTATCTGCACACTGCTTCCCTGCACACAGATTCTCTGCACACAGATTCTCTGCACACTGCTTCCCTGCACACAGATTCTCTGCACACTGCTTCCCTGCACAGATTCTCTGCACACTGCTTCTCTGCACACTGCTTCCCTGCACACCGCTTCATTGCACACCGCTGCCCTGCACATGGCTTCCCTGCACACAGATTCTCTGCACACTGCTACCCTGCACATGGCTTCCCTGCACACAGATTCTCTGCACACTGCTGCCCTGCACATGGCTTCCCTGCATACTGTTTATCTGCACACTGCTTCCCTGCACACAGATTCTCTGCACACAGATTCTCTGCACACTGCTTCCCTGCACACAGATTCTCTGCACACTGCTTCCCTGCACAGATTCTCTGCACACTGCTTCTCTGCACACTGCTTCCCTGCACACCGCTTCATTGCACACCGCTGCCCTGCACATGGCTTCCCTGCACACAGATTCTCTGCACACTGCTACCCTGCACATGGCTTCCCTGCACACAGATTCTCTGCACACTGCTGCCCTGCACATGGCTTCCCTGCATACTGTTTATCTGCACACTGCTTCCCTGCACACAGATTCTCTGCACACAGATTCTCTGCACACTGCTTCCCTGCACACAGATTCTCTGCACACTGCTTCCCTGCACAGATTCTCTGCACACTGCTTCTCTGCACACTGCTTCCCTGCACACCGCTTCATTGCACACCGCTGCCCTGCACATGGCTTCCCTGCACACAGATTCTCTGCACACTGCTTCATTACACACCGCTGCCCTGCACATGGCTTCCCTGCACACAGCTTCGTTGCACACCACTGCCCTGCACAGGGCTTACCTAAATACTGATTCTCAGTATACTGCTTCTAAGTATGTAAATCCTCACTGAAAAAAAATATCAGGATGTGGAGAGGGCACCCTCCAACCATTGGTGAGGAACATAACAAGCTATTTACAGGACACCACTGACTTATTCAACAAGCTGTCAACCATAGTTCCCCCTCCCCCCCTTAAAGGCACCATCTTTTCTACCATGGATGTGGTATCCCTGTATTAAAATATTCCATATGATGACAAATTGACTGCATGCCAAGAGTTCCTAGAGGCTAATGGGATTGTCTATAAGAGTCTGTGCTGCAACTCACTAAATTCATCCTCACTCACAATTATTTCTCTTTTGGCAAAGAGATATATCCTCGATGCACTGGAACCGCCATGGGCAGCACAATGGCACCTCAGGATGCAAACCTTTTCAGGACAAAACTAGAACGTGACTTCATGTTATCCTGCCCCATTAAATCTTGGCCTAATTGTGTTTCATTGATGACATCTTAATACAGAGGTGCAGCTAGGCTTTCCAGCACTCGGGACAAGGATTCAGCATCACTCAAATGTACATAAAGAACAGAAAGTTGAGGGCTTGAGTATGCGACAGGAGACTCTAATGAGCTGCCACTGCCTAACTGCAAAATGACACATGCTTCCTACTGAGGTGGTCTGGGGCATAATGAAATCATTTACTGCTTTACACTGCATGTACATTCTATCAAGGTGGAATTTCGCGAATTAAGTGGTGCAATGGCAGGCTGGGAGGATGTCCATTAATAATGACATAGAGGAGGTGGATATATGCCTTGTATGGGAATCAGACAAACACAAACATGGAGGTGTCAATAGGACCTGACTTTGTTGCCTTGGTGCTGCCTCATCGTGAAAAACATTAACCAAGTGGGCTGTGAAAGTAATGTACTGTCCTGCTCATAACAGCTGCTCCAGGTGTCCACCATGGAATGCACCTTGCCACACAGCAACAATTGCAAGATGCGGCCCTTGTTTTCTGTTACGCGAGAGTACAAGGCAGGGGATGCTTTTGGAACTAAATAATAATAAAAAAAATAATAATAAAATATCTTCCAAAAAGACTGAAAGCACACCATAAGCTCCCTAAAGGCAACATAATCCACAAAGTGGTAAGGCAGCATTGCCAGTAACTTGGCCAGGTGGGAGTCAGGCTTGAGCACCAGTGGATTGCTCTTCATGTAGACTTGTTTCCTGGTCACATATTCTGTGGAGTAGGAGGAGGAGCAGTAGTCTGAGCAGGAGAAGCCACAACTGATGATGACTATGACTAAGACTCTGTACTGCAAGTGGATGTAGCCTAGCTGGCACAAAGGAGACTGGGATAAGGAGGACACTCTTGTTGCGCTTGCTTGAGGCCACTTCTATTTTACCACAGGATCTAGTAATGCCGCATCTTGTGCTATAATAGAGCTGTGGTGCTTATATTTGTGTTTGAACACCCACAGTGTATATTAATCCTAATGATTTTGCAAATGGAAATGTTTTTGTCTTCCAGCAGTGTAAAGGAAAAGCTGCCAGATGGGAGAAACGTGCACACTTCACACAGAGCTAGCAGCAGCAATGCTTGGTTTAGCGCTGGCATGTTTTCAGTCTCAGTGGCATCACTAGTTCCAATTCCAGCACATCTGGCCCAGGCAGTTTTTGTGAGGTTCAGTCAGCTGCCTCTGCTTTTAGCCTCTGCTCCTGTGATGCCACCTCCTCCTTAGCACCCCTATCCCAGGCTCCCAGGTCCTTTCCAACACACAATCATCATCATCATCCTCACCCTTCACTCCACTTTTATCAGACTATGATATGTCATTGTGGGCTACTTGGACCTCCTCCAAATTCCCTGCTTTGTATTTTCCCTGAGTTCCACTGTCACCACCACTGCCCCTAACACCACCACTATGGCTTCAGGTGCCACTACTACTACAACTATCACTAGCACACCTGCTCCTAAACCTCTTCCTCTTTGCAATCCTAAGCACTAACTTATCTCTCACAACTCATCTTGAGTAGCTTCTATAGCACGTGGTGGGTGTTTGTTGGCTCTTATTAGGAGCAACTGAAAGGCTTCTCTGGAGTTATAAGGAGGAGGAGCAGGAGGAATACTGTGACCCCTGGCTCCAAGGCACGGTGTCAGGCTCAAAGGTGACCTTCACATCATCCTGCTGTGACATAGAGGAGATGTGAGCCATCCAGTTTACAATCTCACCTTCTTTATCCTCAATAATAATATTGCACCTTTGTGAAGCCAGGGAGAACTGTGGCCTACTACTAATACTGGCTGGCTGATGCTGCTTCTGCTACTAGTATATAGGAACGTCTATCAATCCAATTGTTTTTGTGTGTATTGTATTCTGCTACTAGTACCCACATTCTGACTTTGGGAGGATGAGTTATGGATCTTTCGTTTTACACTATTCAGTTTTCCCAAAATGTATTATGAGGCCTATTAATGAAAAGTCACAGGTGTCCTATAAATAAAAAGTCACTGGTTTTATATACACATTATTAAATGGTAGTAGCAACATTGCAAGTGTGTTTTCTGTAATTTACAGACAGAGGCACAATTAAATGTTCCTCCCCTTCACAAACACAATGCATACTGGTATTGACAATTCACTTTGAGAAAAGTGCAGTGTAAGTGCAGTGTTTATGGGGAAATGTCTTTGAGCTATGTGTTCAATAACATGGGTATAAAGATAGCTTTGAAGAAATCCCCCTTTTCTTTCAATATTTCTTCCTATGTAACTACCGAACGCTGGATCTATATGTACCAAATTTTCTAGAAGAGCGCTATTCGGTACTTTATTTGTTTTTCCCTTGTTCTAAAGTGACCTGCAAAGACACCGAAACTTATGGAACTATTTTGGGCAGCCCACCCAGGGTGAACCGGTCACAAAAGACTTCCATGTCTCTTTGAGAACCCCTAAACCGATCGGGGTAAAATTTGAATATGTTGATCCCCCAGATCGGGGCTATCAGGGGACATATGATGTGTGGGGATACCTCATGTATAAAGGGGTGTTCCAGATATTGGGGAAAACTGTGACTTTTCTGCCTAGAGATAATCAAGTTGTTACTTTATCAAGCTTGATTATCTCCAGGACTAGGGGAGGGCATTGTATGTTTATGCTGGAAGGGTGTTATGTTTCCATTGTACTTGATTGGCTATACTGTGTCCCTCCCTGTGGGATGTCCCCTTGCATGGGGACTTGCATAAAAGCCTGTGTGTGTTAATTAAAGTGTGTTCTATTTGTACCCTTCTTCTTGACTTCGGCTGATGTTTGGGGATCCGCATGCTTTATTAAGGGAATCATCTTAAAAAGTTATTGGCATTTCATATGGAATTCGTCTACTTCCACTGCCGAATGGAGGGCTATATTCACCAGGCTCGGGCGGTTCGGGAGGAAACTACTGAATGTGGTTTAAATATACTTGGTTTCCTTACAATAGCATTATTGGTGTAAAATGCTTGTGCTATAATGTTATGTGCTTAGTAACACAGATTTAATGCACCAGACACTTCTTACCAGTGTCATGTGATCCTCCATCCTCTTCCTCCATCATGGTTTTCCCAGCCAATATTAACAGTAAAATGGAGCTGGGAGCTGTTTTTACACAAATGGCAAAAGCTTTGGTTTCATTTGGAGATAATTTTTGTGTGAAATTTGTAACAAATCTAATGAGTTTAGAATTTATTTGCTCATTTCTGCTAGGAGTTTGATAAAAATGAAAAACAATATATTCATCGTGGTCAAGTAAAAGTAAAACGAGCCATTTAGAATATAAAATCTTATTAGCCCCTTAACCCCCTAGTGACCAGCCTGGTTAGGGCCTTACTGACCAAGCGATTTTTTTCGTTTCTTCATCGTTGCCTTCCAATAGCTGTAAATTATTATTATTTTTTTAATCTATGTAGCCATATGGGGGCTTGTTTTTTGTGGAACAACTTGTTGTTTTTAAGGGTGCCATTTTGGGGTACACATAATTTACTGATTCAACTTTATTAACTCTTTCTGGGAGGGGAATAGAAAAAAAGAACTGGTTATTTTATATATATATATATATATATATATATATATATATATGTGTAAACAACGTATGTCACACACTGCTTCTTAGTGCTTAGTGCTGTGCATAGGGTTCCTACCCTGTGTTCGATGTAGATAAAGATCACAGCAATACCATTTTGTTCTTAGTAGTGTGTGTTTCTTTTATTCGTATACCCCTCTACTAAGAACAAAGTGGTATTGCTCTGATCTTTATAAATATATATATATATATATATATATATATATATATATATTTATTTAAGCAATTACAGAAATAATTACAAAGCAATTTATATGTACTCCGAAACAGCACCAAAAAATGCAATTACTCCCTCACAAGGCAAGGACTTACAGATTTGTGTCAATAAAAAAGTAAAAAACCTATGGCTGCTTAAGCATAGAGAGGCAAAGATTTTGATAGAACAGAAGCTGGTCATTAAAGGGTTAAAGGACTTAAAAAAATAAAATAAAATGAGTAACTTGAAACATGAAATCAGATAAGATGTACACACTGGTACACACTCAGATTGGGTCACTGTCACTAGTGGAGTACCTCAGGGGTCAGTATTGGGCCCTATTCTCTTCAATATATTTATTAATGATCTTGTAGAAGGTTTGCATAGTAAAGTATCAATTTTTGCAGATGACAGTAAACTGTGTAAAGTAATTAACACTGAGGAGGACAGTATACTGTATATATACACTACAGAGTACAGTATACTACTACAGAGCGATCTGGATAGATTGGAGGCTTGGGCAGATAAGTGGCAGATGAGGTTTAACACTGACAAATGTAAGGTTATGCACATGGGAAGGAATAATGCAAGTCACCCGTACATACTAAATGGTAAAACACTGGGCAACACTGACATGGAAAAGGATCTAGGAATTTTAGTGAACAGCAAACTAAGCAGTAGAGATGTCCCGAACTATTCGCCGGCGAACAGTTCCCGGCGAACATCGCTTGTTCTCGTTCGCCACGGCGGGCGAACATATGCGATGTTCGGTTCGCCCCCTATTTGTCATCATTGAGCAAACTTTGACCCTGTACCTCACAGTCAGCAGAAACATTTCTGCCAGACCCTCCCACCTCCTATCAAAAAGCAAGGGCAGCATCCATCTTAGATTCATTCTGAAGCTGCAGTGTTAGTGAGAGCAGGGAGAGTGCAGCTTCTGCTGATTTAATAGGGAAATCGATAGCTAGGCCAGTGTTCTGTGTCCACTCCAGTCCTGAAAGGCTCATCTGATCTGCTGTAAGGACAGTGCCCACCACTCATATCGGGTGGACAGTAGCTTGCATTTAAAACAGTAAAACTATTTTTTCTCTGTAATATAATTGCAGTTGCCTGCCAGCATGTGTCAGGCCAAAAGAGTGTACTGTGGCCACTGATAGTGCCCACCACTCATATCGGGTGGCACAGTACCTTGCACGCATGGTACCACTAATCTAAAAAAAAATGACAGGCAGAGGCAGGCTACCCCGCAGGGGCCGTCGTGGTCATGGTGCTGTGATTTCCTTTGGCCCTAAAATAATGCCCAGTGTTCAGAGGCCACGTACCCTGAACTCAAAAAGTTCTGAGGCCATAGTTGACTGGCAAACACAGGACACCCGATCTTCTGCAGCTTCCTCTTGGAACCTTGACACACCATCCTCCTCCAGCTCAGCTTCGGGCACCTCTCAAGTTACCACTCGCCCGCCTGCCGCTACCACCAACACTAGCACCACAGCCGCTTCACTTGATCCCTCAGAGGAGTTATTTACACATCAGTTGGAAGAAATGAGTGATGCGCAACCATTATTGCCAGAGGATGTAGATAACAGGGATATGTCTCAGTCAGGCAGCATTACACACATGGACGTACGGTGTGATGATGATGATGTTGTACCCGCTGCTGCTTCCTTTGCTGAGTTGTCAGATACAAGTGAAGCGGTTGATGATGACGATGTGTCCGTGGATGTCACGTGGGTGCCCGCTCGAAGAGAAGAAGAAGAGGGGGAAAGTTCAGATGGGGAGACAGAGAGGAGGAGGAGACAAGTTGGAAGCAGGGGGAGGTCGTCGCAAGGAGCTAGTGGCACAGTCAGACAGCATGTATCGGCACCCAGGGTCAGCCAGACAGCACGCCAATCAACGCATGCTGTTGCCACCACCAGAATGCCGTCATTGCAATGCTCTGCAGTGTGGCATTTTTTTTGTGTGTCTGCCTCTGATAACAGTGATGCCATTTGCAATCTGTGCCAAAAGAAACTGAGTCGTGGGAAGTCCAACACCCCCCTAGGTACAACTGCTTTGCGAAGGCACATGATCTCACATCACAAACGCCTATGGGATCAACACATGATGACGAGTACAAGCAGCACACAAACTCAAAGCCACCATCCTCCTCCTGGTCCAGCAACTGCAGCCACGTCAACCACTGCTGTCCTCCTTGCCCCCTCTCAACCACCCGCCACTCCGCCTCTTGCCTTGAGCAGTTCCTGCTCATCTGCCCACAGTCAGGTGTCTGTCAAGGACATGTTTGAGTGTAAGAAGCCAATGTCACAGAGTCACCCCCTTGCCCGACATCTGACAGCTGGCTTGTCGGAACTCTTAGCCCGCTAGCTTTTACCATACAAGCTGGTGGAGTCTGAGGCCTTCAAAAAATTTGTAGCTATTGGAACACCGCAGTGGAAGGTATCCGGCCTAAATTTATTTTCACAGAAGGCAATCCCCAACCTGTACTCTATTGTGGAAAAGGAAGTCATGGCATGTCTGGCACACAGTGTTGGGGCAAGGGTCCATCTGACCACTGATACCTGGTCTGCAAAGCACGGTCAGGGCAGGTATATCACGTACACTGCGCATTGGGTAAACCTGCTGATGGCTGCCAAGCATGAAATGGCTCTGCAGAGGAGTTGGTGACACCGCCACGACTTGCATGTAGGCCTGCTGCCGACTCCTCTACTCCTCCTACTCCATCCTTATCGCTAACCTCCTCGGCTGAGTCCTCTTCTGCTGCTGCGTCTTACTCCACATCAACTGCACCCCCCCAGTTCCCCAGGGGCTATTCCACATCCCGGATACGACAGTGTCACGCCGTCTTGGGGTTGACTTGCCTGAAAGCAGATAGTCACACCGGACCAGCACTCCTGTCCGCCCTGAACGCACGGGTGGATCAGTGGCTGACTCTGCACCAACTGGAGATCAGCAAAGTGGTGTGTGACAACGGAAGCAATTTGTTGGCGGCATTGAATTTGGGCAAGTTGTCACATGTGCCGTGCATGGCACATGTGTTAAATCTGATCATACAATTAACGCACCACTCAGATCGGGTAGCACAGTACATTGCACGGCGCACGCGCAGTGCCCCAAATTGGAAGTAAGAGGACCGACCAAGCATCTTTTTCCATCTCCCGGTTCCTAAAATCTATTCCATACACCGGCCCCTGATAGGGGACGTAACAGGGATTAAACTGATAGGAATAGTACTACTTAACACGCCACTCATATATGGTGGTACAGTACATTGCACGGCGCACGCGCAGTGCCCCAAATTGGAAGTAAGAGGACCGACCGACCAACCATCTTTTTCCATCTCCCGGTTCCTAAAATCTATTCCATACACCGGCCCCTGATAGGGGACAAAACTGAGATTAAACTGGTAAGAACAGATTTTTTTTTAATAAAAAAAAAAAAGAGGACAGCCTCTGCGGAGCTGGGTATTTTTTGGCCATTGTGCATTTTCATGCACAATGGCTGTAGGCTCATGCGTCATTTTGAGGAGGTGACAAACCTGGTCAGTCAAACCCAAGGCAACATCATCGACCTCATCCCATATGCGTTTTTTCTGGAGCATGCCCTGCGAAGAGTGCTGGATTAGGCCGTAGATGAGCATGAAGAGGAAGAGTTGTGGTCACCATCACCACCAGAAGCAGCCTTGTCGTCGTCGATTGTTGGACCTGCGGCAATGCAGAGAGAGGAGTCTGAAGAAGAGGAGTCAGAGGAGGAAGGTGGCTTTGAGGAGGTGGAAGACCAACCACAGCAGGCATCCCAGGGGGCTTGTTGTCACCTTTCGGGGACCCTTGGTGTTGTACGTGGCTGGGTGGAGGAAGAGACCTTCAATGACATCAGTGAGGACAAGGAACGGGACATGGCTAGCTTGGTACCCAACCTTGTGCAAATGGGGAGTTTGCGGTTGTGCAAATGGACTGTTTGCGGTTGTTTGCGGTGCGTTAAACGGGGAGTTTGGTCTGTCACTGTGAAGCGGGCGTAACCCTTACACTACCTGATCGATACAACATCATACCTGATGTTTTAAAGCACGTTATTCCAAACAATTTAGGAATGTTAGGTGATGTATGATCTTTATGGATTAAAACCCGACTCTGCGTCAACTACGTAATTTTCCATGGGAGTTTTGCCATGGATCCCCCTCCGGCATGCCACAGTCCAGGTGTTAGTCCCCTTGAAACAACTTTTCCATCACTATTGTGGCCAGAAAGAGTCCCTGTGGGTTTTAAAATTCGCCTGCCTATTGAAGTCTATGGCGGTTCGCCCGGTTCGCCCGTTCGCGGAAAATTTTATGTTCGCGACATCTCTACTAAGCAGTAAAAACCAGTGTCAGGCAGCTGCTGCCAAGGCCAATAAGATAATTGGTTGCATGAAAAGGGGTATAGGTGCCCGTGATGAGGACATAGTCCTATCACTTTACAAATCACTAGTCAGACCACACATGGAGTACTGTGTACAGTTCTGGGCTCCTGTGAACAAGGCAGACATAGCAGAGCTGGAGAGGGTTAAGAGGAGGGCAACTAAAGTAATTACGGGAATGAGGGAAACTACAGTACTCTGAATGATTATCAAAATTAGGGTTATTCACTTTCGAAAAAAGGCGACTGAGGGGAGATCTAATAACTATGTATAAATATATCAGAGGTCAGTAGAGAGATCACTCCCATCATCTATGTATCCCCAGGACTGTGACGAGGGGACATCCTCTGCGTCTGGAGGAAAGAAGGTTTGTACACAAACATAGAAGAGGATTCTTTACAGTAAGAGCAGTGAGACTATGGAGCTCTCTGCCTGAGGAGGTGGTGATGGTGAGTACAATAAAGGAATTCAGGAGGGGCCTGGATGTATTTCCGGAGTGTAATAATATTACAGGCTATAGCTACTAGAGAGGGGTCGTTGATCCAGGGAGTTATTCTGATGCCTGATTGGAGACGGGAAGGAATTTTTTCCCCTTAAATGAGGAAAATTGGATTCTACGTCACAGTTTTTTTTCCCCTTCCTCTGGATCAGCTTGCAGGATAACAGGCCGAACTGGATGGACAAATGTCTTTTTTTCGGCCTTATAAACTATGTTACTATGTAGTTTGGAATCATTCTATACTTGATGCATTTGACTTTCTGCTGAGCTTGTGCTGTTACACATCAGCTAATCTGAACAAGCAGAGCTGCAGAAAAACACACAGAGCAGCGTCAGAATCAGGTAGCAGCATCCTAAGCTTCTGATATCATTTCATATACAGTTGCAAGAAAATGTATGTGAACCTTTTGGAATTATATGCATTTCTGCACAAATTGGTCATACAATGTGATCTGATCTTCATCTAAGTCACAACAATAGACAATCACAGTCTGGTTAAACTAATTACACACAATAAAATCAAATGTTACCATGTTTTTATTGAACACACCATGTAAACATTCACAGTGCAGGTGGAAAAAGTATGTGAACCCCTAGACTAATGACATCTCCAAGAGCTAATTGGAGTGAGGGGTCAGCCAACTGGAGTCCAATCAATGAGATGAGGTTGGAGGTGTTGGTTTCAGCTGCCCTGCCCTACAAAAAAACACACACCAGTTCTGGGTTTGCTTTTCACAAGAAGCATTGCCTGATGTGAATGATGCCTCGCACAAAAGAGCTCTCAGAAGACCTATGATTAAGAATTGTTGACTTGCATAAAGCTGGAAAGGGTTATAAAAGTATCTCCAAAAGCCTAAAAGTGGTTATCAGTCCACGGTAAGACAAATTGTCTACAAATGGAGAAAGTTCAGCACTGCTGCTACTCTCCCTAGGAGTGGCCGTCCTGTAAAGATGACTGCAAGAGCACAGCGCAGACTGCTCAATGAGGTGAAGAAGAATCCTAGAGTGTCAGCTAAAGACTTACAGAAGTCTCTGGCGTCTGCTAACATCTCTGTTAGCGAATCTACGATACGTAAAACACTAAACAAGAATGGATTTCATGGGAGGATACCACGGAGGAAGCCACTGCTGTCCAAAAAAAACATTGCTGCACATTTACAGTTTGTACAAGAGCACCTGGATGTTCCACAGCAGTACTGGCAAAATATTCTGTGGACAGATGAAAGCAAAGTTGAGTTGTTCGGATAAAAAAAACAACACTATGTGTGGAAAAAAAGAGGCCCAGCACACCAACATCAAAACCTCATCCCAACTGTGGAGTATGGTGGTGGGGACATCATGGTTTGGGGCTGCTTTGCTGCGTCAGGGCCTGGACGGATTCGAAGGAAACATGAATTCACAAGTTTATCAAGACATTTTGCAGGAGAACTTAAGGCCATCTGTCCACCAGCTGAAGCTCAACAGAAGATGGGTGTTGCAACAGGACAATGACCCAAAGCATAGAAGTAAATCAACAACAGAATGGCTAAAACAGAAGAAAATACGCCTTCTGGAGTGGCCCAGTCAGAGTCCTGACCTCAACCCGATGGAGATGCTGTGGCATGACCTCAAGAAAGCGATTCACACCAGACATCCCAAGAATATTGCTGAACTGAAACAGTTCTGTAAAGAGGAATGGTCAAGAATGACTCCTGACCGTTGTGCACGTCTGATCTGCAACTACAGGAAACGTTTGGTGGAAGTTATTGCTGCCAAAGGAGGTTTAACCAGTTATTAAATCCAAGGGTTCACATACTTTTTCTATCTGCACTGTGAATGTTTACATGGTGTGTTCAATAAAAACATGGTAACATTTAATTCTTTGTGTGTTATTAGGTTAAGCCGACTGTGATTGTCTATTGTTGTGACTTAGATGAAGATCAGATCACATTTTATGATCAATTTGTGCAGAAATCCATATCATTCCAAAGGGTTCACATACTTTTTCTTGCAACTGTACATCAGAATATACAGTCAGCATGGTGGCTAGCACTGGGGTCCTGGGTTTTAATTTGACCAAGGACAACGTCTGCATGAGTTTGTATAGTGGGTTTCCACTGGGTACTCTGGTTTTCTCCCACACTTCAAAAGACATACTGATCGGGAACTTAGATTGTGAGCCCCACTGGAGACAGAGTGATGCTAACGTCCGTAAAGTGCTGCGGAATATAGTAGTGCTATAAACAATAAATACATAAAATAAATAAATAGAAATTTGATAGATAGTGCTAAGCTGCAATCACTGTGCCCAAATGGGGCTAAAAAGCATCCAAAGGTACTACTTATAGGATAGTAATTGCTATTTTCAATAACTATAACTAATCATCTGCTATGTGTCTCCTTAAGCTTTACAACTACAACCTCCATCATGTTCATTTCTAAGCACTGTGATTTCATAACTTGCCCTGGGAATAGTGCTGTACCTTTATTCTGATGCATTTTCCTATAGTGAGAACTGGAGCCACTATTGTCAATGTAATTTTGGAGAAATAACATGTTTATCGCTCAGACATTCTGCTAACAACGCTCTAAACATAATATATTCACCACCATCCTCTTATCAAAGGTAAATCGTCAACTTTTTGACAGCGAAAGTCCCATTAATTCTGAAGAGAAGTAAATCTACAGTGAACTGTACGTCTTATGGATTTAAGCTTGTGATTAATCTTGATTCATACTTTACAAGATTGGCAAAGTCTTTCAGGGGAAGAGTAGAAATACATTACCATCACTAATTTAACTCAAAACACACTGGCTTTGTCAGAAATAGATAATTATTCCATAACGCTGGGTGATTACCGTATAATTTATAATACGCCACAGATTATATTCAGCCTCTTTTGCTCCCTCTTATGCTGCGCGCCAAGTTACCCAAAACCACAGACAAGAATATTATCAAAAATTACCTTTGTTAATTGTGTAAAAGGTGTTCATATTACATTATGTTCCCAGGCAGTTCATTAGCTAAACATCCAGATCTTAGATTTTCCCCCATGTTTTGCCATTAGCAGTCTGTGTAAGCTTTTATAGCTTGTCCCAGCAGTTTTAATTGACCTGTGAAACTATATCGCTGGCGAAACCCCAAGATCCATTGCTAATGAGCAGGTATTCTACAAAAAATAAGTCATAAGTAATGATATATGGTGGAGCTGAGGAATAGAAACTGTTTGTAAGGTTTACAAACAGTAAATATACACATTTTTAACAACATAACAGAAATTCTTTATGGTGGAATTCATCTTCTGAAAGGCAACTGTCAGCTCACAAAAAGAATACAGCTAATGCACAACTATAAGAGTGCTATAATACTGACCCCCTATTTACAAGGACATACCTTCTATAATACTGCTCCTATGTACAAGAATATAACTACTATAATACTGCTCCTATGTACAAGAATATAACTACTATAATACTGCCTCCTATGTACAAGAATATAACTACTATAATACTGCTCCTATGTACAAGAATATAACTACTATAATACTGCTCCTATGTACAAGAATATAACTACTATAATACTGCTCCTATGTACAAGAATATAACTACTATAATACTGCTCCTATGTACAAGAATATAACTACTATAATACTGCTCCTATGTACAAGAATATAACTACTATAATACTGCTTCCTATGTACAAGAATATAACTACTATAATACTGCTCCTATGTACAAAAATATAACTACTATAATACTGCTCCTATGTACAAGAATATAACTACTATAATACTACCCCTTATGTACAAGAATATAACTACTATAATACTGCTCCTATGTACAAGAATATAACTACTATAATACTGCTCCTATGTACAGGAATATAACTACTATAATACTGCTCCTATGTACAAGAATATAACTACTATAATACTGCTCCTATGTACAAGAATATAACTAATATAATACTGCTCCTATGTACAAGAATATAACTACTATAATACTACCCCTTATGTACAAGAATATAACTACTATAATACTGCCTCCTATGTACAAGAATATAACTACTATAATACTGCCTCCTATGTACAAGAATATAACTACTATAATACTGCTCCTATGTACAAGAATAACTACTATAATACTGTTCCTATGTACAAGAATATAACTACTATAATACTGCCTCCTATGTACAAGTATATAACTACTATAATACTGCTCCTATGTACAAAAATATAACTACTATAATACTGCTCCTATGTACAAGAATATAACTGCTATAATACTGCCTCCTATGTACAAGAATAACTACTATAATACTGTTCCTATGTACAAGAATATAACTACTATAATACTGCTCCTATGTACAAGAATAACTACTATAATACTGTTCCTATGTACAAGAATATAACTACTATAATACTGCCTCCTATGTACAAGAATATAACTACTATAATGCTGCTCCTATGTACAAGAATATAACTACTATAATACTGCCTCCTATGTACAAGTATATAACTACTATAATACTGCTCCTATGTACAAGAATATCACTACTATAATACTGCCTCCTATGTACAAGAATATAATTACTATAATACTGCTCCTATGTACAAGAATATAATTACTATAATAATGCTCCTATGTACAAGAATATGACATATTTTCTGTTGTTTCACACTTTTTTGTTATGTATATAATTCCACATGTGTTAATTCATAGTTTTGATGCCTTCAGGGCAAAGGCATTTTTAGGAGTTCCGGTGACTTACCGGGGTTCTCCATGGGGCTGCCAGGAAGCCCGGTGATGTCACCGGCACTGATGGGCGGGCTTTAGCCCATCAGAGCCGGTGATGTCCCTGAACACACTGCCGGGTGGAAGCTTCCGCCTGGCAGTGTGTTATGATAAACAAAAGAGCCTGTGCCTTGCGCGATGTAGCGCAGGGCAAGGCAGCGGATCGGAGCATGAGATGCTCCTATGCTAACATCAGGGGCGCTGCCTGGGTGAAAATAAGTGTATGTCCGGGTTTAGCTCTGAACCCAGACAACCCCTTTAAGCTCTGCCAGTCTGACATAGACTTAGACACTGAACAAATACAGAAGACAGAGATGTCCTCCCTCCGGAGAACCCGGGAGCCCTCCAAAGGCGTAGACATGGACTAGTAGATGCATGTTCCCCATGCGGAGTTAGTCCATGGGCGAACAGACAGAGCTTCACACAAGGCACACACAGGCAGAAGTCCGGACCCCATGCGGGATGACACATGGAGGTCACAGACAAGACGCAGAAGCGACAAGCAGCTACTTGGACTCCATGCGAAATGACACATAGCGTTAATAGGCAGAGCTGCACAGACAGGCAAAAGTCTGGACCCCATGCAGAACGACCCATGGCGGTCACAGCCAAGACATGGAACAGACAAGCAGATGCCTGGACCCCATGTGGAATGACACATAGCGTTCACAGGTAGAACTGCACAGACAGGTAGAAGTCTGGACCTCATGTGGAATGACACATGGTGGTCACAGACCAGACACGAAACCAGACAAGGAGACCTTGATGTCTTACTAGGTGGCTACACAGACATGGTAGGTGGGATAATCCCAGGTCAGGTGCAAAGCTCCTGTACCCAGCAAGGCTCGAGACAGACTGAACCACAAGGCCCACAGCTCACAGGATCATAAGGCACCTAGTGAAAACACCCAAATGAAAACATTATCCCCACACAAATCAGGAGACAGGTGCAGTGACCAGGAACGGGTTAACTGACGCCACCTTAATGCAGTGGCAGGGTCAGGTGGATAATATAGCCTATATTTGTCATGGCGCCAATTGCAGAGTGTGCAGGGTACTATCACAGGGCCCTTCCAAGGTGTTATAACGCATGTCCCAGATTAGGAATGCCAGAGTGGTGTAATGGCCTATAATGTCTCTGTAGGATAGTGATAATTGTGTCACGGTGTCTCCTACCTGGGTACAGCCGGGCTCCTGGCTTACTTGCAATAAATTTGAGTGTAGTGATAGTAGGAGTAATAGAGGAACTTGGCAGAATAACTGATGTCCAGACCTTTAGGTGAAGTTCAAACATTGCTTTACTTGAAATAACTGGCTCCAAACAGCATAAGACATTGGTCTCCTGGTCCCAGCAGGTTCTGGCAAATATTGGCAGGAATGAGTACTTCTGCTTTAAATGTGGAGCTTGCAGGATAAAACGTCTGCTTGGTAGCTCTGTAACTATGGCAGGATTAGCTTCTGCACTTATCTGCTACCTTCTGCTGTGTGGGGTCAGACTAGCTGAGGAGGAAATAGCTTCTCCTAGGACTCTGGACTTATCTCACAGATGGATTCTCAGGGGATGCTTTCTTCCTGGAACTCTGGAGGTTTTCTGTAGTTTCTGCTTTCCTCATCCAGCAGAGCAGAAGGTGCTCAGACTGGGTATATGGCCATGTCTAGGTCCTTGCTGTCTTCCCTAAGAAGGGGTTCTCCCAGACACTATCACACAGCCTTCCCCAACAGGGGTGGCTGGTACACTGACTAAACTTCCTTCTCCATCCAGACTGCAGGATGTGGGAGCAGCTCAATTCTCCAAACAGGGCGAGCCAAGCTGGAATTAGCCATTCTAGCTTAGATACACTAAACTGTAATTTGTACCTGCCAATGTGTTGCTGCCACCTACTGATAACCAGGCAAATTACATGAACAATTGTTTTTAACATGATTTTCTATGCACATTTGTGGAAGACATAAAAAAAGATAACATCAGCTGACAGTATAAAGGTTCTTAGGAGATAGTAGCGGGGTAGAGGCATGTAGTAACACAACTCTGGGGTGTTACACAGGAAGGGTAAAGCAAGGAAGAGACAGTTAACAAACAGGCTGCCGTTACTACACATCACCCCTGGCAACCAGCCTACACGGAATATAGCCAGTACGCCAGAGCACGAACTTGAGCAACAAGCAACCACTGTCACAGTGAACACCCATATACAAGAATATAACGACAATAATACTTATCCTATGTACAAGAATTTAACTACTATAATACTGCTCCTATGTACAATAATAGGACTACTATAATACTGCTCCTATGCACAAGAATATAACTACTATAATACTGCCTCTTATGTACAAGAATATGACCACAATAATACTGCTCCTATCTACAAGTATATAACTACTATAATACTGCCTCCTATGGACAAAAAAATAACTAATATAATACTGCTCCTATGTAGAAGAATATAACTACTATAATACTGTCTTCTATGTACAAGAATATTACTACTATGATACTGCCTCCTATGTACAATAATATAACTACTATAATACTGCTCCTATCTACAAGTATATAACTACTATAATACTGCTTCTATGTACAAGAATATAACTACTATAATACTGACTCCTATGCACAAGAATATAACTACTATAATACTGCCTCATATGTACAAGAATATAACTACTATAATACTGTCTTCTATGTACAAGAATATAACTACTATAATACTGCCCTATGGACAAGAATATAACTACTATAATACTGCTCCTATGTACAAGAATATAACTACTATAATACTGCTCCTATGTACAAGAATATAACTACTATAATACTGCCTCCTATGTACAGGAATATAACTACTATAATACTGCTCCTATGTACAAGATTATAACTACTATAATACTGTCTTCTATGTACAAGAATATAACTACTATAATACTGTTCCAATGTTCAAGAATATAAATACTATAATACTGCTTCCTATGTACAAGAATACAACTACTATAATACTGCTCCTATGTACAAGAATATAACTACTATAATACTGCTCCTATGTACAAGAATATAACTACAATAATACTGACTCCTGTGTACAAGAATATAACTGCAATAATACTGCTCCTATGTACAAGAATATAACTACTATAATACTGCCTCCTATGTACAAGAATATAACTACTATAATACTGCTCCTATGTACAATAATATAATTACTATAATACTGCTCCTATCTACAAGAATATAACTACAATAATAATGTCTTCTATGTACAAGAATATAACTACTATAATACTGCTTCCTATGTACAAGAATATAACTACTATAATACTGCTCCTATGTACAAGAATATAACTACTATAATACTGCCTCCTATGTACAAGAATATAACTACTATAATACTGCTCCTATGTACAAGAATATAACTACTATAATACTGCTCCTATGTACAAGAATATAACTACTATAATACTGCTCCTATGTACAAGAATATAACTACTATAATACTGCTCCTATGTACAAGAATATAACTACTATAATACTGCCTCCTATGTACAAGAATATAACTACTATAATACTGCTCCTATGTACAAGAATATAACTACTATAATACTGCTCCTATGTACAAGAATATAACTACTATAATACTGCTCCTATGTACAAGAATATAACTACTATAATACTGCTCCTATGTACAAGAATATAACTACTATAATACTGCTCCTATGTACAAGAATATAACTACTATAATACTGCCTCCTATGTACAAGAATATAACTACTATAATACTGCTCCTATGTACAAGAATATAACTACTATAATACTGCTCCTATGTACAAGAATATAACTACTATAATACTGCTCCTATGTACAAGAATATAACTACTATAATACTGCTCCTATGTACAAGAATATAACTACTATAATACTGCTCCTATGTACAAGAATATAACTACTATAATACTGCTCCTATGTACAAGAATATAACTACTATAATACTGCTCCTATGTACAAGAATATAACTACTATAATACTGCTCCTATGTACAAGAATATAACTACTATAATACTGCTCCTATGTACAAGAATATAACTACTATAATACTGCTCCTATGTACAAGAATATAACTACTATAATACTGCTCCTATGTACAAGAATATAACTACTATAATACTGCTCCTATGTACAAGAATATAACTACTATAATACTGCCTCCTATGTACAAGAATATAACTACTATAATACTGCTCCTATGTACAAGAATATAACTACTATAATACTGCCTCCTATGTACAAGAATATAACTACTATAATACTGCTCCTATGTACAAGAATATAACTACTATAATACTGCTCCTATGTACAAGAATATAACTACTATAATACTGCTCCTATGTACAAGAATATAACTACTATAATACTGCTCCTATGTACAAGAATATAACTACTATAATACTGCTCCTATGTACAAGAATATAACTACTATAATACTGCTCCTATGTACAAGAATATAACTACTATAATACTGCTCCTATGTACAAGAATATAACTACTATAATACTGCCTCCTATGTACAAGAATATAACTACTATAATACTGCTCCTATGTACAAGAATATAACTACTATAATACTGCCTCCTATGTACAAGAATATAACTACTATAATACTGCTCCTATGTACAAGAATATAACTACTATAATACTGCTCCTATGTACAAGAATATAACTACTATAATACTGCCTCCTATGTACAAGAATATAACTACTATAATACTGCTCCTATGTACAAGAATATAACTACTATAATACTGCTCCTATGTACAAGAATATAACTACTATAATACTGCTCCTATGTACAAGAATATAACTACTATAATACTGCTCCTATGTACAAGAATATAACTACTATAATACTGCTCCTATGTACAAGAATATAACTACTATAATACTGCTCCTATGTACAAGAATATAACTACTATAATACTGCTCCTATGTACAAGAATATAACTACTATAATACTGCCTCCTATGTACAAGAATATAACTACTATAATACTGCCTCCTATGTACAAGAATATAACTACTATAATACTGCTCCTATGTACAAGAATATAACTACTATAATACTGCTCCTATGTACAAGAATATAACTACTATAATACTGCCTCCTATGTACAAGAATATAACTACTATAATACTGCTCCTATGTACAAGAATATAACTACTATAATACTGCTCCTATGTACAAGAATATAACTACTATAATACTGCCTCCTATGTACAAGAATATAACTACTATAATACTGCTCCTATGTACAAGAATATAACTACTATAATACTGCTCCTATGTACAAGAATATAACTACTATAATACTGCCTCCTATGTACAAGAATATAACTACTATAATACTGCTCCTATGTACAAGAATATAACTACTATAATACTGCTCCTATGTACAAGAATATAACTACTATAATACTGCTCCTATGTACAAGAATATAACTACTATAATACTGCTCCTATGTACAAGAATATAACTACTATAATACTGCTCCTATGTACAAGAATATAACTACTATAATACTGCTCCTATGTACAAGAATATAACTACTATAATACTGCTCCTATGTACAAGAATATAACTACTATAATACTGCTCCTATGTACAAGAATATAACTACTATAATACTGCTCCTATGTACAAGAATATAACTACTATAATACTGCCTCCTATGTACAAGAATATAACTACTATAATACTGCTCCTATGTACAAGAATATAACTACTATAATACTGCTCCTATGTACAAGAATATAACTACTATAATACTGCCTCCTATGTACAAGAATATAACTACTATAATACTGCTCCTATGTACAAGAATATAACTACTATAATACTGCTCCTATGTACAAGAATATAACTACTATAATACTGCTCCTATGTACAAGAATATAACTACTATAATACTGCTCCTATGTACAAGAATATAACTACTATAATACTGCCTCCTATGTACAAGACTATAACTACTATAATACTGCTCATATGTACAAGAATATAACTACTATAATACTGCCTCCTCTGTACATGAATATAACTACTATAATACTGCTCCTATGTACAAGAATATAACTACTATAATACTGCCTCTATGTACAAGAATATAACTACTATAATACTGCTCCTATGTACAAGAATATAACTACTATAATACTGCCTCCTATGTACAAGACTATAACTACTATAATACTGCTCATATGTACAAGAATATAACTACTATAATACTGCTCCTATGTACAAGAATATAACTACTATAATACTGCTCCTATGTATAAGAATATAACTACTATAATACTGCTCCTATGTACAAGAATATATCTACTATAATACTGCTCCTATGTACAAGAATATAACTTTTATAATACTGCCTCCTATCTACAAGAATATAACTACTATAATACTGCCTCCTATCTACAAGAATATAACTACTATAATACTGCTCCTATCTACAAGTATATAACTACTATAATACTGCTCCTATGTACAAGAATATAACTACTATAATACTGCTCCTATGTACAAGAATATAACTACTATAATACTGCTCCTATGTACAAGAATATAACTACTATAATACTGCTCCTATGTACAAGAATATAACTACAATAATACTGCCTCCCGTGTACAAGTCTATAACTACTATAATACTGCTCCTATGTACAAGAATATAACTACTATAATACTGCTTCCTATGTACAAGAATATAACTACTATAATACTGCTCCTATGTACAAGAATATAACTACTATAATACTGCCTCCTGTGTACAAGAATATAACTACTATAATACTGTCTTCTATGTACAAGAATATAACTACTATAATACTGCTCCTATGTACAATAAAATAACTAATATAATACGTCTTGCTTTGTACAATATCATGTCTTAATCTGTTCTTCATAGACAACACATGGACCAGGCCTGTATTAGAAGTATTATACACTGTGCTATGTGAGGTAAATATCAGAATGTGCTGCATGTGCTATTTGTACATCTGTATTTATTAACTACTATGTTTGTATTCTGAATTTTAACCCTGTCACCTGCAGATGACATCATCAGTACCTCGTATAAGAAGCTATGGCGCTATACTGCGGAGTCAGTAGGTATGGGATACGTTGGTCTTGCTTTGGGGAGGGTTATTTTATGCTTTCAGTATCTCCTCTACTGAGTTGATATAAAAGTTTCATAAAGTTTCATTTGCTCCTCTCCTCGCCTCCTATTGTTTTTACTCCACTTTATCTTCTCTCATGTTCATTTTGCTGATCCGCACATCTTCCTTTTCTCAGTCCAACTGGCTCTTTGGGCCAATAAACATGAAACCACTTGCATTGCTTTCAGGAAATTGGAAACTGAATCTGCTTGCTTAATGTGTAGTTCTTTAAAAGTTAATGTGCATCTTTATTGTGAGACATTATGCAACTCGACATAGATCGCTCAGTGGTACATGAGAGGGGCAATTAGAACCCTGCTGCTCCGGTTTTGAAGCCAATAATAAAGTGTGATCTCATGTGAGACTATTACTGTATACAGGCAGCAGGACTTATAAAGTGGGATTCATCACTTGGCTTAAGGGTTTGTTCCCGGTAGGAAACAGCTGAGGCTGAGGCTACAGTTTAAAATTTGTTAGAGAATCCCATGGTCGTGGCACCTATATAATGCACCATGACAATATGCAGGGACATAGGAATAGGAGAAGCAGGGCAGTAGGCGCTGAAGGAGGTGCAAAACTTTGAACCTGGGCACCTCCACTACAGAAGAAAACACCAATAATAGAAATGGCAGATGGGGTCCCTGTTACAGATTTTGCATTGGTGCTTTAAGTTACCATTCTGTAATCTTACAATACACCTGTCACATCACTGGAAAAAAATCTGCTATATACGCGCATGTGTTACAGTATGGTTTCTACTTTGGAGCAGCCTGAAGCAGATCTGACCTAATATTTTTTGCCTTTTACCATAGAAGGCCATAGTCATGGGACCACTAAGCTCCATCAAGAATATGCAAAATGACAAAAGTTATAAAGGACACTTCCATGTGCTTCGGATATTTCACGTTCTTCAAAGGGTGCTATTGAGGCATGAAGTCTAGAGTTTTCCTTTAAATGAATGCCCATTTTAGGACAAACAATACAGTATGTGCTGTTTTTTGCCACATATATTTATAGGGATCAGAGCTCCATTTTACTAATACAGCTCCATATTCCCTACATAGATAGAAAATGAAATGATAAAATCCAGGCTGACTCCAGCCACCACTAGGGGACGCTCAGGAGCTTGCTGCAGACAGAATCCAATGCATATCCAGTAAGCTCCCTTTTGTTTAATGCTCTAACTACTAAAAAGACGGCAGAGAATGGTGGATTAAATTAAAATAAAATAATTGTGTTAAAGGGAACCTGTCACCGGGATTTGATGTATAGAGCTGAGGACATGGGTTGCTAGATGGTCGCTAGCACATCCGCAATACCCAGTCCCCATAGCTCTGTGTGCTTTTATTGTGGAAAAAAAACGATTTGATCCATATGCAAATTACCCTGAGATGTGTCCTGTACGTGAGATGAGTCCAGCGTGAGGAGCGCATCACCGCCCCACATCCTCAGAATCTCCTCCTTGCTCCCCGACGTCAAACATCCAGAGCGCCGTAATCCCGCGATGCACGAGCTAGCGCATGCGCAGTGTCCTCATAGTGTTCCTTCCCTGTGCTGGCATCAGCCTCAGGGAAGGAACAGCGCATGCGCTAGCTCCCGCATCGCAATATTACGGAGCTTTGGCTGTCTGACGTCAGGGAGCAAGGAGGATATTCTGAGGATGCGGGGCGGTGCTGCGCTCCTTCACGCTGGACTCATCTCACGTACAGGACACATCTCAGGCTAATTTGCATATGGATCAAATAGTTTTTTTTTCCACAATAAAAGCACACAGAACTATGGGGACTGGGTATTGCGGATGTGCTAGCGGCCATCTAGCAACCCATGTCCTCAGCTCTATACATCAAATCCCGGTGACAGGTTCCCTTTAAGGGGTGGACATTTAATTAGAACTTATCAACTGCAAGGCATAGGGCCAGATTTATCATTAGCTCAAGTCAGAATAATGGAGTGAAAAAGTTGCAAATTTTTGCGCAATCGCTTAAACTGCACAAAAATGTGTGACTTTTTTCTGCTCTGCACTATGCTTGCAAGTTTTCTGAAAGTGGGCGTGTTTTCTTATGTAAATTAATCTCTAGACAGATTTACTATTGCGACTATTTAAAAAGTCGCAAAAAAGTCGCCAAAAAAGCGCAATTTCACTCCAGTGAGGACCATGCTTATTTATTTAGACTTTTTAATAGAACATGCGACTTTTTTGTAAAGACTTGCGACTTTTTGTTCCACCGTGTCATCATTCCTTTCTTGCACAAGCTCTATAGGTGAAGTTTCAAATGGCCATTTTCTGGCATGAGAAGATCGCCTTGGTTAACTAATTGGACTTTTAAAAAAGTTGCACTTTTACTCTAGTAGGGGATAGGGAAAGATCTGAAGTAACATCTTGAGACAAAAGTGTAATTTTTTTTCAAAATAGATACCATATTTATCAAACAATGTGCAATGTCTGGGAAATGTGACACAAATTATGACAACTCAAAAAAAGAAAAAATTCAAAAAAGAAATTGACTTTGAAAATTCTCCTCATGATAAATCTCCCCTAATACGCCTGTGCTCATGAAACCTGCTGATAATTACACGTTTTCCTTGTTTATCTGAATGTCTGATGTTTATAATACAAATGAATGTAACAGTTTCAAAGATACATTTCTAGTGCCTGATGTTACATTGTGATTTATAAGTAGCTATAAAACCCCAGTGCAGTGTGAGATACATTGGGAACGTCATTGGTTCATGATGTAATATAACATTATGCAAACAATAATGACAATAATAAAAACATTTCTGATATAGTCACATGGACATGTAACATAACTACATACATTGCCATACAATTATATAGTAATTGTTAACTATGAGACAATAAAACATTTAAGAAACGCTCTAAAAATAACTACCCTGCAATATCTAATGTAGGTCACAAGAGGGTGGAGAATGACACTGGAATTTAAAGACCACCAAAGACTGAATCCTTTGTTACATTTGCATTGTACAATAAAGTGCCAACAATTTCACAAATCTTATATTGCAGAGATGGAAATGAACTCAAAATCCTTATGACCCCTGCAGATTCCCAGAATTGAATGCTTCTGGGGTATTCTCATCTAAGTTGTGGGCTGCAATTACCTGCACAGCCTAATGGCTTAGCATCATGAGATCTCAGACCCCCACTAATCAAAAAAGGATGGTATATGGTAGTTGACACATTGATGGGACTACCCCTTTAAGAGGGTTGTACACGGATCTCATAGAGCCCCATTGCAAACTTTAATATGGGCCACTCAGTGAGAGTTTGTATTAATTTAGTATTTTAAGTATTAAGTAGAGACATTTTTTTTTATAAAAAAGGCACCAACTTTACATGGCCATCAGAAAAAAAGTGGAACAGATGCCCCTTAAGTATGGCACTCAAACTAGACACCATATTTATTAAGACCACTGGCATAAATAAGTGAATACATTTCTCCCCTCCCTATATAGCCCCGATTCCCTTCATATAGCACATGATAAAAGTGTATGCCTGCAGACACCAATAGGGAGAGGTTAGTGCATTGGAATTTATACAATTACCATTGAACTCTATGTACATTGTAAAATCTATTTGCATAAAACTCCCCCTGGTGGTGGCTGCTGGAAAATAGCATCGATTTTTGTTGGGAACAGAAGAAGCATTCCAGCACTGAGCCCCATCCATAGTGGTCATGTGGTCTGTTTTCTTGGTTAGTACACCACTAACCTTTAATGACTATAGACATCAGTGAGAATTATTGTAATACACAATCAGATCTGGGGTGAATTGATTGAATGACCATCTTAAAATAAATGTTTATTCTTAAAAGGGACCCCTCTCTTTTTCCCAATTTTTTTCTTAGATGACATATTCAGTTGGATACACTACTCACGAAAAGTTAGGAATATTTGGCTTGTGGGGGAAATTTCTATGCACTCTAATCTTTATAGGTAAACTTAATGTGACTTTCTCTAAACATTTGAACGCACCTCTCCAACTGTTCAATGTTTCAGTACTTTTTGCACAACTTGCTGTTCTATAACAAGGAGCTTAATGTCAAAATTATTCACAACAGGTGTTTGATCCATGAATCGCCCAATACATTTCCTGGTTCAATTAGAATTGGTATTTAAACAGTCCTCCTCATCATGCTGTTCACAATTTGACATCATGAGACCAAGACGACACCTAACAATTCAACAGTACCTCGCCTTTGTGAGGCTTGAAGCAGGATGTTCTCAGAAAGAAGTGGCCACTGTGCTTAGAGTATCGCAGAGTGTCATCAGCAGGTTGCAATAGAGATAAAGAGAGGCTGGAAGAGTCACAGAAAGGCAGAGAATTGGACGTCCTTTGGCCACATCCAACACTAATGACCGCTTCATTGTGAACAATGCCCTGCGGAACTGGATAATGAATGTCACACAACTGCTGGCTCATTTAAGGGAGGTGAGAGGCACCCAAGTGTCACATCAGACCTTTCAAAACTATTTATATCAGCGTGGTCTGCATGCTAGACAACCTGCAAAGATACCTGACCATGCCACCAGACACAGGCATCATCGTCTTGCATGATCCAGGGAACATCTACGCTGGACGAGGGACCAGTGGGCCTCAGTGCTGTTCACTGCTGAAAGTTGATTCACGCTGAGCAGAAATGATGGCCGCCAACAATGTTGGAGACATCAAGGAAAGTGCTATGCAACAGCCACTGTTGTCACCAGACAAGTTTATGGTGGTGGTGTCCAGTGTGGGCAGGTGTGTCTAGTCCATGCAGAACTGCTCTACACTTTGTAAATGGTCCAGTGACAAGCCTCTGCAACACAGGCCTAATTTCAACTTCATGGTCGACGCACCAGCTTATCAAGGTCATATCATTAGGGAACTTCTTCTGGAGACTGGGGAGTGGCCTGGACATTCTTCAGACCTGAATCCCATTGAAAACCTATGGGATCAGCTGAGTCGCCGTGTAGAGGCTCGTAACTCTGTACCCCAGAACCTCAATGACCTGAGGGCCGCCCTTCAAGAAGAGTGGGATGCCATGCCTCAACAGACAATAAGTCGACTTGTGAACAGCAGGAGACGTCATTGTAAATCTGTAATTGATGCTCAAGATCACATGACAAGTTATTGAGACAGTGACATTTTTTGTGTGGGGTATAACCACCACTGTTGTTGCCATTTGTTTCGATAAATTATTTGAGATGAGAAAATCACCATTGCTGTTTCTACTTAAATGTCCTACTTTCATGATATAATATCACTGTAGTGTAAACTTTTTATGTTTTCCATAAATTTCACCCGAAAGCCAAATATCCCTAACTTTTTGTGATTAGTGTATACTCAGTGCTGACATATTCCACAGGGCTTTACAGATATAATCATCATGCAGTGTCCCCAGTGGGGCTCACGATCTAGATTTATAATCAGTATGTCTTTGGAGGGTGGGAGGAAACCAGAGTACTTGGAAGAAATGGAAAAACTCCATGCAGATGTTGTCCTATGTCAGATTTGAACTATACTACAGGTATATTTTGCAGAGCGAGTTACACAATGCGCAGTCTATGTCACACTATGCATTTATCTTGGGTTTATTTAATTTGTGCTTTTAAAATGTTTTATGCAGTTGTCTAATTAGTAAAGGTTACGGTATATAGTTTTTAATAATTGTAAAATTCTGTGTGATTAGGAATACCCACATAATGAAAATATGTACAGTAGATTAATATATTATAGGTTGGTTCCTGTGTTTTTAGTTATCATTTTGGTTAATATATTGGGTTAATATTTGGACTTAGAGTGCTGCTTCCAAATTCTGAAATTCTGGGCAAATATAGCCCTGGCTCCCACCCCTCTACCCCACGCAACCATACTCACTTTAGCTGAGCTTCCATGTGGTCTCAGTAGGGAGAGTCACTCAAGAAATCTCTTGCACAGGCTTATCTCCGATGTGCAAAAATGACTGAGCATGTTGAAACTCAGCTGCCCTATCTTTCTTTCCACTGGAGGAGAGATAAATCCCACCAAAAATTGGGACTTTAAGTCAGAGGATCACCAAAGCCAGTGGTGTCAAGAAGGAATGAGCTAATACATTTATTGGGCTTGGGATCTGCAGTATCTCACAATCCAGGTTCTTTTGGGGTAGTGGATTCCAAGAATAAAGTGAAGGGGTAACATCTGACTGTTATCCTGGTTGCTTGTAATGGACTAAGGTTCTTTGGTGTTTGGTAGACAGGCCTTACATGGCTTAAGTGAGGTGCGGAGTGTAAGGGATCTTCCAATTCCTCACAAGGAACTTCTTCAGACCTAATCGTGGTCCTCAGAATAGTAACTTATTGGCAGCGAGACGCATCAGAGATGCCATAGTCCAATGGTAGCAATGGGTCTGAGGGGCAAAAAAATTGGAAATAGAAGCACAGGCAGACTCAGAAGTCCAAACTAAGACTGAAGAGTTGAAAAGCGGCTGACAAATCGAGGGGGCTATGCAGAAGGCAGAATTCAAACATGAATGCGGGGTAATCAACAGGAAGGTTCAAGAATTAAATTACAAGCTAGTAGCAACATCCAAGACTGGCCAATGAACCTTAGCCAAGTTAAAATAAGCCACAAGAATTGGTTACCTTACTGCCAAGTGCCTACACCTCTGTAGACGTGGAGAAGCTGGGAGAAGTAGGTAACATTAGGACTTCTAGTATTTAAATAGATCCAAATAACTTGTCTTCAAGAACACATGACATTGTCTTTAACTCGATGAGAACTTGACCTGCTTCTTAAAGGCTTTGGACACCTTCTGTGCAATTGTTTTATGACTGTATTTTACTCATTTAAGGCTAAATATCTTTTTTTTAATTGGTCTTTAATAAAAACGTTCAACCATTTCTAAGATACAGGGTTAAAAATCTGTCTGTTGGCAAGCTGTCACAGTCTGTTTTATTTGAATCTCATCATTTGATAGCTCTTATGTAGCTCTTATCTCTGATCTTCTGACCTCATGATCAATCATTATAGTTTAAGTCTGATTAAATAACCAAGAACAAAACAAAAATCAAAAAATGAATGCCAAAGTATGGCTGATACATTCTGTATAAACAATGTAAAACACGACCTCAGGTGGCCATTCTAGTGGGCTCCCCAATTTCTCCACGTTACATCGCACTTTTAAGGATTTTTGCAGGATGTTTGTGTCTTGGTCTTTAGAAGAACATGGCAGGAAATTATATGGGTAAAGTCTGAAGGCTGATAAGACTTCTGACAAGATCTGATGATGTCTTTCTGGGAATTAATCTGTCTATACTATTTTTTCCTTACTGACTCAATCCTCCTGTTTTTAGTGTAGAATTTAAGCTGAAATCAATCTTTTTTTCCTCAAAGTGTTTATCAAAATCTCCTTTTGCTTTGGTATTAGTTTTTTTTTTTTTGTTATTGATCACTTATAGCAAAATTGTGATGGTAATAGTTTCAATAGCCACAGCAGTCGACAGCTGGTGACAGAGAATGCTGTTATCGTACTTAATGCCTATCTGTAAAAAAACATACAAGCACTATTACTTCCAATTGCTTCCAAATACTATATATATATATATATATATATATATATACTGTATATATATATATATATATATATATATATATATATATATAAAAGTCTACACACCCCTTTTGAAATGTCAGGTTTCTGTTATGTAAAAAAATTTGACAAAGATAAATAATTTCAGAACTTTTTCCACCTTTAATGTGACCTATAAACTGTACCACTCAATTGAAAAACAAACTGAAATCTTTTAGGTGGAGGGAAGAAAACAAAAAAAACTTAAATAATGTGGTTGCATAAGTGTGCACACCCTCTTATAACTGGGGATGCAGCTGTGTTCAGAATTAAGCAATCACATTCAAAATCCTGTTAAATAGGAGTCAGCATACACCGGCCATCATTTAAAGTGCCTCTGATTAACCCCAAATAAAGTTCCGCTGCTCTAGTTGGTCTTTCCTGAAATTTTCTTAGTCGCATCCCACAGCAGAAGCCACGGTCCACAGAGAGCTTCCAAAGCATCAAAGGGATCTCATTATTAAAAGGTATCAGTCAGGAGAAGGGTACAAAAGAATTTCCAAGGCATTAAATATACCATGGAACACAATGAAGACAGTCATCATCAAGTGGAAAAAATATGGCACAACAGTGACATTACCAAGAACTGGACGTCCCTTCAAAATTGATGAAAAGACGAGAAGAAAACTGGTCTGGGAGGCGACCAAGAGGCCTCCGGCAACATTAAAGGAGGAATATCTGGCAAGTACTGGCTGTGCGGTACATGTGACTAGTGTTGATCGCGAATATTCGAATTGCAAATTTTTATCGCAAATATAGGTACTTAAAAAATTTGCTAATATTTAGAATATAGTGATATATATTCGTAATTTCGAATTTTTTATTGAGAATTTTCGTAATGCGAATTTCTATCGAGAATTTTTCAATTGCCAAGTAAAAACATGATTCCTCCCTGCGTCTTGCTTGTGGGCCAATGACTCATTGTCCCACAAGCAAGAAGCAGGGAGGAATCATTAATTTAAATGGGAAAAATGCTGAATATTCTAAAAAACAAATATATAGCACTATATCGAATATATTAATTTTTTCGAATATTCGTAATATTCTAAAGCAAGAATATATAGCAATATAGCGAATATTCGAAAAACTAATATAGTGCTAATTAGCTAAGATAGTGCTATAATCTTCTTTGTCTAATAGTTGTCATTTTTTTCTCATCTGAAGTTCAGATTGGAAAAGAATTTCAACTATTAAAAAAAAAAAATTATAGCACTATATTAGCTAAATTGCTCTATATTTTTTTTCAGAATATTCGCTATATTGCTATGTATTCTTGCTTTAGAATATTACGAATATTCGAAAAAACGAATATATTTGTTTTTCCGAATATTCGTAATATTCCAAAACAAGAATATATAGCAAAAAAAATCTGAAGTTCAGATTGGAAAAATTATTAAACTATTGAAAAAAAATTATAGCACTATATTAGCTAAAATGCTCTATATTCTTTTTTTTTTGAATATTCACTATATTGCTATATATTCTTGTTTTAGAATATTACGAATATTCGAAAAAACAAATATATTCGATATAGTGATATATATTTGTTTTTTAGAATATTCATCATGTTTCCCATTTAAAGTCATGATTCCTCCATGCTTCTTGCTTGTGGGCCAATGAGTCATTGGCCCACAAGCAAGAAGCAGGGAGGAATCATGTTTTTACTCGGCAATTGAAAAATTTCCGCTAAAAATTTGCATTACGAAAATTCGCATATTACGCGGTCATTACCTTGTCGATTTTTCGAGTAAAAAAATCGTTGAATATAATGAATATTCTAATTCGCGAAAATTCGGCGAATATTCTACAAAATATTCGCAAAATATTGCAAATTAGAATATGACCCCTGCCGCTCATCACTACATGTGACAACAATCTTCCGTATTCTTCATATGTCTGGGCTATGGGGTAGAGTGGCAAGACGAAAGCCTTTTCTTACTAAGAAAAACATCCAAGCCAGGCTACATTTTGCAAAAACACATCTGAAGTCTCCCAAAAGCATGTGGGAAAAGGTGTTATGGTCTGATAAAACCAAGGTTGAACTTTTTGGCCATAATTCCAAAAGATAGGTTTGGTACAAAAACAACACTGCACATCACCAAAAGAACACCGTGCCCACAGTGAAGCATGGTGGTGGCAGCATCATGCCAAGGGGCAGTTCATCTTCAGCTGGAACTGGGGCCTTAGTTAAGCTAGAGGGAATGATGAACAGTTCCAAATACCAGTCAATATTGGCACAAAACCTTCAGGCTTCTGCTAGAAAGCTGAACATGAAGAGGAACTTCCAGTGGCGTACATACCAGGGTCGCAGGGGTCGCAGTTGCACTCCAGGGGGCCCGGCCGCCTGTGGACCCCCCCAGGCCGCTGGCAGGGCTCCCGCTGTACTCAGATGTAATGGAGCGCTCTGGTGGGGCCCGGCATGAAGTACAGTGGCAATTTCGGGCCCCATCAGAGCGCTCCATGCCACCATTACATGTATAATATGGGGGGTGGGGGGGCCGGAGGGTCAAGTAAGGGGGGGGGGGGGCACGCACTCACACACACAGGGCCGGCAGTTCCGTTTCTATAGTGAAGCAGGGAAACCTCTCTGCTCCCTGCTTCACTGATCTTCAGAGCTCAGGAGCTCCCCCTGCTGGCCCCAGATCGCGCTGCTGCCTGTCACTGTGGGAGGAGACCTAAAAACCCGGCAAGCTGCCTACTCTCCTCAGGGAAGAAGGTAAGTATGTAAGAATTTTTTTTTCTAATGCTGCAGACTGGGGACAGGGGGGCAGGGGGCAGAGGGGCAGAGGGGCAGAGGGGGGGGGGGATTGATGGGAACAACTAGAGTGAGGGGGCACAAAAGTTGGCATCTCTACTGAGGGGCACCTAATCTGCCATAACTAATTTGAGGGGGCACCTAATGTGGCATAACTACTGTGAGGGGGCACATATAAAGGCATAACTATGAGGGGGCACATATGAAGGCATAACTACTGTGACGGGGCATGTGAGGCTACTTTCACACTAGCGTTAGATCGGATCCGTTCTGAACGGATCTGATCATATTAATGCAGACGGAGGCTCCGTTCAGTACGGATCCGTCTGCATTAATAACTTAGAAAAAATTCTAAGTGTGAAAGCAGCCTGAGCGGATCCGTTCAGACTTTCAATGTAAAGTCAATGGGGGACGGATCCGCTTGAAGATTGAGCCATATGGGCTCATCTTCAAGCGGATCCGTTCCCATTGACTTACATTGTAAGTCTGAACGGATCCGCTCGCCTCCGCACGGCCAGGCGGACAGCTGAACGCTGCAAGCAGCGTTCAGCTGTCCGCCTGTCCGTGCGGAGGCGAGCGGAGCGGAGTCTGAACGCCGCCAGACTGATGCAGTCTGAGCGGATCCGCTCCATTCAGACTGCATCAGGGCTGGACGGAGGCGTTCGGGTCCGCTCGTGAGCTCCTTCAAACGGAGCTCACGAGCGGATCGACGAACGCTAGTGTGAAAGGAGCCTAATCTGGCATAACCAATGTGAGGGGCACATATGTGAGCATATCTAATGTGAGGGGCACATAATCTGGCATAACCACTCTGAGGGGACACATATCTGGGCAAATTTACTTTGAGGGGGCACATAACCGGGCATAAATACTGTGAAGGGGCACATAATCTGGCATTATTACTGTGAGAGGACACGTAATCTGGCATAACCACTCTGAGGGGGCACATATGTGGGCATATTTACTTTGAGGGGGCACATAACTGGGCATAAATACTGTGAGGGGCACATAATCTGGCATTACTACTGTAAGGGGCATATAATCTGGCGTTACTAGGTGATGGGCACATAGTCTGGCATTAATACTGTGAGGGGACACATAATCTGGCATTACTACTGTAAGGGGACACATATTTGGCATAACTACTATGAGGGGGCACATATCTGGGCATAATTACTGTGACGGGAACAAAGGTGGGCATAACTACTGTGAGGGGCCACAAGGTGGGCATTAGTACCGTGTGGTTGCACTTAGGGGAAATGTCCTAGATTACCCTGCTACACATTGGCATGGCTCAGTCTTACAGGCCAGCTGGTGATTTCACAGGGGCAGTCACCATCCCTTCCTTATGTGATTATTCTTTTTTTCTCACCACAGGGACCTTGTTCTGGATCCAGCGGACATCACGCCGACGCCAGCGACACCCTGGATGAGGTAGGACCAGATTTTATTAGGACTAGGTGAGTGTAGCCATGCATTGGGCTTAGGGCTCTTTAACACAAGCGGATCCCGTGCGAGGAATCCACTGCGTAAATGAGAGCCAAGCCCCGTTCCGGACAGCAGAGACACAGAGCATTAACATGACTGATTATGCTCCGTGCCTCTCTGTGATCTCTTTACTACAAAATCACAGAGACATAAAGTTGTCACCGTGATTTTGTAGTAAAAAGATCACAGTCAATCATGTTACTGCTCCGTGTCTCTGCTGTCTAGAATGGGGCTTGGCACTCAGTCACGCCGCGGATTAGCCGCACGGAAAGAGCCCTTAGTAAAAAAAATCTGCCGGTTCTTTGAAAAAATGTTTGCACTGTGGCCCATAACACTATAGTTACACCACTGGTAGGGGAGGTAGGGGGGGGGGGCTAGGAGGCAGGTTGGGGGGGGGGGCGACGGGGAGGGGGCCCCATAGATCAGTTTCGCACCGGGGCCCCATGGATTGTGTGTACGCCACTGGGAACTTCATCTTTCAGCATGACAACGACCCAAAGCATACATCCAAATCAACAAAGGAAGGGCTTCACCAGAAGAAGATTATAGTTTTGGAATGGCCCAGCCAGAGCCCAGACCTGAATTCGATTGAAAATCTGTGGGGTGATCTGAAGAGGGCTGTGCACAGATGCCCTCGCAATCTGACAGATTTGGAGTGTTTTTGCAAAGAAGAGTGGGCAAATCTTGCCAAGTCAAAATGTGCCATGCTGATAGACTCATACCCAAAAAGACCGAGTGCTGTAATAAAATCAAAAGGTGCTTCAACAAAGTATTAGTTTAAGGGTGTGCACACTTATGCAACCATATTATTTTATTTTTATATTTTTTCTTCCCTCTACCTAATAGATTTCAGTTTGTTTTTCAACTGAGTTGTACAGTTTATAGGTTACATTAAAGGTGGAAAAAGTTCTGAAATTATTTATCTTTGTCTAAATTTTTTTACATCACAGAAAGCTGTCCTATAGCTTAGATAGATGTAGGTGTCATATAGCTTAGATACATATGGCCATTATATAGCTTAGATACTTATGGCCGCCAGCTTAGATACATCCGGTTGTCATATAGCTTAGATAGATGTAGCTGTCCTAGGAGATGATCATGTGACTGTTTTTTTTATGCAAAGTTAGGATGTGAAGAGCAGGGGGCGGGGAAGGGCAGATTATTCACACCCACAAAAATTTATGAGGGCGGGCTCAGACATTGTTGGTACACGCCCCCTCAGCTTTGCTGCAGCATATAAACAATGATGAATAACAGAACTATGCAAAGGTGTAAGTATGGGTTTTTCTCTTAAGAAATCAAGCTTAACTAATGTATATGTATGTGTCACAACCAGACAGCTGAGAAGCTCTGACAGAGGCCTTTCAGAACCTCCTCCTTGAGTTTCTTTGTTGTGGTATTCAGTTCCTCATCTCGTTAGCCTCTCTCAGCTGTCATGTGTTGGACTAATTGCTTCCCTTTAAATTCCTCCCCAGAATGCTTTTCTGGGCGGCTTATACTTCTTCCTGGAGTGTGTGTGCATGCTGATCTTGTTCTCCTGTCTGCTACAAAGTTAAGTGTTGAACATTTATCTGTTATTTTCTGTTTGCTGGATCCCAGGTGACCCTGACTCCCTCCGTGTCTTGTGTAGGGGGCCGGTGGTCGTGTCCCCTCACTATTGTAGGGTGCTCAGGGGTTATATAGTCAAGGTACGTGGATATGCAAACCTCCACCATTCGGATCTTTGCATAGGCTGAGCAGCCAGGGAAAGTGCCAGGTCTTCTGCAGGGGTCTCCCTTTGGTTCCTTAGCTGTTGGATCCAGCGAGTCATTTATGCATGTTGCTTTGCCTTGTTTCCTGTACACCGTCCGTGACATTATAAGCCGCCATAACCGTCTCAAGCATGGATCCGGTTTCACTTTTGGCTGAACGCCTTCAGGGTCTTTCATTGGAGGTAGCTAATCTCCGCAGGACTTTTTCTCAGCTTCAAGTGACCGGTTCAGCTGGCGTTCATGGAGTTTGTTCTGAGCCTAAGATCTCGCTCCCGGATACGTTTTCCGGGGGTAGTGAGAATTTTGTGCGTTTTAGAGAGGCTTGCAAACTCCATTTCCGCCTTCTTCCCCATTCCTCTGGTGATGAGGAACGGAGGGTGGGGATCATTATATCGCTGCTCAGGGGTAACGCTCAGTCCTGGGCCTTTTCGCTGCCGGAGGGGGCACGGCCCCTCCGTTCAGTGGATGAATTCTTTTTAGCCCTGGGTCAGATATATGATGATCCGGATCGTATTGCTCTGGCGGAGTCTAGACTACGTCTCTTATGCCAGGGTAAACAATCCGCAGAGATATACTGCTCAGAATTTCGGAGATGGGCAGCTGATACTGGTTGGAATGATGCTGCACTCCGAAGTCAATTTTGCCATGGTCTTTCAGAGGGATTGAAAGATGCATTTGCCTTTCATGAAAGGCCTATTTCTTTGGACTCTGCTATGTCTCAGGCCGTTCGTATTGACAGGCGTCTTAGAGAGAGAGGAGAGATCTCTCCTGCCTGTCATACTCGGTCCCAGGACTGTGCAGCAGTCCCATTCTGTGCGCAGGGGTCTCAGTCGCTGTCAGCCCCTTCTGAGCAGGAGCCCATTCAGCTGGGTTTGATTGCTTCTGACAATAGAAGATTCAGCCCGCATGGGAGGGTTTGTTTTTGTTGTGGAGGTATTAATCATTTGGCAAATATTTGTCCCTCTAGGAGATTCAGGCAGTTCTCTGGGAATAATAAAGAAACAAAGAGGAAAAAATCTTTTAAAAATGTTCCGTCTGTTACTATTGGCAGGGTTGAGGCGGAAATTGAAGGTTTTCCGTTTGCTTGTAGTTCCCGTTTTGTCCTGCCTGCTAGGGTGGCGCTAGAGAGCAAGACCATTTTTTGTGAGATTTTTGTGGATAGTGGAGCAGCGGTCAATCTCATTGATAGTCAATTTGCAATAGCTCATGGTTTCCAGGTGTGCACTTTGGGAAAGGACATTCCGGTTTTTGCGATTGATTCCGCTCCACTTTCTCAGAAATCTTTAAAGGGCATAGTTCACAATATCCGTTTAATTGTGAGTGATGCTCATGTTGAGGATGTGTCATGTTTCGTCCTTAGCGGTTTGCCTACCCCTCTAGTGTTGGGGCTACCCTGGCTCACTAAACATAACCCCACCATTGATTGGCAAGCGAGGCAAATAAATGGTTGGAGTGACTTTTGCAGAGAGAATTGCCTCATGACATCTGTTTCTGAGGTTGCTACTAAGACTGTACCATCTTTTCTCTCTGAATTTTCGGATGTCTTCTCTGAGAGTGGAGTTCAGGATTTGCCCCCGCACAGGGAGTACGATTGCCCTATTAATCTCATCCCAGACGCCAAGCTGCCTAAATCTCGTTTATACAATCTTTCCCAACCTGAGAGGATCGCTATGCGTGCTTATATCTCTGAGAGTCTGAGAAAAGGACACATACGACCCTCGAAGTCACCTGTTGCCGCTGGTTTTTTCTTTGTTAAGAAAAAAGATGGTTCTTTAAGACCTTGTGTGGATTTCAGGGAGCTGAACAGTATCACAATTCGTGACCCTTATCCGCTTCCTCTGATCCCGGACTTGTTTAACCAGGTTGTTGGGGCTAAAGTATTTTCCAAATTAGATCTAAGAGGGGCATACAACTCGGTCAGGGTCAGAGAAGGGGACGAATGGAAGACAGCCTTCAATACCCCTGAGGGCCATTTTGAAAATTTGGTTATGCCTTTTGGTTTGATGAATGCCCCAGCCGTTTTTCAGCATTTCGTTAACAGCATTTTTTATCATTTGATGGGAAAATTTGTATTGGTGTATTTGGATGACATTTTGATTTTTTCTCCCGATTTCAAAACTCATAAGGAACATTTACGTCAGGTCTTGCTCATCCTGCGGGAGAATAAATTATATGCGAAACTGGAAAAATGTGTGTTTGCGGTTCCAGAAATTCAATTTCTGGGGTTTCTTCTTTCCGCTTCTGGTTTTCGCATGGACCCCGAGAAGGTCCGCGCTGTGCTTGAGTGGGAGCTTCCTGAGAATCAGAAGGCGCTGATGCGTTTTTTGGGCTTTGCCAATTATTACAGGAAGTTAATTTTGAATTATTCTTCTATTGTTAAACCACTCACTGATATGACCAGAAAGGGGGTAGATTTTTCTTCTTGGTCAGTAGAGGCGCGTAAGGCTTTTTCTGATATCAAGGAGAGTTTTGCTTCCGCTCCCATCTTGGTGCAACCTGATGTTTCTTTACCCTTCATAGTTGAGGTTGATGCTTCTGAGGTGGGTGTGGGGGCGGTCTTGTCTCAGGGTTCCTCTCCTGCCAATTGGCGACTGTGTGCCTTTTTCTCAAGAAAACTCTCCTCCGCAGAGAGAAATTACGATGTGGGAGATAGGGAATTGTTGGCCATCAAGTTGGCTTTTGAGGAATGGCGCCATTGGCTAGAGGGAGCCAGACACCCTATTACCGTATTTACTGACCATAAAAATCTGGCCTACTTGGAGTCAGCCAAGCGTCTGAACTCGAGACAGGCCAGATGGTCTTTGTTCTTTTCTAGGTTTAATTTTGTTGTCACGTTCCGCCCTGGAGTTAAGAATGTGAAGGCAGATGCCCTGTCACGTTGTTTTCCGGGAGGCGGGAATTTTGAAGACCCGGGTCCCATTTTGGCTGAAGGTGTGGTGGTCTCTGCTCTTTTTCCTGAATTGGAGGCAGAGGTGCAGACAGCCCAGTCAGAGGCTCCTGATCTTTGTCCTCCTGGGTGGTTGTTTGTGCCTCTCGCTTTAAGACACAAGATTTTTAAAGAACACCACGATACGGTCCTTGCTGGGCACCCGGGGGTAAGAGCCACACTGGATCTCATCGCTCGGAGATTCTGGTGGCCTGCGCTTCGTAAGTCGGTTGAGGGTTTTGTGGCAGCCTGCGAGACTTGCGCTCGTGCCAAAGTCCCTCATTCACGGCCATCAGGTCCTCTCCTTCCCTTACCCATTCCTTCCCGTCCTTGGACACATCTGTCCATGGACTTCATAACGGACCTGCCTCGTTCCTCGGGGAAGACTGTGATTCTGGTGGTGGTGGACCGTTTTAGCAAAATGGTGCATTTCATCCCTTTTCCTGGTTTGCCCAATGCTAAGACGCTGGCGCAGGCATTTATTGATCACATTGTCAAATTGCACGGTATTCCTTCAGACATAGTCTCTGATAGGGGCACGCAGTTTGTTTCCAGATTCTGGAAGGCTTTCTGTTCTCGCTTGGGGGTTCGGTTGTCATTCTCTTCTGCTTTCCACCCGCAGTCGAATGGCCAGACAGAGCGCGTCAATCAGAATCTGGAGACATATCTGCGCTGTTTTGTGGCGGAGAATCAAGAGGATTGGTGTTCTTTTTTGTCCCTTGCTGAGTTTGCTTTAAATAACCGTCGTCAGGAGTCCTCTGATAAGTCACCATTTTTTGGTGCATATGGGTTTCATCCGCAGTTTGGGACTTTCTCGGGAGAGGGGTCTTCTGGTTTACCTGATGAGGACAGATTCTCCTCGTCTTTGTCATCTATTTGGCAAAAGATTCAGGATAATCTAAAGAGCATGAGTGAGAGATATAAGCGTGTGGCAGATAAGAGACGTGTGCTTGGTCCGGACCTGAATGTTGGTGATCTGGTGTGGTTGTCTACCAAGAATATCAAATTGAAGGTTCCCTCCTGGAAGTTGGGTCCTAGGTTATTGGGCCTTACAAAATCCTGTCTGTCATCAATCCTGTTGCATACCGTCTTGATCTTCCTCAGACTTGGAAGATCCATAATGTTTTTCATAAGTCCTTATTGAAACCTTATGTTCAACCCATTGTACCCTCGCCTTTGCCTCCTCCTCCGATTATGGTTGATGGGAATCTTGAATTTCAGGTCTCTAGGATTGTGGATTCTCGTCTTGTCCGCGGTTCTCTTCAGTACCTTGTTCATTGGGAGGGGTATGGTCCTGAGGAGAGGATGTGGGTCCCAGTGACGGACATTAAGGCCTCTCGTCTCATCAGGGCTTTCCATAGGTCCCATCCTGAGAAGGTGGGTTCTGAGTGTCCGGAGTCCACTCGTAGAGGGAGGGGTACTGTCACAACCAGACAGCTGAGAAGCTCTGACAGAGGCCTTTCAGAACCTCCTCCTTGAGTTTCTTTGTTGTGGTATTCAGTTTCTCATCTCGTTAGCCTCTCTCAGCTGTCATGTGTTGGACTAATTGCTTCCCTTTAAATTCCTCCCCAGAATGCTTTTCTGGGCGGCTTATACTTCTTCCTGGAGTGTGTGTGCATGCTGATCTTGTTCTCCTGTCTGCTACAAAGTTAAGTGTTGAACATTTATCTGTTATTTTCTGTTTGCTGGATCCCAGGTGACCCTGACTCCCTCCGTGTCTTGTGTAGGGAGCCGGTGGTCGTGTCCCCTCACTATTGTAGGGTGCTCAGGGGTTATATAGTCAAGGTACGTGGATATGCAAACCTCCACCATTCGGATCTTTGCATAGGCTGAGCAGCCAGGGAAAGTGCCAGATCTTCTGCAGGGGTCTCCCTTTGGTTCCTTAGCTGTTGGATCCAGCGAGTCATTTATGCATGTTGCTTTGCCTTGTTTCCTGTACACCGTCCGTGACAGTATGTCCTGATGAGTTTTATATGTTTTTTTTTCCATAGGAAAGGAGGAAGGAACTTGAGGGCTATACAAGTAAAGATTACCGCTGAAACTATTCAATATTATTCGAAATCTAGTTTTTGCTGCTTTTCCGCAAGACCAAAGAGCTAAAAACTAACCACAATCCGAAACTCCTAAAGTGAACTTCCGCCCTGAAACTAAGGACGAATTACAACCACCTCCAGAAGTGACGTGTTTCCCCGCCTTGTCGCGTGGGACACCGCGTAGGTACCTGCAGGGCAAAAAGAGATCGAACGAACAAACAGAGCGGCATACAGCAGAGTGGTAAAGTACCACAAATTCAACATTTTAATCAATTCAACGTGGAACTATTTTTTTGCTCTATAACTTTTTACCTATAGGATTTATTTGTGACTTTTATATGACTTTTATACGATTTCTACTACTACTCAAACAGGCCAAACACCTTTGGGAAATATTTGAAGTATAATGTCCCAAGAAGCCAAAGCCTATATTTTTACTGAAATCTAATTTATATTCAGCATTTAATTGATACTCAGCATTTACATATTCAGTCAAGATCTGACACTTCATGTATCCGGCATAAGTCTATATATCCATGTACTCAGCACTATATTAAGCACTTGGCACTTTATTCAGCGTATACACATTTTTGTATCCAGCCAAAATCTGACACTCTCTGTATTTAGCATAAGTTTATCCTTTTTTTATATCCATGTACTCAGCACTATATTGAGCACCTGGCACTGTATGTACTTGATGTATTCAGCAAAGGTGGATATGACATATAATTGTAACTAAACACATTACAATTCCATACATCCTAGCCGAATATCCGTCATAAATCCAAACACATACAGGTCCTTCTAAAAAAATTAGCATATTGTGATAAAGTTCATTATTTTCTGTAATGTACTGATAAACATTAGACTTTCATATATTTTAGATTCATCACACACAACTGAAGTAGTTCAAGCCTTTTATTGTTTTAATATTGATGATTTTGGCATACAGCTCATAAAAACACAAATTTCCTATCTCAAAAAATTAGCATATTTCATCCGACCAATAAAAGAAAAGTGTTTTTAATACAAAAAAAGTCAACCTTCAAATAATGATGTTCAGTTATGCACTCAATACTTGGTCGGGAATCCTTTTGCAGAAATGACTGCTTCAATGCGGCGTGGCATGGAGGCAATCAGCCTGTGGCACTGCTGAGGTGTTATGGAGGCCCAGGATGCTTCGATAGCGGACTTAAGCTCATCCAGAGTGTTGGGTCTTGCGTCTCTCAACATTCTCTTCCCAATATCCCACAGATTCTCTATGGGGTTCAGGTTAGGAGAGTTGGCAGGCCAATTGAGCACAGTAATACCATGGTCAGTAAACCATTTATCAGTGGTTTTGGCACTGTGAGCAGGTGCCAGGTCGTCCTGAAAAATGAAATCTTCATCTCCATAAAGCTTTTTAGCAGATGGAAGCATGAAGTGCTCCAAAATCTCCTGATAGCTAGCTGCATTGACCCTGCCCTTGATAAAACACAGTGGACCAACACCAGCAGCTGACATGGCCCCCAGACCATCACTGACTGTGGGTACTTGACACTGGACTTCAGGCATTTTGGCATTTCCCTCTCCCCAGACTTCCTCCAGACTCTGGCACCTTGATTTCCGAATGACATGCAACAGTCCAGTGCTGCTTCTCTGTAGCCCAGGTCAGGCGCTTCTGCCGCTGTTTCTGGTTCAAAAGTGGCTTGACCTGGGGAATGCGGCACCTGTAGCCCATTTCCTGCACATGCCTGTACACGGTGGCTCTGGATGTTTCTACTCCAGACTCAGTCCACTGCTTCCGCAGGTCCCCCAAGGTCTGGAATCGGTCCTTCTCCACAATCTTCCTCAGGGTCCGGTCACCTCTTCTCGTTGTGCAGCGTTTTCTGCCACACTTTTTCCTTCTCACAGACTTCCCACTGAGGTGCCTTGATACAGCACTCTGGGAACAGCCTATTCGTTCAGAAATTTCTTTCTGTGTCTTACCCTCTTGCTTGAGGGTGTAAATGATGGCCTTCTGGACAGCAGTCAGGTCGGCAGTCTTACCCATGATTGCGTTTTGGAGTAATGAACCAGGCTGGGAGTTTTTAAAAGCCTCAGGAATCTTTTGCACGTGTTTAGAGTTAATTAGTTGATTCAGATGATTAGGTTAATAGCTTGTTTAGAGAACCTTTACATGATATGCTAATTTTTTGAGATAGGAATTTGGGTTTTCATGAGCTGTATGCCAAAATCATCAATATTAAAACAATAAAAGGCTTGAACTACTTCAGTTGTGTGTAATGAATCTAAAATATACGAAAGTCTAATGTTTATCAGTACATTACAGAAAATAATGAACTTTATCACAATATGCTAATTTTTTTAGAAGGACCTGTATATCCAACACGAAGAGAACACTCCCCATCCCTATCACCTTTTTTATATTTTATTTACCAAATTTCATTACCCAAATTTTCATTACACAAAAATAAAAATATACCATTTTATTATTATCACCATCTCCAAATTTATTCCGTGCAGCAACTAATGGGAGTGTGCCTTTCATACTTATCTACAATTTTTTCTCCTACACTTAACAGCTTTTGGGTGTGCCGATGATAGAGCACCTCACTCCATAATACTAAACTGGTGAGCCACTGTAAAATATTTCCATTTTTGAAAAATTGCACATAGTAAAGGAAAGTTCACATCACAGTTATTTTTCTGTTTGTTAGTGAGGCGATAAGCCGCTGTTGGTGGATTTCTCCCCTCCCCAATTCACTACTTGGCAGATTATGGCCTCTTTCAGACGGGTGAGATTTCCGCGCGGGTGCGATGCATGAGGTGAACGCATTGCACCCGCACTGAATCCGGACCCATTCATTTCTATGGGGCTGTTCACATGAGCGGTGATTTTCACGCATCACTGCTAGGAGATGATCGGGATGGGGACCCAATCATTATTATTTTCCCTTATAACATGGTTATAAGGGAAAATAATAGCATTCTGAATACAGAATGCATAGTACAATAGCGCTGGAGGGGTTAAAATTTTTTTTTTTTATTTAACTCACCTTAATCCACTTGTTCGCGCAGCCGGCATCTCTTCTGTCTTCATCTTTCTGTGCAGTAGGAAAAGGACCTGTAGTGACATCACTGCGATCATCACATGGTCCGTCACATAATCCATCACCATGGTAAAAGATCATGTGATGGACCATGTGATGAGCTCAGTGATGTCATCAAAGGTCCTATTCCTCAAAGAAGAAGACAGAAGAGATGCCGGGCTGCGCGAACAAGTGGATTAAGGTGAGTTAAAATATTTTGTTATTTTTTTGACCCCTCAAGCGCTATTTTACTAAGCAATCTGTATTCAGAATGCTATTATTTTCCCTTATAATCATGTTATAAGGGAAAATAATACAATCTACAGAACACCGATCCCAAGCCCGAACTTCTGTGAAGAAGTTCGGGTTTGGTTATCAAACATGCCGATTTTTCTTACGCGCGTGCAAAACGCATTACAATGTTTTGCACTCGCGCGGAGAAATTGTGCATTTTCCCACGACGCACCTGCATCTTATCCAGGCCAAAAACATGACGCCCGTGTGAAAGAGGCCTATGTGTATGGAAGGATCAGGAGATCGCTGACGGCTGACAACTATCTCATGTGTATGGGCAGCTTTACCCTAACAGCTTGTCTGAGGAGGCAAAAGTAGACAAATGTGAGACTGAAAGTTACGAAGTAGGATTGCAAGCATCAGAATATTTCAAGAAGGAGGTATCTTCATCATTTGCAAAGCCCGAGGCTGAGAGTTAGCGGTGAAATGTCAGATGTGATGTCAAAAGTGCGGGTCCCACCTCATGGACTCACTCCTATGTTGAGAACGCAGACTCTAAAGGGAAGGGAAAGCAGATATTGAATACATTGTTTCCCCTCTTCACTTGGGCACTTCCATTATTTACACTTTATTTTTATGGATCGCCTCATATAACATCAAGACTTTGAGTATTCGCTGCTGGTTGCTAGCACCATATTAATCCCTTGAATCAGCTTTGTTCACAAAGGTGGATGGCATACAGATCATAGGAATGATTGAGATATTTATGCTGAGGACATAAATCTGCACATGTTATTGCTGCAGAAACAACTTGTGCAGATCCTGTAATATCAGGACATATTTACGGCGATGGGATGTGCGAGTGAGACATACAGCAACAGGCTGGATCATATATTCTGCGCTGCCATAAAGCTGTGAATAACATAGGACACATATTAATTTACTATTGGCTGTTTTTGTTGTTTTTAGAAGGGATAAATTACCTTAACGTTGCTGTTCTTCTCTATGACTGTTAATGTATGGCGCTTGTTCGAAAATTACTGTTATGGCAGAGGGAATGCGTGGCTTCTGCTTGTAGGAAGATTTAGAATACTGTATATAGTGAAGGAATGAGTTTTAATACAATTTGTGCAGGGTTTCAGGCTTCATGTATATAAATTCAAGCATACTCTGCTAACAGAAAGTATGTACACCTTCAACATTTGAGCTCCAAAGGTTCACAATGCACACAATATATTCTAAGACCAGAAGCAGCAATATAGAGCTGGAACCCTTTTTTGTATCTCTAGAAGTCTCACTCTTTGGGACAGCTATTGACTAGCACGCTACAGGACTTGTTGGTCCAGTCCAGTCCAGTGAGTTACTATCAAAGTCAGACTGGAGTTCTTAGGGATCACCAGTAAAGTTCATTCTCGGGGCCCACTGTACCGTTACATGCACATACTACCTGACTACCCTTTGTAAACTGCACCAACACCCGGTTATTTCCTGGAGACCCTGTCAGTATCCTGAATGACTCCTGCTTTGGACTAGAGTCCTTTTATCTATGTGAGCCAGGAACACATGATTAGAAGGTGGCAGACAGCAGCAAAAGGCTGCAAGATGATTTATGACAGGGGCCCCTTGTCACGGATGGTGTAAAAGAAAACAAGAAGTTACAAATAAGGATCCGACTGGCTTGATCCAAAACTAAGGAACAAAAGGGTAACCCCTATTAAAGCCCCTGAAGCTCAACCTGTCTTCTCAGCCCATGCAAATATCTCAGTGATAGAAGGTTGCATGTCCACGTACCTCTCGACTGAATTACACCTGCAAACCCTATAATAGTGAGGGGAAACGACCACCAGCTCCCTGCACTTAATACGGAGAGAGTCAGGGTCACCTAGAACTAAGCCAACAGGAAAACAACAAATACAGAAATAGACTTATCTGAAAACCCAGTTGTAGCAACTTCCAGCAGAGAACACAATCCAGGATGTAATATAAACCGCAAGGTGAGGCAGTATGGGGAGGAGATATATAGGGAGGCAATCACTGCTAATAGATGACAGTTGGAAGAGGGAGGAGAGATGTCAAAACGAAAGCAAAACAAAAGAAGATCATGCAGGAGGTACTGAAGAACGTCTATCAGAACTTCTCAAAAATCTGGTGGTGACACCCCTGCAGTGACATCAAGAAGGCAAGTCCTTGGAGAACAAGGATACTAGCTGGCCTGCCTCTGCACCTAGAAGTCATCCCACCTACCTGATTCCTCTATAACAATAACCTGGGTCATTTCTTTAATAAATCTACTCAGTTTTTCATATGGCCACAGGCTGGTTGAGATGCTGTATACTGCCAATTCATACAGTATATAATGCAGTCAGTGTACTGCGCCATGTACCACTTTTGAAGGAAGTGGCAGACTAGGGGCCCACCTTGGCACAGGGGTCCACTGAGGGATTAACATGACCCCCATGGGTCAGTTGGAGCCTGATTACTATTACCTCTAGGTATAATAAATATAAAATAAAATAAAGTAAAGTGACCAAAGGAGTCATACAAGGTGTAATGGAGAATGGGTGTGGACCCTCTGTGCCCAAAAAAAGTTTGGGATAAACCTAAGGGCGTTATCCTGGCAGTCACCTGGTATTAATTTTTTAATCTCTGTGCAGGGAGCTGAACTTCGCTACAGGGAAACAACCAGGCCACTACCTCCTGTGATATTCCTGGTGAAGTTGAAAGCTGATCCATGAGAGTCAGAGACACCGGTGAAAAGCACCAAGGACTCAGACAAAATGTATGGTCTGAACCAAGGCCAAGGTCAGGGAAGGCTGAGTAGTAGCAGTCCAGGTAGCAGTTCTAAGGTCAGGGCAGACTGCAAAGAGCAGGATCAGGAGACAGGCAAGGTATGATTTGCAAGTAGCCAGACAAGAGATCACAACTTTGCTGGTCACTAGAAAGTAGAAAACTTAAAAGCTAAGGCAAGGGAGTGAATACACAGTCCAGCTAAATATGCTATATATGCACCTAGGCAGCATTAACTCTAGGAGTGCTGAAAGGAAGTTCATTGACAGTGATGGACATGGGACCCAGCTTCACAGAAGGTAAGAAATATGATCAAAAAAAGTAACTTTGACCCTCACTTGACAGTGTCCCAATGGACAGTAATAAAACCACCATAACACTGTTCTCTGTGTACAAGAATATAACTACTATAATTCTTCTTGTATATACACAAATATAACTACTATAATACTTCCTCCTATGTACAAGAATATAACTACTATAATACTGCTCCTATGTACAAGAATATAACTACTATAATACTGCTCCTATGTACAATAATATAAATACTATAAAACTGCTCCTATGTACAAGAATATAACTACTATAATACTGCCTCCTATGTACAAGAATATAACTACTATAATACTGCTCCTATGTACAAGAATATAACTACTATAATACTGCTCCTATGTACAAGAATATAACTACTATAATACTGCTCCTATGTACAATAATATAAATACTATAATACTGCTCCTATGTACAAGAATATAACTACTATAATACTGCCTCCTATGTACAAGAATATAACTACTATAATACTGCTCCTATGTACAAGAATATAACTACTATAATACTGCTCCTATGTACAATAATATAAATACTATAATACTGCCTCCTATGTACAAGAATATAACTACTATAATACTGCTCCTATGTACAAGAATATAACTACTATAATACTGCTCCTATGTACAAGAATATAACTACTATAATACTGCTCCTATGTACAAGAATATAACTACTATAATACTGCCTCCTATGTACAGGAATATAACTACTATAATACTGCTCCTATGTACAAGTATATAACTACTATAATACTGCCTCCCATGTGCAAGGATGTAACTACTATAATACTGCTGCTATGTACAAGAATATAACTACTATAATACTGCTCCTACGTACAAGAATATGACTACTATAATACTGCTCCTATGTACAAGAATATAACTACTATAATACTGCTCCTATGTACAAGAATATAACTACTATAATACTGCTCCTATGTACAAGAATATAACTACTATAATACTGCCTCCTATATACAGGAATATCACTACTATAATACTGCTCCTATGTACAAGAATATACTATACTATATACTACTATAATGCTGCCTCCTGTAGCTGGCCAGCTAGGACCTGTCCTAGGTTGCTAGTAGAGCTTATATGTGTTCACATAAGCAGAAAAAGATAATATGTCTTTAAGATTCATTTTGTAATGTAAGGTAAGGTCAGTGACACAGCAGAAACAACAGAAAGCATAGTGTTAATCTGCTGTTGCTGGGCAGAAGTCTAGATCGATCAAAGCCAGCTTCTCACACAGCAAGAGTTTTCACCAATCACAGCCAGCCTCACACACAGCCTGTCTGGGAATTCCCCTAGCAGGAGCTGCTAGAATCATTAATCACCAGAGAGAGGAGACACACAGTTCCAGTCAGAGCCCAGTTTTATGGGAACAAGAGGCCAAAATAGTTTCACCAAATTGCAAGCTACAAATTGCAAGCATACAAATACAAATTGCAAGCATACAAAGCAGATTCCATACAAATTGCATACAAACTGCAAACTGCTCATACCAGATCATAAGCAATTGCATACTGCAAACTGTAAACCAAGTTGAGCAAGCAGAACTATTAGTTAGTCCTCAGATATACCTCTCAGAGAGATCATAAAGTGCTTAAATAACAGTACAGATACTGAAGAGAGAAATATATCCACCATTTTATGTTGAATGACAAGATTAAACAGTTGAACCACCATCTTAGTCATACCGATATTTTGTGATATCTTTTCAACATGTGCAGAGTAATAGACAGTCTGGTTAGACTAAAAGTCAGAGATATAAAAATTCTTCTAATGCCACAGCGCAAAAGGCACTTCATAGTGCTGCGCCTGCCACAGTGGAACTATTTCCCTCAGAAGGCGAAGCGATAGCGCTTCTCAACTTGCACGGTAAAGAGCGAATTAGAGCAGTGGAGCGCAAGCATATACCGCCGCTGCAACTGTTCCCTGAGTGAGCAAAGACATCTCACCGGAGCTCCCATAAAGGCCATAGAATGTGTGCATTAGTCAAACTGCAGCTGACTCTTAAAGTGGCACAACGGCAAAGGCAAGATAGTCAGAGAAAGAGCGCCAACCCTCTTGCGATTCAAAGATAGAGAAAGAGACGCATGGTGGGAGGCCAAAGTCCAGAGCTAGGGTGCCTGCACTGCTATCCACGGAGAGAAAACGTACTGTAGTCAGCTAGTTTCCCGTCACTTGGCCCAAAGCCTGCAACAGCGTATCCAAGCCAGCGCATTGCAAGTCATCACAAGGCATCGCAAGTCTGCACAGAGCATCGCAAACCAGCGCAGAACATTGCATCACATCAAGAAAAGACAAGTCTCCTTTAAGACAGACATTTGTTCCAGCAACCTTCAGATCACAGTATCCTGCTCTTCAGAATAAGGTCAGAGCTTTCCTTTTATTACTTATCATTGCATGTAGGCTTTGGCATAAAGCTATATTTTTGTGTTCAGATAAAGACTTTAAAGTAAAACAAAGGACAGTTTGTATTACACAGACTCTATTGCATTTATAGTGAAAGTCATTTATTGCCTGCATTTATCGCTTACATTTAAAGTGAATATAATTTATTTCTGCATTTGTCAATATTGCATTTAAAGTGAAAGGGCTCTTATTATTTGTTTTGATTGTTATAGCATTTAAAGTATAATGTCTGAGCTTAGTATTACCATGTCACTGTTAGAGGATACAAAGATAAAAAGAGTAGAGGGGGAAGAGCAAAGGAACCTGTCTGAGGTAGAAGAGTCTGATGCAGTATTAGTCTGGCCTCAAACAAATATAGCCCAAACAGATGAACTAAGACGTTCGTCACGTGCTAGAAAACCGACCCCAAAGATACTGGAAAATTTGGAGCAAGAAGCAGCATTAAAAGGAAAAAAGTTCACCAGAATGTATAAGAAGTGGAAATTATACATTAAAGGCATTCGTGGAAAGCTAAAACAAAAAAGTATAAAAGGGAACTTGAGTGATATGGTATAGACGGTAGAAGAATCTGAATCAGAGCTTATGGCAGAATATGTCTACCTGTGGTCGCTTACGACACCTTCCCAGGACATTGTAAGGAACATAGACACATGTAGTGTGGTCACTAAAGACTTAGTAAAGCAATGAGAGAACTTTCATCTGCAGCTAATTATGATGAAGTTAAAGTAAGAAGTAGAATGAACGAGCTTTTTATGAGAGACTATGCTAGGTCCTTGAGGGGGAACCACAATCTCAAGTGTGACTTCCTTCGCTAGCAGAAGTGCTACCCACATATCAGAGTCTTCAAATACTTCAGTCAAAAGAAAGGAATTAGCTGAACAACTTGCTGTCAAGAGAGCAGAAATTTAAATGGAAGCTGCCATCGAGGCACAGGGACAACTGATCGCTAAAAAGGAAGCTGAAAAGGATACACAATGCCATCAGATGGAAGCTGAAATCGAGGCACAGTGCCAACAGATGAAAAGTCTGAAAAGGCAAAAGGAAGTTAAGATCATTGAAGCCAGACTCAGAGTACATGAGGAGGATATGAATCAGAGTAGTCATAGGTTCAAATCTGTTCTAAGTGAAGAAGCAGACTCCTACTTTCCTACTTACGCCCATGAGAATGGAAGGGAATCTCCAGCATTTAGTGAGATAATAAATTATTATCCTTCCATCCCTGCTCAGAAAAACAAAGAGAGGCCCAGTCCAGTGTTAGGAAAAAGGTGTGTGAATTTACCCTCTATCTCTACTAGAAAAGATAAAGAAAAGGACTCACCTAATTCAAACCTGAGAAAATAGAACCGGATGATTCTATTCCTAGATGTCACGGCAATGCTCAGTAGAGTGCTACAACTATTGTCCAAACAGGACAACAGAGAACAGTCCTCACTAGACTTCCCGTGATGGAACCCACTGTATTTTCAGGAGACGTACTGAAGTGGAGGGCAAGTTTTGAACTGATCATTGAGCATCATTGCTTCAGTCCAATCGACAAGTTATTCTACCTTCAGAGAGAGATCTGTTGCTGGGGAAGCAAAGAAAGTTCTTGAAGGTAACTTCTGTATAAAAGACGAAGAAGCCTACAAGCAAGCTTGGGAAAAATTAAATGCAAGATATGGTCATCCTTTCTTAGTGCAAAGAGGTTTTAGAGAGAAATTGAATAACTGGCTTAAAATAGGTCCTAAAGAACACTTCAGACTCCAAGAGTACAGTGACTTCCTGCAAGCATGCAGCAATGCCATCCCACACTTTTAAGGACTGGAAGCACTGAACGACTATCTAGAAAACCACAGGATGCTAACTAAGCTACCTGAAGAAGTGGCTTCTAGATGGAATCGCTATGTGACTGAACAGTTAGATCTAGGCAAGAACTTCCCAAGTTTTAAAGAGTTCTCTCAGCTCGTCAATAAAGAAGCACGGATAGCATGTAATCCAGTAACATCATCTTACGTCTTAAAATCCTTTTTTTTATTTTTTTTAATCAAAATCGTTTTTATTGATTTTCAATAACGGTATTAACAAAATAAATTTTTTGTATACATCAACAAATATCTTGTCAGTCCATACATTAGAGTCTTTCCAGCATAATGAGGCTGTCGCCATAATAACATGAAAGCATCGTAGTACAGAATAGAAAGACAGATACATGTACATTGCAGAATTAATACAAGGATACAGGACATTGCAGAATTAATGTTAGATTATTGTATAACAATGAACATTTAACCAACCCCTCCTCCCCCCTTTACTTGATCCAACAGAGAGACAGTTGCAGTACCTTTATTTCTCTATTAATTGCATCTCAGGAAGGCCATTTCAATGAGAGCGATTTAAAGTGATCTAAAGTGATCTAACGACATCCCCCATTCAACAGCATGTGCTAAGATATCTTGCCCAATAGGGAAAATTGCCCTCTCTTGATGCAATCTCTTGATAGAGCCGCAGAAACCAAACTCCCATTCTCCACCCAGCCCCTCCATATCGACAGGAATTTGTTGGGACATTTTTTCTTGACATAGACTCCCCTTTCAAGGCGCAAAACTGTAATCAGCCTATTTATATATTCCTGTTTGTTGGGCGGATTACTTCTTATCCAGTATTTAGCAAGTAAAACCCTCGCCTGGAACAGCATTCTATGAATGCACAATGACAGTTTATCATCTATTTCTGAAGATTCTAGAATACCCAATACACAGAACCTTGGATCATTAGGCAATCGTATCTGGGTCGTAAGGGTTATGATTTCACGTATATCTTCCCAAAATCTCTTCAGTTTTTGGCAGTTCCAAACCATATAAAGCAATGTTGCTTCTATTTCTCCACAGCGAGGGCATGAGGAGTAGGGCTGCATTTGGGCCCTACATAATGAATTATATTCGGTAGGGGGCGCCCTGTCACTTGCCTTCAGCTCCTCCACGTGGGATCCGCCATCTTGGGAGCAGGAGTCTCCCTCTGCATCATGAGCGGCCGAAGTCGCCGCTTGTGCCGCCAGTACTCCGGGTGTCCTCCGGTATGGGGGTCTCTTTAGAGGGGGGGACATGAGCATATTGTTCCAGGCGCGCCGCTACCTCCGCCACCTCCTTATCCTTCCTGCCCGAACGAGTCATGCTGGCCAGGGATAGTGGGGAGATCTCCCTCGGTATTGGGATGGTGCTCGGCTGTTTAAATCACCGCAGCCACAGGATGAAGTCGGATATAAGCAGGCGCTGCCCGGGAGCTCAAGTGCGCACGTCTTCCTACATCGCTGGCCAGTCCATGCCCACTAAAATCCTTAGAAGAAAGGCCTGCAAGAGAGATAAGACGTGCAAGAGCAACTAGCTTTGCAACCAACACAGCAGCTAAAGGTCCAGATACCTACAGGTACGAGAGCAAGGTCAAAGTCACTACTGGGATCAGTAGAGAAACAGTGTGATTTTCATATGAATGCTCCACATGCAAGCCATACAGGAGGAGTTTGTGAAATGCAAATCAGAACTGTGAGAAATGTGTTAAGTTCAGTGTTGAAAAAGAACGCTGGAAGAATAGATGATGCTTCACTTAGGACCCTATTCTATAAAATAATGTCTATTGTTAACAGTCGTCCACTTACAGTTGATAACATGAATGATCCAACAAGTTTGGACCCTTTAACTCCCAACCATCTACTTCACCTTAAGTCGGATTACATACAGCCACCGCCTGGCAAGTTCACCAAAGAGGATTTATATGCTAAAAGGAAATGGCAAGGAGTTCAATATCAATGAGAACAGTTTTGGAATAGATGGAGGAAAGAGTGATTAGCCAATCTTATGCTAAGAAGTAAATGGCAAACACCCAGAAGAAATGTCTAAGTTGGTGACATAGTGTTAGTGAAGGAAGAAGATTTGCATAGAAGTCAATGGAAATTGGCCAAAGTTCTAGAAGTTCAAAAGGATGAAGACAAACTAGTAAAAAGAGTGTTGTTACAAATAGGAGACTCAAAACTTGACAAAAATGGAAAACGTCTCACTACTCCACTCAAGTTGGAACGTCATACACAGAAGTTAGTTGTTCTACTTGAAACACTTGGAAGTTGAGAACCTGATGGAAAATTCCTCAATTCATGTTCAAGTCTTACCACTAAGAACATAGAATTATAGGTCATTTAGGTGGGAGTGTAGCTGGCCAGCTAAGACCAGTCATAGGTTGATAGTATAGCTTATATGTGTATACAGCTAGACCTGCCAATAGCCTTAATACAGCTCCTATTTTTATGTGTTAAAGACAAAATGAGATTTGTTTACTGTGACATCATGTTTTGGATGTCATATAACTGTTATATTTTGTGTTCACATAAGCAGAAAGATATAATATGCCTTTAAGATTCATTTTGTAATGTAAGGTAAGCTCAGTGACACAGCAGAAACAACAGAAAGCATAGTGTTAGGGTCCATTCACACATCCGTGTGTGTTTTGCCGATCCACGGATCCGCAAAACATGGACAGTGGCAATGTGCGTTCCGCAATGTGCATTCCGCATTTTGCGAACCGCACATTGCCGGCACTAAGAGAATATGCCTATTAGGACATGTTCTATTTTTTTCAGGATCGGAATTGCGGACCCGGAAGTGCGGGTATGAAATTCCGGATCGGGGCCGCAAGTCGTGCGGCCCCATAGAAATGTATGGGTTTGCAATTCCGTTCTGCAAAATGCGGAATGGAATTGCGGATGTGTAAATGGAGCCTTAATCTGTTGTTGCTAGGCAAAGGTCTAGACCAATCAAAGCCAGCTTCTCACACAGCAAGAGTTTTCACCAATCACAGCCAGCCTCACACACAGCCTGTCTGGGAATTCCCCTAGCAGGAGCTGCTAGAATCATTAATCACCAGATAGAGGTGACACACAGTTCCAGTCAGAGCCCAGTTTTATGGGAACAAGAGGCCAAAATAATTCCACCAAATTGCAAGCTACAAATTGCAAGCATACAAATACAAATTGCATGCATACAAACCAGATTCCATACAAATTGCATACAAACTGCGAACTGCTCATACCAGATCATAAGCAATTGCATACTGCAAACTGCAAAAGAAGTTGAGAACTATTAGTTAGACCTCAGATATACCTCTCAGAGAGATCATAAAGTGCTTAAATAACTCAAAGTGACAGTACAGATACTGAAGAGAGAAATATATCCACCATTTTATGTTGAATGACAAGATTGAACAGTTGAACCACCATCTTAGTCATACCGCCATTTTGTGATATCTTTTCAACACTTGTTATGTACATGGACTATCTGCTGCGGAGGCGGCAGTGGTATATATGAAGAAAAGTTGAAGTTAATAAAAAAGTTATTTGAAGCATTTGGTGTGATCTTTAAACCTGCTGTTTCCATAGAATGGCGCTAGAGGAATTGCAGAGTAAAATAGAGTCTGGTTAGACTAAAAGTCAGAGATATTAAAATTCTTCTAATGCCACAGTGCAAAAGGCACTTTCATAGTGCTGCGCCTGCCACACCTCCTATGTACAAGAATATAACTACTATAATACTGCTCCTATGTACAAGAATATAACTACTATAATGCTGTTCCTATGTACAAGAATATAACTACTATAATACTGCCTCCTATGTACAAGAATATAACTACTATAATACTGCTCCTATGTACAAGAATATAACTACTATAATACTGCTCCTATGTACAAGAATATAGCTACTATAATACTGCTCCTATGTACAAGAATATAACTACTATAATGCTGTTCCTATGTACAAGAATATAACTACTATAATAATGCCTCCTATGTACAAGAATATAACTACTATAATACTGCTCCTATGTACAAGAATATAACTACTATAATACTGCTCCTATGTACAAGAATATAGCTACTATAATACTGCTCCTATGTACAAGAATATAACTATTATAATACTGCTCCTATGTACAAGAATATAACTACTATAATACTGCCTCCTATGTACAAGAATTCAACTACTATAATACTGTCTCCTATGTACAAGAATATAACTGCTATAATACTGCTCCTATGTATAAGAATATAACTACTATAATACTGCTCCTATGTACAAGAATATAACTACTATAATACTGCTCCTATGTACAAGAATATAACTACTATAATACTGCTATGTACAAGAATATAACTACTATAATACTGCTCCTATGTACAAGAATATAACTACTATAATACTGTCTCCTATGTACAAGAATATAACTACTATAATACTGCTCCTATGTACAAGAATATAACTACTATAATACCTCTCCTATGTACAAGTATATAACAACTATAATACTGCTCCTATGTACAAGAATATAGCTACTATAATACTGCTCCTATGTACAAGAATATAACTATTATAATACTGCTCCTATGTACAAGAATATAACTACTATAATACTGCCTCCTATGTACAGGAATATAACTACTATAATACTGCTCCTATGTACAAGAATTCAACTACTATAATACTGTCTCCTATGTACAAGAATATAACTGCTATAATACTGCTCCTATGTATAAGAATATAACTACTATAATACTGCTCCTATGTACAAGAATATAACTACTATAATACTGCTCCTATGTACAAGAATATAACTACTATAATACCTCTCCTATGTACAAGTATATAACTACTATAATACTGCCTCCTATGTGCACAAATATAACTAGTATTATACTGCTCCTATGTACAAGAATATAACTACTATAATACTGCTCCTATGTACAAGAATATAACTACTATAATACTGCTCCTATGTACAAGAATATAACTACTATAATACTGCCTCCTATGTACAAGAATATAACTACTATAATACCTCTCCTATGTACAAGTATATAACTACTATAATACTGCCTCCTATGTGCACAAATATAACTAGTATTATACTGCTCCTATGTACAAGAATATAACTACTATAATACTGCTCCTATGTACAAGAATATAACTACTATAATACTGCTCCTATGTACAAGAATATAACTACTATAATACTGCTCCTATGTACAAGAATATAACTACTATAATACTGCTCCTATGTACAAGAATATAACTACTATAATACTGCTCCTATGTACAAGAATATAACTACTATAATACCTCTCCTATGTACAAGTATATAACTACTATAATACTGCCTCCTATGTGCACAAATATAACTAGTATTATACTGCTCTTGTTTAGAAGAATATAAGAAAATAGCGGGCAATATATCGGGAATAAGGGGGGGGGGAATCTGAGTCCTAAAAATAACAGCAGGGCATACAGGGGAGAAGCAACATTTTAGGCTACTGATTTTTCCTCTTTTTTCAAAAGGGGCGAAAGGTCCTCTTTAAGCCAGCTTTAGGACTGATAATGCCAGTCCATTCCTCTGTGCTTTATGAGATTACCTGCCATGTAGCAAGTACGTGATATTATACTGTTATTCTGTACACTTCATTTGTCTTGAGTATCTTAGCTTCCTGAGAACCCGGTGCGGACACAAAGTACAAAGTATGAGCAGAAAAGGTGCAATTACAAAACAAAAAAGAGAGTTCACAAGAATAACAGGATCAAAAGTGCAACCAAAGGAAATGACCTTTTCTTCATACAAGATTTGAAATAACTAAGTTCTGTCAGTAGCCGAGGATATTTATTCCAGCCAAATTAGACGTCAACCGCAGAACAGTTTAAGAAAAAAAAAAAAGGTTACATGCAGTGAAGAGTCTCTGTGAAGGTGATTGCAATAATTGGAATCCTCAATCTAGTATCGTTGATCAGCTGTCCTCAGTGTCAGGGATCTCAGCGGGATACAGCTGCTGAAACGTTCATTTTTGGACCGACCGGGAAAAGCATGTTACAGAAACAGAAAAACAAAAATAAAACAAAGCAAAATTGTATTGTTTACAGGGGGCCTAATTAAAGATTTTTTTTCTTGAATAAATATGAAATGGTGTCAAATGCACAGCAATTATCGGCATGTCGTGCCTATGCTGTAGCTATGTCAACTGGAACAGAAGCCAAAACATTAGAGTGAATATTAATAGAAGTGGCAGAACCATAGAGAGGTGGAGAAAGCAGGGGCTATGCCTTTCTTCGAAGCCTGGTTGACTCTGTGATTAAATCAAAATCCACATTGAAATAAGATTTCCAATTCTGTAAGCAAATTATGTATCACACGTGTTACGCTGGGTGGTATCAGATCATCAAAGTGTCTTGTGTAACCAGTCTGATTGATGTGTATGACCTTTGCATTACAGTACAGAAGGGAACTGGAGCAGGATCAGGGCGCTTTCTTGTTTTTATTTATGTGGACATGGAAATTTCTATTCTGCATATGCCCTGGTTATCTCTTTAGAAGTTAAAGCAGGACTTGTGCATGCACAGAACAGAAATGAATTCTCTGCCCACAGAAGGGAAAACATGCTGCACTGCACAATGTCAGACTACATAGATAGCATAGCAATTTCCATGCATGCACGTTTGTAGATGGGGGAAGCTATGGGGGCAGGTTTCCTGGGTGTTGGTTGATAAGGGGGCTAAAACATGCACTTTGCATGGGTCAGGTATGGAATCTTTGTCCCTGCTGAATGAAAGCTAAGCTATGAATCTACATCCATTTTAATCAATAGACCAGGAGTTGGATTTACAGGACAAATTGATGGTCTGATATCAGACCCAATTTACATATACAGGAGAAATTCCTAACTTCTCTTTATAAAGTATGCACTGAGGAGTAATGGCTATCCGTTTAGAAAGGTCTTTCTCTAATATATTTCATGGGGCTTGGGGGGAAGAAGGGCACTGGCTCTCCTTAAGGAGACCATCTATGTATGAAGACTTAGTGGCAATGCTCCATGGAAAAACATTATGCAAAGAGGTACCTCCCAAGGAAAGAGAACCATCTGACTAGTTTCATCTTTTGGAAGTGGTATGTTCTGAAGGCGTCAGGAAGGAAGGGGTGACACTTTAAAGAGCAAGCTAATGATTTATGTTGATTCTTTTACCTTAGTGTTGCTTCTCATGTCTCCTTATCACTACATTTCGTTTATTGCAGATAAAAGTCGGGAGATTTAACCCTCACTGCTTATCTATAGCTAATGTAACAGTAATCTCTTCAGGAAGGCAATGTGAAACTGGCCATGTACATTCTACTTTTGTCGTCAAAACCCACCAAGAATGGCGGCTTCAGCTGACGCACTAATGTACAAACCGGATTCCAAAAAAGTTGGGACACTATACAAATCGTGAATAAAAACTGAATGCAATGATGTGGAGGTGCCAACTTCTAATATTTTATTCAGAATAGAACATAAATCACGGAACAAAAGTTTAAACTGAGAAAATGTACCATTTTAAGGGAAAAATATGTTGAATCAGAATTTCATGGTGTCAACAAATCCCCAAAAAGTTGGGACAAGGCCATTTTCACCACTGTGTGGCATCTCCCCTTCTTCTTACAACACTCAACAGACGTCTGGGGACCGAGGAGACCAGTTTCTCAAGTTTAGAAATAGGAATGCTCTCCCATTCTTGTCTAATACAGGCCTCTAACTGTTCAATCGTCCTGGGCCTTCTTTGTTGCACCTTCCTCTTTATGATGCGCCAAATGTTCTCTATAGGTGAAAGATCTGGACTGCAGACCGGCCATTTCAGTACCCGGATCCTTCTCCTACGCAGCCATGATGTTGTGATTGATGCAGAATGTGGTCTGGCATTATCTTGTTGGAAAATGCAGGGTCTTCCCTGAAAGAGATGACGTCTGGATGGGAGCATATGTTGTTCTAGAACCTGAATATATTTTTTTGCATTGATGGTGCCTTTCCAGACATGCAAGCTGCCCATGCCACACGCACTCATGCAACCCCATACCATCAGAGATGCAGGCTTCTGAACTGAGCATTGATAACAACTTGGGTTGTCCTTGTCCTCTTTGGTCCGGATGACATGGCGTCCCAGATTTCCAAAAAGAACTTTGAATCGTGACTCGTCTGACCACAGAACAGTCTTCCGTTTTGCCACACTCCATTTTAAATGATCCCTGGCCCAGGGAAAACGCCTGAGCTTGTGGATCTTGCTTAGAAATGGCTTCTTCTTTGCACTGTAGAGTTTCAGCTGGCAACGGCGGATGGCACGGTGGATTGTGTTCACTGACAATGGTTTCTGGAAGTATTCCTGAGCCCATTCTGTGATTTCCTTTACAGTAGCATTCCTGTTTGTGGTGCAGTGTCGTTTAAGGGCCCGGAGATCACGGGCATCCAGTATGGTTTTACGGCCTTGACCCTTACGCACAGAGATTGTTCCAGATTCTCTGAATCTTCGGATGATGTTATGCACAGTTGATGATGATAGATGCAAAGTCTTTGCAATTTTTCGCTGGGTAACACCTTTCTGATATTGCTCCACTATCTTTCTGCGCAACATTGTGGGAATTGGCGATCCTCTACCCATCTTGGCTTCTGAGAGACACTGCCACTCTGAGAAGCTCTTTTTATACCGAATCATGTTGCCAATTGACCTAATTAGTGTTAATTGGTCTTCCAGCTCTTCGTTATGCTCAAATTTACTTTTTCCAGCCTCTTATTGCTACTTGTCCCAACTTTTTGGGGATTTGTTGACACCGTGAAAATTTGAATCAATGTATGTATTGAATTTGTATAAACTGGTAAATAACCAGATCACAAAACCACAGCAATCACGGTGAAAGTGCGTTTTCAACAGTGTTTTTTACTGCATGGACAAAATCATATTATATCGCAACTGTATACACTCAAACCAAGAGGCAGATGTAGCCAAACTAATAGGGGGTGAGCACTAAATGTGCCTAGGGCAGCATGAACTGTAACTACAGCCCTGGACTCTCTGAGTCAAAGTCCGACTTTTTAACATGTCTTGGGACATGACAAGGGAAAGTGGCCAAGCCAAATATCCTCCCGTAGACAGTTGTTTCAGGGTACTTGCCCATCATCGATATGGAGTAGGATGTGTGAGATACCTTGAATGCAGCTTAGGATTAGTGTTGATCACGAATATTCGAATTTCGAATTTTTATCTCGAATATAGGTACTTCGAAAATTCGCGAATATTTCGAATATAGTTATATATATTCGTAATTTTGAATATTCAAATTTCTTTTCCCTTTTTTTTTTTTTTTTATCAGTACACATGATCCCTCCCTGCTTCTAGCTTGTGGGCCAATAAGAAGGCTGCAATATACTTGACTTTAGGAGTAGTAGTGTTTGCGAATTTTGCTCTATATTAGTTTTTTCGAATATTCGCTATATTGCTATATATTCTTGTTTTAGAATATTACGAATATTCGAAAAAACAAAGTTATAGCAATATAGCGAATATTCGAATAAAAATCGAAGATAGAGCAATTTAGCTAATATAGTGCTATAATCTTCTTTGTCTAATTGTTGTAAGTTGAAAAATTCGCAATAAAAATTTGAATACGAAAATACAAATTACGAAAATTCGCATATTACACAATCATTACCTTGCCGATTTTTAGAGTAAAAAAAATCACAGAATATAATGAATATTCAACGAATATTCTACAAAATGTTTGCGAAATATCGCAAATTCGAATATGACCCCTGCCGCTCATCACTACTTAGGATTAGGGTTAAGGTACTGCCTCTCCGTAAGGAGACCAACTGTGTAAGGAGACTTAGTGGCAATGCTCCGTGGGATAATACTAGACAGAGAGGATAAACATACTTCCCTGGGAGATATTTCATGGGGGTAGGGGTAAAAGGTAGTGACAGGTCCCTTTAAGATGCACTGTAAGGAGTCCTGCACCTCGACCAGTTGGGCATGTTCTGGTTGTAAACAATAATTTTTCCATTCACTGAAAGCAAGGGAAAGGGTGAGGAATGGAAGCACAAAGTATATTGGAAAGTTGCTGAACTTTTGATGATTCAAGGACTCTTCTTTCTAGAACTTTCAAATCTGGCAGCTTTTTTTCGTATAATGGCTGATGTACACGGGCGTGTGTGCCCCGTGCCCTTATTGCCAACCACGAGCAGCATGCCGGCAATATACAGGTACCGGCTGTGTGTACTCCCTATCACGAATGTGGACCCATTGACTTGAATTGATACTCAATCCTCAAGATACGGAGCTGAGGCATGGATCGGAAAAGACCACGGAAGCACAAGGAAGCTCCTCCTTGGGACTCTGGTCTGTGCATCCGCACCGCAAAAAAATAGAACATGTCCTATCTTTTTGGCGGTGCGGACCATCTCTTGCAGATTGCGGAACCATTCAAGTCAATGGATCCACATTCACAGACAGGCATGCACAGGGATGGTGCCCGTGCATTGCAGACCGCTATTTGCAGTCGGCAGCATGGGTACGGGGCACACACGCTCGTGTGCATGAGCTCTTTATGTAAACTGTGTCATGTGGGATTGCACAGCTTTATGTATTGTGAATATTTCATGAAAGTGAAGAATTTCCCAGTCCGGGGTCAGGGTAGTCTTCAGCTAAAGAGCTCTGCTTTCCAGCTTTACTGCAATGGCTCCTCTGGTATTTGCTAGAAATCGTCCATCTCTGTGAATTTCCGCTTACTCAGTCACTAAGCCCACTTACAATTCCCGCTTGGAGCTCCGGATGAAGAGTAAACATATATTGCTGAGCAGCGTTTCTACTTTTATTACACAAGATATGATAATTCTGTTTTCGGTCAGAAATCTGACAATCTCCGACTCACAGCTATGGACATCACTTATGAGGGGTAAATGCTGCGGCGCCGTGGAGGGTTTTGTTATCCTTCCTCTTAGAATTCAGTTTGCACCAATGTGATTGCGAATTTGCACTGTGAGGGTCCACTCATCTGTTACTCTTCCATTCTGGAACAGCAATTTTAGATATTTATGCCTGTCTTCACATGCCTACTTCTGAATGGTTGGTGTATCATACTTGCAGAGCAGATCCCAGTTATAGAGGTACCATATTTTGCTTAGTTAGGCATTAGTTATTTGGGTGTTACATCGCCCTATTATCACATTAGCATGCACCAAATATAGCATATGCCGGATACAGTATAGCATGCATGGCAGATATAGACTATACCTCAAATAGCATAAAATGGATATAGCCAGGGGCGTAGCTAAAGGCTCATGGGCCCTGGTGCAAGATTTCAGCTTGGGCCCCCCCTTCACTCAGCGCTGGTGCACCTAGCTTTTCTCCTGTCCAAGGAAAATATTGAAATGCCCCCCCCCCCTCCAGTCCTACTGTTTAAGGGGTTGTCCTCTTTTTACTACTGATGACTAGAGATGTCGCGAACATAAAATTTTCCGTTTGCGAACAGCGAACGCGAATTTTCGCAAATGTTCGCGAACGGGCGAACCGCCATTGACTTCAATGGGCAGGCAAATTTTAAAACCCACAGGGACTCTTTCTGGCCACAATAGTGATGGAAAAGTTGTTTCAAGGGGATTAACACCTGGACTGTGGCATGCCGGAGGGGGATCCATGGCTAAATTCCCATGGAAAATTACATAGTTGACGCAGAGTTGGATTTTAATCCATAAAGGGCATAAATCACCTAACAATCCAATTATTTTTTTTGAACAACGTGGTTTAAAACATCCAGTGTGTGTATACGATCAGGTATGATGTTGTATCGATCAGGTAGTGCAAGGGTTACGCCCGCTTCACAGACATTGACAGACCAAACCCCCCTTTTAATGCACCACAAACAACCGCAAACAGTCCATTTGCCCAACTGCAAACCCCCCATTTGCACAAGGTTGGATACCAAGCTAGCCATGTCCCGATGATGTCATTGAAGGTTTCTTCCTCCACCCAGCCACGTACAACACCAAGGGTCCCCGAAAGGTGACTTGAAATGGATTTTTCGAATGGGGAGATGGTTAAAAAAACGCTGGCTCCCTCTCCTTTGTTTGAATCCACGCCACGGTCACTGCGTCTGCGCCGTGCAATTTACTGTCACACCCGATATGAGTAGTATTTCCTGTAGTTCTCTCTTCTCATCAGTTTAATCCCTGTTACGTCCCATATCAGGGTGGGATTGCCTTTTGTGAAAAAAAATTTAGGCCGGGTACCTTCGACTGCCTTCACAGTGACAGACCAAACTGAATTGATTTTAGGAACCGGGAGATGGAAAAAGCAGCTTGGTCGGTCCTCTTACTCCCAAGTTGGGGCACTGCGCGTGCACGGAGCAATGTCCTAGTCCTATTCCTATCAGTTTAATCCCTGTTACGTCCCCTATCCGGGGACGTGTGTCGAATTGATTAACCATTGTTGAATTAACGAACCATTACGACATCCTGGAATAATTTAGTTCTGAGCTCTGTACTTGATTTGTATTGGAATTGTTGGGGATTTTTTAAATTGTCTGCATTATTTCTAATAAAACTATTAAGAGACTTTATTATGATTTTTTTATTTTATGTATTAAAAACCCACCCATACAACTTTAAAAAAGATAAATAAAAAAATTTAAGTTTTTTCTATGACAAAACATCCAGCCGTCCCGATCGCTTTTGGTCTGACCATAATGAAGCAACGGCCTTATCATCTGGGGTGTGGCAAAATTGCCAACACACTCATAGAGGTGATGATCGCTTCATTGTGATACGCAAGCCCCTTCACCACAACAAGGTAACGATCACGAAGGGGAATTGACACATGTATGTGCCTTTTTTTTGTTTTGCTTTTGCAGCCACAGTGCAGCACCAGAGGCCAGAAAAATTAGGCATGTACACATGCCTGAAAAACAATGTTATTGTTGCAGCCGCTGTTGTAGCAGCGGCTGGAAAAATTGATGTTTTCAAGGCAGAAAGGTGACTAAAACATTGCGGCTTGAACCCTAGTTGGTGGCGGAGAATTCACGAAAGTCATCCGGTATGCAGACATTAAATACAGCAGCGTGGGGACCATTTTGAGGCCAAGGCATGTCATCAGGCCTTTTGTTAGTCAAACGTATCCCCTACTGTCAGTCCCTTCGGGATCCAGGCCTCATTCATCTTAATGAAGGTGAGGCAATCAACACTTTCTTGACCGAGGCGACTGCTTTTGTCAGTGACAATGCCTCCTTCTGCACTGAAGGTCCTTTCTGACAGGACACTTGAAGCGGGGCAGGCCAGAAGTTCTATCGCAAACTGGGATAGTTCAGGCCACAGGTCAAGCCTGCACACCCAGTAGTCAAGGGGTTTGTCGCTCCTCAGAGTGTCGATATCTGCAGTTAAGGCGAGGTAGTCTGCTACCTGTCGGTCGAGTCGTTCTCTAAGGCTAGATCCCGAAGGGCTGTGGCGATGTGTAGGACTGAAAAAGCTCTGCATGTCCTCCATCAACAACACATCTGTAAAGCGTCCTGTCCTTGCCGCCGTGGTCGTGGTAGGAGGAGGATTACTTTCACCTCTTCCCCAGTTAGATCCCCGTTGTGCTGTGACATCCCCCTTATAAGCTGTGTAAAGCATATTTTTTAGTTTGGTTTTGAACTGCTGCATCCTTTCTGACTTCCGGTAATTTGGTAACATTTCCGCCACTTTCTGCTTATACCGGGGGTCTAGTAGCGTGGCCACCCAGTACAGGTCGTTCTCCTTCATCCTTTTTATACGAGGGTCCCTCAACAGGCATGACAGCATGAAAGACCCCATTTGCACAAGGTTGGATGCCGAGCTACTCATTTCCCGTTCCTCCTCCTCACTGATGTCATTGACGGTCTGTTCTTCCCCTCAGCCACGTACAACACCACGGGTCCCAGATAGGTGACAACAACGAGCACCCTAGGATGCCTGCTGTGGTTGCTCTTCCTCCTCCTCAAAGCCACATTCCTCTTCTGACTCTTCTTCCTCATACTCCTTTTGCAGCATTGCCACAGGTCCGGCAAGCGATGATGACAAGGCTGTTTCTGGTGGTGATGGTGACCACAACTCTTCCCGCTCATCTACAGCCTGATCCAGCACTCTTCGCAGGGCACGCTCCAGTAAGAAAACAAATGGGATGAGGTCGCTGATGGTGCCTTCGGTGCGACTGACTAGGTTTGTCACCTCCTCAAAAGGACGCATGAGCCTACAGGCATTGCGCATGAGCATCCAGTAACTTGGCAAAAAAATTCCCAGCTCCGCAGAGGCTGTCCTAGCACCCCGGTCATACAAATACTCGTTGACGGCTTTTTCTTGTTGGAGCAGGCGGTCGAACATTAGGAGTGTTGAATTCCAACGTGTCGGGCTGTCGCAAATCAAGCGCCTCACTGGCATGTTGTTTCGGCGCTGAATGTCTGCAAAGTGCGCCATGGCCGTGTAGGAATGCCTGAAATGGCCACACACCTTCCTGGCCTGCTTGAGGACGTCCTGTAAGCCTGGGTACTTAGACACAAAGCGTTGTATGATGAGATTCAACACATGTGCCATGCACGGCACATGTAACAACTTGCCCAAATTCAATGCCGCCAACAAATTGCTTCCATTGTCACACACCACTTTGCCGATCTCCAGTTGGTGTGGGGTCAGCCACTGATCCACCTGTGCGTTCAGGGCGGACAGGAGTGCTGGTCCGGTGTGGCTCTCTGCTTTCAGGCAAGTCAACCCCAAGACAGCGTGACACTGTCGTATCCGGGATGTGGAATAGACCCTGGGGAGCTGGGGGGGTTCAGTTGATGTGCTGCCAGACGCCGCAGCAGAAGAGGACTCAGCCGAGGAGGTTATGGAAGAGGATGGAGTAGGAGGAGTAGAGGAGGTGGCAGTAGGCCTGCCTGCAAGTCGTGGCGGTGTCACCAACTCCGCTGCAGAGCCACGCATTCCATGCTTGGCAGCCGTCAGCAGGTTGACCCAATGCGCAGTGTAGGTGATATACCTGCCCTGACCGTGCTTTGCAGACCAGGTATCAGTGGTCAGATGGACCCTTGCCCCAACACTGAATGCCAGAGATGCCATGACTTCCTTTTCAATCACCGAGTAGAGGTTTGGGATTGCCGTATTAGAAAAAAAAAATTGTCCGGGTACCTTCCACCGTGGTGTGTCCCAATAGCGACAAATTTTTTGAAGGCCTCAGACTCCACCAGCTGGTATGGTAAAAGCTGGCCGAACCAGCCACTAGCCAGTGGACTCAATACAGTATGTGTGGGGGCCTGACACACACGGGCTTGCAAATGTGATTAGATCACAGTTACATTTTAAATAGATTTTTTTTTCCTGAAAGGTATTTGGGCGAATGACACCCTGTAACGGTATGAGTGCAGGCCCAGCCACTAGCCAGTGGACACAATACAGTATGTGTGGGGGCCTGACACACACGGGCTTGCAAATGTGATTAGATCACAGTTACATTTTAAATATAATTTTTTTTTTCTGCAAGGTATTTGACTGAATGCCACCCTGTAACGGTATGAGTGCAGGCCTAGCCACTAGCCAGTGGACACAATACAGTATGTGTGGGCGCCTGACACACACGGGCTTGCAAATGTGATTAGATCACAGAAAAATATTAAATAGACATTTTTTTTATCTGCAAGGTATTTTCTGTCACACCCTGTATGAATGGTGCACACTGTGCACACAGTGCTGTCTGTGACTGAGCCTGCAGCCTCTCACACACGGGCAGCCAGGCAACTGCAATATATATATGTATGGGGGAAAAAAAAAAAAGCAGACTGATGTACCAGCCCTGGGGTGCTGTCTGGACACTGTCCTTACAGCAGATGAGTCTGTGGACACAGAACACTGCCCTAGCTAACGCTTTCCCTATTGAATCAGCAGCAGCCGCACTGTCCCTCCTCTCTCTGTGTGAATGCAGATTCTGAATGAATCTAAAATGGATGCTGTCCAGGAGGTGGGAGGGTCTGGGAGGGAGGGTCTGCTGCTGAATGGCTGGAATGTGTCTGCTGACTGTGAGGTAGAGGATCAAAGTTTACTCAATGATGATGTATAGGGGGCAGACCGAACATCGCATATGTTCGCCCGCAGAGGCGAACGCGAACAAGCTATGTTCGCCGGGAACTATTCGCCGGCGAATAGTTCGGGACATCACTACTGAGGACCTATCCTCAGGATAGATCATTAATATCAGATCAGCCGGGGTCCTCCGGCACCCCTGACGATCAGCTATTTGAAGAGAGGGCAGCGCACATATGAGAGCTGCTTTCTCTGCTCTGTTCACCTGCTCACCGTAGCATTTGCAGTGATGAGCAGTCAAACAGAGCAGAGAAGGCAGCGCTCATATGAAAAAAAAAAAAAAACTGACAACCCCTTTAAAGACATACTTGGAAAACCTTACATACAGCGCTACAGAACATACAGGGTCATACAGACCCACATATGTACCTCTTACATCCAGTGACTTCTCTCCTCTGATGTAGATATTCTCTTTCCTCTTCTTCTCCTGTCAGACCAGACCACCAAGGTGACTTCTTTCAGCTGCGCCTCGTCTCTGCAGAGTTTATCAAACAGACATCTTACTGTCCTACTTTTCCATCATCCTCCCACCTTCTCAACACCCCATCCTGACACCCCCAATATTGTGCCCACTGCACTCCCCAATACTTTCCTGCAGAAACAGTCCCCCTGAAAATACTGATACCACACACCCCTTTATATTGTGCACCAGTAAAAAAAAAAAAAAAAACTTCCTTTCAGATCAGAACCCCATATAAAACCCTAAATGAGATCCCCTCCATCTCAGACCAAACCCCCTTTAGGCCACTATGTCAGACCCTATATAAGACCCCAGTTTTAGACCTCAGATCAGACCCCCATTAGACCTCTATGTAAGACCCCGACCCAATATCAGACCTCAGATAAGACTCCAGACCTCCATACCCCCATATAAGACCCCCATTAGACCTCCAGACCCCCATTAGACCACCAGACCCCTATATCAGACTTCCAGACCCCTATATCAGACCTCCAGACCCCCATTAGACCTCCAGACCCCCATATCTGACCCCCATTAGACCTCCAGACCCTCAATCAGACCTTCAGACCCCCATCCAGACCCCATTAGACCTCTAGACCCCCAATCAGACCCCCATTAGACCTTCAGACCCCCAGTCAGACCTCTCCAGACCCCCCAGTCAGACCTCTCCAGACCTCCCAGTCAGACCTCTCCAGACCCCCCAGTCAGACCTCCAGACCCCTTTATCAGACTTCAAGACCCCTATATCAGACCTCTAGACCCCCATTAGACCTCCAGACTCCCACTAGACCTCCAGACCCCCAATCAGACCCCCATTAGACCTCCAGACCCCCATTCAGACCCCATTAGACCTCTAGACCCCCAATCAGACCCCCATTAGACCTTCAGACCCCCAGTCAGACCTCTCCAGACCCCCCAGTCAGACCTCTCCAGACCCCCAGTCAGCCCTCCAGACCCCTATATCAGAATTCCAGACCCCTATATCAGACCTCTAGACCCCCATTAGACCTCCAGACTCCCACTAGACCTCCAGACCCCCAATCAGACCCCCATTAGACCTCCAGACCCCCATTCAGACCCCATTAGACCTCTAGACCCCCAATCAGACCCCCATTAGACCTTCAGACCCCCCCAGTCAGACCGCTCCAGATCCCCAAGTCAGACCTCCAGACCCCCATTAGACCACTTCAGAACCCCAGTCAGACCTCCAGACCCCCCATTAGACCACTTTAGACCCCCAGTCAGACCTCCAGACCCATCAAATTAGACCACTTCAGAACCCCAGTCAGACCTCCAGACCCCCAGTCAGACCTCCAGAGCGCTCGATCTGTACAGTATTCAAACGAAGTACAAACCGGATTCCAAAAAAGTTGGGACACTATACAAATCGTGAATAAAAACTGAATGCAATGATGTGGAGATGCCAACTTCTAATATTTTATTCAGAATAGAACATAAATCACGGAACAAAAGTTTAAACTGAGAAAATGTACCATTTTAAGGGAAAAATATGTTGAATCAGAATTTCATGGTGTCAACAAATCCCCAAAAAGTTGGGACAAGGCCATTTTCACCACTGTGTGGCATCTCCCCTTCTTCTTACAACACTCAGACGCCTGGGGACCGAGGAGACCAGTTTCTCAAGTTTAGAAATAGGAATGCTCTCCCATTCTTGTCTAATACAGGCCTCTAACTGTTCAATCGTCTTGGGCCTTCTTTGTTGCACCTTCCTCTTTATGATGCGCCAAATGTTCTCTATAGGTGAAAGATCTGGACTGCAGACCGGCCATTTCAGTACCCGGGTCCTTCTCCTACGCAGCCATGATGTTGTGATTGATGCAGAATGTGGTCTGGCATTATCTTGTTAAATGCAGGGTCTTCCCTGAAAGAGATGACGTCTGGATGGGAGCAGATGTTGTTCTAGAACCTGAATATATTTTTCTGCATTGATGGTGCCTTTCCAGACATGCAAGCTGCCCATGCCACACGCACTCATGCAACCCCATACCATCAGAGATGCAGGCTTCTGAACTGAGCGTTGATAACAACTTGGGTTGTCCTTGTCCTCTTTGGTCCGGATGACATGGCGTCCCAGATTTCCAAAAAGAACTTCGAATCGTGACTCGTCTGACCACAGAACAGTCTTCCATTTTGCCACACTCCATTTTAAATGATCCCTGGCCCAGTGAAAACTCCTGAGCTTGTGGATCTTGCTTAGAAATGGCTTCTTCTTTGCACTGTAAAGTTTCAGCTGGCAACGGCGGATGGCACGGTGGATTGTGTTCACTGACAATGGTTTCTGGAAGTATTCCTGAGCCCATTCTGTGATTTCCTTTACAGTAGCATTCCTGTTTGTGGTGCAGTGTCGTTTAAGGGCCCAGTATGGTTTTACGGCCTTGACCCTTACGCACAGAGATTGTTCCAGATTCTCTGAATCTTCGGATGATGTTCTGCACAGTTGATGATGATAGATGCAAAGTCTTTGCAATTTTTCGCTGGGTAACACCTTTCTGATATTGCTCCACTATCTTTCTGCGCAACATTGTGGGAATTGGTGATCCTCTACCCATCTTGGCTTCTGAGAGACACTGCCACTCTGAGAAGCTCTTTTTATACCCAATCATGTTGCCAATTGACCTAATTAGTGTTAATTGGTCTTCCAGCTCTTCGTTATGCTCAAATTTACTTTTCCCAGCCTCTTATTGCTACTTGTCCCAACTTTTTGGGGATTTGTTGACACTGTGAAAATTTTAATCAACGTATTTTTCCTTTAAAATGATACATTTACTCGGATTAAACGTTTGATCTGTCATCTACGTTCTATTACAAATAAAATATTGACATTTGCCATCTCCACATCATTGCATTCAGTTTTTATTCACAATTTGTTTAGTGTCCCAACTTTTTTGGAATCCGGTTTGTATTATGCGAACCAACTTCGGATGTTTCATTCTAAGTCGATTCGCTCATCCCTACATACAGCTGATATAGTGTACACAGAATAGGGCACATACCAAATATACTGTTGAAGAAAGCAGATTTAGTTTAGATTAGATATATAATAAATCTGAAAAGGTAAATGCTTGATATGGCTTAGGCCCCTTTCACACGAGCGAGTTCTCCGCGCGGGTGCCATGCGTGGTGTGAATGCATAGCACCCGCACTGAATCCTAATCCATTTTTTTCACACATCAGTTCTGCATTGCGTGAGAATCGCAGCATGTTCTAAATTCTGCATTTTTCACGCAGCCCTGGCCCCACAGAAGGGAATAGGGCTTCATTGAAAAACGCATCGCATCCAGATATAATCCGGATGCAATGCATTTTTGACTGATGGTTTTTAGGAGTAGTTGTGAAAAACTCATCAAAACGCATTGCACCCGTCCGGAATTTTTTTTATATTTGAACGCAATCGCCGACAAAACTGACTGAACTTGCTTGCAAAATTGTGCGAGTTACACTGAACGCATCCAGAGCCAATCCGTATTGTTCACGTGAAAGAGACCTTACATCAGATACAGCATGCACCAGATACAGTACACAGTCATGCCATATACTGTATAGAGCTGGTATAGCAAACTCCAAATATTACAGATAGAATACTCCAGATATAATGTACACCAGGTCAAACTAGACAGAAAAAAATATTTTCCACCTGTACAGCATCCAATATAGAATTAAACAAGCAAGTGGAAATAATATATCAAAATATCAATTTATTATAAATATAAAATATGGGGAAAAGACAGGATGGTATACAGTATACAGAGAAGCAAAGGGCCATTAAACACCGTTAGCTCAGGGACAACCAAGTCTGCATAACAATGATAATCACCACAATTGGTCTGTATAGTATTAATGCAGAGGGATAATAGCTGGGTGTCCGTGAGCTATCCCGTAGCGTCCAGGGGTCATGGGCAACCAAGATTGACAGGTATAATACAGCAGAATATCTCAAGTCAAATCGGTACCCAGATCCCAAAGTATAGCAATAATAAATCAAAAATATCAAAGGCCCAATATGGATGTGTAAAAGTAACATATAGGTGAGGGGGTATACTAAACACAGGACGTACCTGAAGACATAGTAGATGCAGGAGGATGCTAGGCCCTGAGCGCAAGACCTCGACGCGCGTTTCACCTCAGCGGCTTCGTCAGGAGGTACTAAGTGGTGTGTAAGCAGGGTATATATAGTCTAAGTGGAGGTGGGAGGGATTTACCTGGGTTGAGAACACCTGCGGTCCACTCCGGCGGGCGCGGGAACATCATGATCCACGGAGCCGTCTCTCAGTGCGTCTATGTCCGCGCGCCACGCATGCGCGGCACTTGCAGACGTCACAGAGCACGTCGAGATGGCGCGTGATCCGCAGCCCAGTGGAACGCAGGTGACCCGCAAATACCAGTAGATGGATCCGACACAGGGAAACAGCGGAATATGCTGCAAATCACATAAGCTTTATGGCAAATGCCGGTCAGGAGAAGGAGAAAGGCTATCTGTACATCGAAGACATCCACATTGGGCCTCGGACATCCACATATATCGCGATATCCACAAACAGGCTATAGATATGCCTACATTCACAAATAAAATACAATATATACATATGTGAATATGGATGGAACCATATTGCCAGTCCACACATGGCATCGCAATACGGTACATAATCCGAGGTAAAAAAATACCCAGATTGAAGAAGATTGCTAAGAAACAAAAAATAAAAATAAAAACTGTGAAAAGATTTTATGAAACCAAAGCACCATATAAAGAATATGAAGAAGAGGTGCTGTAGTGATACATACATAGTATGTACGTGATCGATGTAGATCTAAAATATTAGATAGATCATATATTCATAATTTACATTAAACGTATCATATAAACATCAGGTGAGTGTCCATAAAATTATGATTAAACAGTACAGAATAGTCTGATATTAAAAAATGACTCCCAACTGAATAGTGAGTGAAACTCACTGGTGCTCCTAGTGGCAACATGACCAATGCACCACATGGGTGGTTGCAGTAGCTATGGCGCCGTAACTACATCAAGGGTTACACATCTCCCTCATGAATATCTAGAACCACAACAATATAGGGCGAGAGTGACGAGGGCGGCCCCACGGGCGGCAATGGCCGCCAATGGGGTCGACCGAGACACTCCCGACCCACCACACATAAGAGAACCATAAAAATGGTCCATATAGGCATCATCCCCAACAATAAAAGGCATCATAAACTAAAAAGACTGTCCCCAACCAAATGGGCAAGAGTAACCCCAATGATGATATGGGGAATATATACACACAATACATATAGTTTTCCAGATGATGTATATTCTCGCATGTATGTATTATTAGATGTTCCTTTCAGGTCGTCTCCTTCGTCCCGACCATATTGTCCCCTAGATGGTTACTGGATCCACCACCACTATGTCCCAGAAGTACAAGAGTGATTAATCTCAAGAAAAAAAAGAAAGAACAAAATATTATAATAGAAAATACAAAAACTCAATATAAAAAGACAAGAGCTATACCCTGCAAATAAAATACGTGCAATACTGTAAGAAAGGAGGAGAAGCTGTTAGACTCATTCAGGCCATACGGGGTTACAGTATCCAGGGTGACTATCCTTCTAGTTTCTATAAGTAAGGCTACTTTGATGTTACCGCCCCTAGATCCGAGGTGGACTCTATCAATGCCTCTCACTGTCAATCCCCGTGGGTCAGACCCATGGAATCTACAGAAATGTCGTGTTTCCCAATCCCTCTCAGGTATCTCTGCAGCTGCACGGATCTTTTTGGTTTTGAACCAGATATAGCGTACTCCAGTCCACAGATAGAACTTTCTAGAAACAGATTACACAAGAATCTACATATATCTGATAACATATAGAGTAAACCTGAAATGGTATAAGCTCTATATGGTTAATATCAGATAATAGAACATGCCAAGTATAGCATACACCTGGTAATCCAAATATAGCTTACACCAAATATAGCATACTCCAGAAATTCCCTTTGCCAGATATATCATACACTAGCTCATACCATCATCAGAATATATCAGAAATGGAATACTTCAAATATAGCATACACCAGATATAGAAAATATGGTAGATATAGCATATACCTGATATAGCAAACTCCAGGTATAACATACTACAGATATACAGTAGTTTATACCAGATATGCCTTACACCAGATATAGAGGTGAAACTCGAAAAATTAGAATATGGTGCAAAGTTCATTTATTTCAGTAATACAACTAAAGGTGAAACTAACATATGAGACTCATTACCTGCAAAGCGAGATATTCCAGGCCTTTATTTGGTATAATTTGGATGATTATGGCTTACAGCTTATGAAACCCTAAAGTCACAATTTTGAGGTCCCCTTTGCTCAGGGGGTATGGATTCATTAGCTGACTAGAGGGCGACACTTTGAGCCGAGAATATTGAACCTTTTCACAAAATTCTAATTTTAAGCTGATTAATGCAATTCCTTTTAATTTGCATTACTGAAATAAATGGACTTTTGCAAGATATTAAAATGTTTCCAGTTTCACCTGTATAGTACGCAAGATACAGAATACTCTAGATCAGTGATAACTAACCTCCGGCACTCCAGCTATGGTGAAACTACAACTCCCAGCATGCTCCACTCATTTCTATGGAGTTTTGAGAACAGCCAAGCAAGTCGTAGTTTTACCACAGCTGGAGTGCCGGAGGTTAGCCATCACAGCTCTAGATATTTTGTACACCAGATATAGAAAATACCAGATTTATAGCTGATACACCAGGTATAGCACAATGCTGATATAGAACATTCTAGAAACACTGTAGGAAAAATGATCATATGCCTGATATAGCATACTCTCACTATATTAGGTGCTCAGAACATGCTGACTATCACGGCCATATCCCATCTATCTCAACTGCATTATCTCAATCAGCCACTAGGTGGCAATGTTGTTTAACAATCCAATATCTCCACGTCAGACTACAGATCTTAATTTCAGAATTAGAAATATCCGCTAAAGTCTGAGGTTTCTAAAAACATGTTTGTTCCAAACTTTTTGAAAATCATAACATATATATTTCTTTACTCGCTTTCTATCTATGCGGAGGTGTAAAATTGCTAAAGCTTACAATAACTCAGGTTCATCAGCCAAATAAAGGGAGGAGAAAAATAATAATAATAATTTAAGCATACGGTTGAATAAAGGTTAAGTTAGGCTATAGAAGGGATTTTTATATAGTGGATTACTGGGCATTAACCTCACGTTAAGGGAAATTTTAAGATTTATTTCTGTCTACAGACAAAATACAGAAAATGCCTCAATAAAGTAATCTGTGAACTATCAATGTAGGCTACTTTCACACTCGCGTTTGGTGCGGATCCGTCATAGATCTGCACAGACGGACCCACACCGATAATACAATCGCATGCATCCGTTTAGAACGGATCCGATTGTATTATCTATAACATATCCAAAACAGATCCGTCTTGAACACCATTGAAAGTCAAAGGGGGGCGGATCCGTTTTCTATTGTGACAGTGAAAACGGATCCGTCCCCATTGACTTACATTGTGTGTCAGGACAGATCTATTTGCCTCTGCATCGTCAGACGGACACCAAAACGCTTCAAATGGAATGGAGGCGGAACGGAGGCAAACTGATGCATTCTGAACAAACGGAAACCAAAATGCCAGTGTGAAAGTAGCCTTAGTGGTGTCACTGAAGTGCAATGTAAACAATATTTTATCTGCCCAGAGTACCCCAGACACTGACCCTTGTCATTTTCTCAGCTTTACTGCATCCTGGCAGGATATATACAAGCAGAACTTCCTGTTTGCATCAGCTTCCTGTTAGGATTTTTAACCAATCAGCATGCTTTTACTCTGTAATGTTTCACAGTGCTTGCCACACCACTCCTTCTGCAATAGTCATGCCCCCTACACCCCCCTCTAGTTAAGTGGAGCAAGCCCTGTGAAATATTACAGAGCGAAGCATGCAGGAAGTTGATGAAATAGGAAGTTCTGTTTGTAAACATACTGCCAGGATGCAGTGAAGCTGAGAAAGTGGGAGGAAAGGTTCTAAAAAAACTTCATTTCATTATGAAGCCACAGAACCCCATTAACCTTCAGAAGATAACCCTTGGGCCTCCAGGTACATATCACAATGGTGGTGGGACAAGTTACATTGCTACTGTGCCACTAGGAACTGGATTCTATAAATACTAGATATCTGGGGTCTCACTTATAGTGAAGTAGGAAAAGATTGTATAACCTGGGGACAGATAAGTAACCACTGGGACACCAGGAACCTGACACAGTGGTGGTGGGACAAGGTAAAGTATTACTGCTCCACTAGGGATTGGACACTATGAAACTACTGGATATTTGGGGAATAATTGGATCCAACATATACTACCGGGTCCCCAGAGGTTGAAATCACCATGTCACAAGTAGGAAGTATACAATTTACTATTGCTTACTCACTGGGTTGCATGTGGCTTACTATAACATGTACTAGGCACTTATGGTGAGGTGGACAAATCTTTTTACCAGGAACTTGAAATAGAAATATCACTGGGACACCAGGAACTATGAACTGGTGTTCATTTTTTAGATGCTACTGGAAGAGTTGTGAGGAGGATCACTTTAGATAGGAAATCTACCTGTCACTGCCAGTTCTGTGAGAAGGTCTGTTAGACGTTCTTCTCTACCTCTTGCATGACGTTCTTTGTTTTGGTTTCACTTTGTCATCTCCTTTACTTCTCCCAGCTGTTACCTATTTACACTAATTGTCTTCCTTTATATTCCCTCCCATACTGCCTCACTTTGCGGTTTATACTTCTTCCTGGATGAGTTGTTCTTTGCTGGAGGCTGCTACTGCTGATTCCTCAGATAAGTATTTTTCCTTTATTTGTGTTTCTTTGCTGGCTTGATTCTAGGTGACCCTGACTCCGCCCGTATTAAGTGCAGGGAGCCGGTGGTCGTGTCCCCTCACTATTATAGTGTTTTCAGGTGTCACACAGTATTAGGTACGTGGGCATGCAATTGTCTACCATAAAGACCTTTGCATGGACATAGCAGTCAGGGAGAGCTCTAGGGGTTTTATAAGGCTCACCCATATGCTCCTTAGTTTGGGATCAAGCCAGTCGGATGTTTATTTATAAGTTCCAGCTTTCTGCAACACCATCCATGACACTACCCTTCTGATATACCACTGGGACATCAGGGACATGGTTAATTTTGATTAGTGCTTCTGAAGTAGAGTTGTTGAATGCTCAGGTTCTTTTCTTTTAGGTGCCACTGAAAGGTGTCTAGAAGATCACTTTAGATAGTAAATCTACCTTTCTGATATACCACTGGTACACCAGGGACAATATTAATTTTAATGATTGCTTCTAGGGAGGTCTTGTGAAGTGATCTTTTTTTGAGATGCTACTAGGAGTAATGTTAGAAGGGTCACTTTAGGTAGTACATTTTGCCTTCAGATTTCAGTCTGTTATCTCAGGGGCACAACCTGGTCCATCAAGTATGTGACATCAGTAGGCACGATCAGGAAACTCTAGTTTGGAAAGAAATAGAAGTAAGTGCAATCTCAAAGGCTGATCAAACCTTGTGAGGAGAACTACGGTTGTGTACAGTTGTGTTAGTTTCCCTTTAAATACGTGTCCTTTGTGTAAAATAGGCCACATGATATTTATGGTTAAAGGGGGGCACACGTTTGTAAAATGCAATTACCAAGGAGATTTAAAAGTATTTTCAGGATTTTTCTCAGCCCTGTGCAGTGAAACTTTTACGACTAAAGCTTCGTTCGGCGGCGCAATGTGACTTCTAGGTCAAAAAGCCTCTCCGGAGATGGAACGGAATAACGAGCTAAATGAATCGTCCTAATCCCACGTTCCCGAGCGCGGCTTCCAGTCATTGTTTTTACAACTTTATAGCATTATGAACTTTATCTGGTTTGTTAAATTATCCGGCGGTAATAATGGGTAACATTAATAAATATCCGCTGCACTAGGAAAACATTCATTTCATTATTTTTCCATTAAAATGTACACGGCCATAATTCTCGAGGATTCTGTTTTCATTTTTACACTTGAGAAGATTCCTCCCGCTTTTATTTACCACATACAGATCTTATTAGTTTATTTATTCATTTTATGGATTTTTTTTCTGTCTGGATATTCATTAAACTCGTACAATTTAGCGGTCTAAGGCCTCATGCACACGACCTTTATATGTTTTGTGGCCTGCAAATTGTGGATCCGCAAAACACGGATGGCGTCCGTGGGCGTTCCGCAATTTGCGGAACGGCACGGACAGCCATTGATATAACTGCCTATTCTTGTCCGCAAAATGGACAAGAATAGGAGAGATTATAATTTTTAGGCGGACCACGGAACGGAGCAACGGATGCGGATAGCACACGGAGTGCTGTTCGCATCTTTTGCGGCCCCATTGAAATGAATGGGTCGGCATCCAAAAACTGCGGCTCGGATGCGGACCAAAACAACGGTCGTGTGCATGAGGCCTAACATTGGAGAGAGATCCTGCTGTGTGTGAACATGATCTGTACATTACTGATAGCACAAATATGAGTGAATGTTCAAAAATATATCATGAAGAACGAATGAGAGCATGTTGTCGTGTACAATGGAGTTGGGCACATGTATGGAAGTATGGAAATGAAATTCAGAAATACTCTGAATCATTTTTTCTTTGCTTCAATACATCCCACCAACAGTTCACTCTAAATGGATCAGACCACCGCTCCATTCACTTTTATGGGACTTATATCTGCTCTACCAATCGTATAGAACTGACTGGAGTGGTGGACTGTCATGCGTACTACTGCTCCATCCATCCAGAGAGAGAACTGAGGGACCCCATTTTCAGGATTGCTGGGGGGTCCCAGTGTTTGGACCCCCAGTGATCTGATATCTATCACCTTGGTTGGATAACCCCTTTAATTGAAAAAAAAAACCTGTTAATAATCTTGGTTGAAAATCTTCCATTATGTGTATGCTGCTCCTATACAAACTTATGTGTTTCCATGGTAACCTGTGCATTGTCTGAACTTGCAGTTATGAGTTAGTCTGCTCTTTGCTGACTAGAGTCCTCAGAGCAGCTCAGCAGTTTACATATTCCTGAAGAGACTTTTGAGTTTCAGTTTCTCCCTAAAACTATATGTCTGTTGGAGAGGGAGGAGAAGACGAATACACAGAGAACACTGGGGAAAATAAGGACAAGTAAAGGCAACTTCACGGGGAACACTTACTGAGCTCTGAACCTTCAGCTCCACAAGCAGTTTCTCTAGGAAAGCAGCTTGACAAACGTAAAGCATGTTCTCCAGATCATCATGGGTCTTCCAAGCTCAATTGGACCTGGAACTTGCTCAGGTTTTGCCTTGACTGCTATCATGATGGGACAGTCAATATCATCAATTGCTGAACTTTCTGACTAGCGAGGAGGAGAAATTGATCGTCTACACGGTGGCATATTTTTTCAATCTACGGGACTCCTAGATCAGAAGCAGTGCATGCAGCCATTTGCTCTAAAATCTCTGCCAGTAACATCTATGTCTGATAATTAGCTTGAAGCTCAAAGAAGGTGAAGACCTGGTAAATGAGAGAGGAGGGGGTGGTGGAGCTGGCCTAAACAAAACACATACTGTCTCAGGACCATAGAGCTGGCGAACTCCACTACCACTTTGAGTGTATCTACCCATACTCCTGGTCTGTCCCCTGCTGCCTACTTTTGCAATATGTTATAATGGAAACAGTGAAGAGGTAAATTCCCTAGTATCCTAGTCTTGGACATGCAGTCCAAGATCTCAGGCACCACCCCTGAGGATCCCGTACAGTCAGTTCTGCCAATTGGGGAGAAGGTTTCTGCCCTTAGCCACCCCTATTCTGCCATTTGGTTCCAGGAATGAGATCTCCTTGGTTACATAGTTACTGGACATAGTTATTAAGATAGAAATAAGATGCATGTTCCTCAAGGTCCACAAAGGGTCGGGTGGGGAAATGACGAGAAAGGGAGTGGGAAACATACATTTTACACATCTATTGCTGTTATTTTCTTTTAATAAATCCTCTAAGCCTTTTTCATCTTTCTATAAACTTGTGACTTGAACTGAACTGCATATGCTAGATGAGGCCTCACTAATAATTTACCAAGGAGTAATGTAAAGTCCCTATCCTATGATTCCATTCCCCTTTTCATACATCTGATTGTAAAGCTCTGCAGAATATGTTGCCAATACTTAATTAAAGATTATTATTAGAGATGAGCGAATCGAAGTTGATGAAGTGGAATTCGATCCAAATTTGCACCGAATCTAAATTTCCTCACGCTTCGTGGTAACAAATAATTTTTTTTCCTAAAATGGCTGCTGCACGTGAAAGGACATGGAGCAAAGAACTCTGGGAAGAAGGGATCTCCCATAATGCCATGCATGCAGCCAATCAGCAGCCAGCCAGCCCTGTGATGTCACAGCCCTATAAATAGCCTCAGCCATCTTGGATTCAGCCATTTTCCAGTGTACTTAGTGCAGGGGGAGACGTCAGCAGGCGCTAGGGACAGTGCTAGGAAAGACTTTAAAACTTTTTTTTGCTGTATAGAAGTACAGGGAAAGGATAGGGAGGAATCATTCCACAGTATTGAAGCAGAACAGGGTTCAGTAGGGGAGGTTACAGCCTGGGTAATAGGAACAATCCTATTACACCTTGCTGCACTGACTGCGGATCCAAATTGCCATTATACAGCTCTGTAATTCCAGCAAGCCGTTCTTGTTATTGGGGTACAAGTGCTGTGTGATACAGCCATTAACAGGGTTTATTACAAGGAAATATTTCTACGTCTTATTTGCCCTTGTGCAGTGCAGATATATGTTCTAAAGCATTTTTTGGCTTGTATTAGTGGAAAAAAGGGCTTATTAGCCGTTGTGGGGTTAAGTGAGAGAATTAAAGCCCTTTTTGGTGTGTATTAGTGGCACAAAAATATATATTATTTGCCGTTCAGCGGTGCAGTTATATGTTCTAGAGCCTTTTGTGGCGTGAAAGTGGAAAAAAGTAAGGGCTTATTTGCCATTCAGCGGTGCAGTTATGTTCTAAAGCCCTTTTTGGCGTGTATTAGTCACAAAAATATAAATATTATTTGCCATTCTGTGGTGTAGTTATATGTTCTAAAGCCATTTGTGGCATGTATAATGGAAAAAAAATAAGGGCCTATTTGCCGTTCAGCGGTGCAGTTATATGTTCTAAAGCCTTCTTTGGCGTGTATTAGTGAAAAAAGGGCTTATTAGCCGTTGTGTGGTGAAGTGAGAAAATTATAGACTTTTGGGGTGTTTTGATTTCCTTGGGATGCCAAGCACTGAAAGTGCAATTACAGAGAGAGGCCGCCGGAGACAAACGCGGTACCAGTCGAACTACAGGAGAGAGGTAACAGCGGTCAGAGTACTGCATGCCACGTGAGACGCCACGTAGGCACCTTATAAGTACCTGGCCGCCATACATCATATCCTCTGGATCAACTTGCGGGAAAACAGGCCGAACTGGATGGACAAATGTCTTTTTTCGGCCTTATGTACTATGTTACTATGTTACTTACCTAATCACTGTCTGGCAACTAATAGCACAACACTGGGAGACGGTGTTGCTTTACAAAAGAAGAGATACATTGTCGCTATTTGGTTGCATTATATGCATACATATATATATATGAATATATCCAACTCATTTAGCAAGTCAGAGGGCTTATAGTCCCCTTTTCATGAGATATTTTTTGATTTCTCAACTGTTGTCATCCTCCTTGGTGTTATGCGCAATATTTACTGTGGACACTATGCGCATTATTAACTATTGACACTATCACTTGATGTGAAAAGAAAGATTGTGACCCATAAGGTTTACAGGCATAAATTATAAGGCATATTCAACCGATATATGTTACTATCAGTAATCCTTTAAGAAAGAGGACATCACCATAAAGCAAGCAAATTTACACTAATATGTGTCTTTAAACATGATACTAAGCGCTATATTTACACATTATTGATACTCTGTGTTCCATGTGGTGACGATATTTGCATGGCTATATGGATGCCAATAATTAACATCACCGAATTAGGTACCTGACATACATATAGCTATTGATATCACTGTCAAAACATTTTTATCCATCCTGCTTTGATTTTTCCTATTTGATTGGGTTTTATGTTGGGGGACTTTGGGTTTTTATTAAATCATGTAATTTGAGACATCATTCTCAGTCTGGTCTCAGATGTGGAGGTCCTGTCATTGACTACTACGTTTTTTATTTATTTAGCAATACTGATGGATTACTGACCAAATGCTGACCGAGTGAAGGCGGATGCTCCACAGACAGGATCCGTTTTTTGGGGGTTATTGTTCTGACGGATCAGAGGAAGGACAAAATAATCAGTGACGTCAACACAAACTGACTGCTGACCCCCTCGCCACTCTGTCGGGGGAATCTACTTGTATAAGCGTTTAATAGAACAGGTTCTGTAGACATCTATGTGGAATCAGTGAATTGGTGTAAAAGGAGTGCGCTCTTTCACGCTATAGTAGGATCTTGGCCTCTACACGATTCTTTATATCTGGCGCTAACATTGACCGGTAAGGCAGAGCTCACACTTGAGTTATTTGGTCAGTTTTGGCCCCGTAACTGCCCAAATAAGTGTGATTCTAAGAACGACCCCTGTCATCTGCATGTCATTCGGACTCACAGTATTGTTTCACTACCACATCAGACTCCCTATGCGTGTTACTGCAGGGCACAGTGTTCTACACCACTATACATACTGGTGTCATAGGGTCTCAATACCGGCCTCGGAAAAAGACGCTTCCGTTTTGTCCCCATTCATTGTCAATGGGGACAAAACGTAACTGAACAGAACGCAGTGCTCCAAAATGCATTCCGTTCCGTTCTCATACCGGAGAGCAAACCGCAGCATGCTTTCCGTCCTGGGATGCGGAGCAAGACGGATCTGTCATGACCCATAAAGTAAGTCAATGGGGACGGATCCGTTTTCTCTGACACAATAGATAACGTATCCGTTGCCAATTGACTTTTAGCGGAGTTTATGACGGATCCGTCTTCGGTATGTTAAAGATAATACAACCGGATCCGTTCTTAACAGATGGAGATGGTTGTATTATCAGTAACGGAAGCGTTTTTGCTGAACCCTGCTGGGACCAGCATAAACGCTGGTGGGAAAGTAGCCTTATGTGCCAAGCGAATGCCCAAACGCTCAGTGTCTCCATGTATTGTCCATGTCATTAATAAATAGGCTAAATAGTAAAGGACCCAGCATTGAAACTTGAGGGGGAACGCCACCTATAGAGTAGGAATCATTGACCACATTACTTCAGACACGGTCCTTGAGCCAGCTTTAAGTCTAATTTAAAACTATACTATTTAACCCTACAGACTATATTTTACCCATTGTCTATGAGGGATAGTCAACCACTTTGTCAAAGTCCAAAAACACTGTATCCACAACTGCCCCTTCGTCCAGGTTTCTACGGATCTCTTCATAAAAAAAAAATCTGTTTAGCCTGACAACCTCTTTGGTGAACATGTGCCGGCTAGTTTTAATGTTTTTTTACATCCCCTTTCTACAGTTATGGTCTTCTCTTGGGCATGCAGCCCAAGGTCTTGGGTACTACCACTGAGGACCCATGGCTGTCAGTTCCAAATAAGAAGGGAAGTTTCCACCTAAAACCCACCTTTTCTGTGAACCACAGCCTCTATTTACCAGCTGATCACGGTCCCCAAAATGTCAATTCTTCTTCAATGTTAACAGGAGATAAACAGTTTGACAGCTGTCTCTTCAGGAGCCCCGTATATTACGCCTTTTCTCCTTTTGCCGCATCTTCTCCCATTATAATTAGATGCTTTATAAAAATGCAATTTACAAATCAGTAAATTCTCTAGATGTCATGGACACAGTCCTGCTCATGACAAGGTAAATCACCACCGTCTTCATATTACTATGGAAACTCAATTTCCCCCAATTTTTTTTTCAAGGTTTAAGAAACATTTTACCTACGTACACAGACTCGGGGAACATGAAGACATCTTACCGGAGCCGCGTCTGGTGCAGGTTCTGAGAAGCTCATCGCAGAGACTGATGTACATTATAAAAGCCACGGCTAATTCTGTTTAAAAGAATCTAGAAAACACTTTTACGATCGTCAGAGACTTAAAAATGAGTGAGTTTATTAAGAGTATGCGAATGAAACGGCAGCAAGTAAAGGTAACAGATACTGCATAATATTCACATCACCATATAAAAATGTAATGAGCAAGCAATTTAATGCATCATAGAATAGTTATACAACTCGCCATCTGTGTGTCGTACCATGCCGGATCCATCTTACACTTCATAAGATATACATCAAGGCGGTAATTACATATCAGCAGCACGAGGACAACACAGAAAATAATTATTTAGCAACCGCAGTAACTAAAAGCACCAAAGCAGCTACTTAGCAGAAACAAGATGAGTTACCAAGAGCCCGCCACATGACGGTTTATATAACTAAGAGAGAGAAATAAAATAAAGAAGGAAACATGGAACCCAGTAATAGTGCATCACAGCATTAAAATACTAGGGTAAAAGGCAGTATGCAGTAGTTGGTAGTATTATAGTAGTTATATTCTTGTACAGAGGAGGCAGTATTATAGTAGTTATATTCTTGTACATAGGAGAAGTATTATAGTAGTTATATTCTTGTACATAGGAGCAGTATTATAGTAGTTATATTCTTGTACATAGGAGCAGTATTATAGTAGTTATATTCTTGTACATCAGAGCAGTATTATAGTAGTTATATTCTTGTACATAGGAGCAGTATTATAGCAGTTATATTCTGGTACATAGGAGCAGTATTATAGTAGTTATATTCTTGTACATCAGAGCAGTATTATAGTAGTTATATTCTTGTACATAGGAGCAGTATTATAGCAGTTATATTCTGGTACATAGGAGCAGTATTATAGTAGTTATATTCTTGTACATAGGAGCAGTATTATAGCAGTTATATTCTTGTACATCAGAGCAGTATTATAGTAGTTATATTCTTGTACATAGGAGCAGTATTATAGCAGTTATATTCTGGTACATAGGCAACATAATCTCTTATATGTATATATAAATTAGTTTCTGTCTGTCTATCCATCTGTCTAGATGTCTGTCTGGACGTTCTTTATGCGCGACCAAACGACTGGACCGATTTTCACTAAATTTGGCACACAGGTACATCAGGTGTCCAGGAAGGTTTTAGACACCTGATGTACCTGAGATATTCCCCAAAAATGAGCCCCCCCCCCCCCCAAATTCAGGCCTACAAGTCTTTCTCTTCAAATCCTAACTGCCATAAACACAGTTTTACTCCAGGTTTCCATAACAACCCAGCCATTTTTCTTTACTGCTTAAAGGGGCGGGTGCTATGGAGGTCAATATTTTTAAAGGGGTGGGCACAGTAAAGGTTACTGTTTTTAAAGGGGCGGGTACAGTGGAGGTTACTGTTATTAAAGGGGCGGGCACAATGGAGGTCACTGTTATTAAATGGGCGGGCACTGTGGAGGTCACTGTTAAAGGGGCAGTCACTGTGAAAGTCACTGTTAAAGGGGCGGTCACTGTTAAAGGGGCAGTCACTGAAAGTCACTGTTAAAGGGGCGGTGACTGTGAAAGTCACTGTTAAAGAGGCGGTCACTATGAAAGTCACTTTTAAAGGGGCGGCCACTGTGAAAGTCACTGTTAAAGGGGCAGTCACTGTCAAAGTCACTGTTAAAGGGGCGGTCACTGTGAAAGTCACTGTTAGCCGCTACAGGACCGCCGTACGCAGGATTGCGTCCTGCCGGCGGCCCTGCTCTTCTGGGTGGACACATATACGCGTCCTCCCGCGATACCCGAGATTTCCTGTGAACGCGCGCGCACAGGCGCACGCGCTCACAGGAACGGAAGGTAAGAGAGTGGATCTCCAGCCTGCCAGCGGCGATCGCTCGCTGGCAGGCTGGAGATCAGATTTTTTTAACCCCTAACAGGTATATTAGACGCTGTTTTGATAACAGCGTCTAATATACCTGCTACCTGGTCCTCTGGTGGTCCCTTTTGTTAGGATCGACCACCAGAGGACACAGGTAGGTCAGTAAAGTCGCACCAAACACCACACTACACTACACCCCCCCGTCACTTATTAACCCCTTATGAACCCCTGATCACCCATGATCACCCCATATAAACTCCCTGATCACCCCCCTGTCATTGATCACCCCCCTGTCATTGATCACCCCCCTGTCAGGCTCCGTTCAGACGTCCGTATGATTTTTACGGATCCACGGATACATGGATCGGATCCGCAAAACACATACGGACGTCTGAATGGAGCCTTACAGGAGGGTGATCAATGACAGGCAGGTGATCACCCATATAGACTCCCTGATCACCCCCCTGTCATTGATCACCCCCCTGTAAGGCTCCATTCAGACGTCCGTATGATTTTTACGGATCCATGGATCGGATCCGCAAAACACATGCGGACGTCTGAATGGAGCCTTACAGGGGGGTGATCACCCATATACACTCCCTGATCACCCCTGTCATTGATCACCCCCCTGTCATTGATCACCCCCCTGTAAGGCTCCATTCAGACGTCCGCATGTGTTTTGCGGATCCGATCCATGGATCCGTAAAAATCATTCTGACGTCTGAATGGAGCCTTGCAGGGGGGTGATCACCCATATACACTCCCTGATCACCCCCTGTCATTGATCACCCCCCTGTAAGGCTCCATTCAGACATCCGCATGTGTTTTGCGGATCCGATCCATGGATCCGTAAAAATCATACGGACGTCTGAATGGAGCCTTACAGGGGGGTGATCAATGACAGGGGGGTGATCACCCATATACACTCCCTGATCACCCCCCTGTAAGGCTCCATTCAGACGTCCGCATGTGTTTTGCGGATCCGATCCATGTATCCATGGATCCGATCCATGTATCCGTAAAAATCATGCGGACGTCTGAATGGAGCCTTACCAGGGGGGTGATCAATGACAGGGGGGTGATCAGGGAGTCTATATGGGTGATCACCCCCCTGTCATTGATCACCCCCCTGTCAGGCTCCGTTCAGACGTCCGTATGATTTTTACGGATCCACGGATACATGGATCGGATCCGCAAAACACATACGGACGTCTGAATGGAGCCTTACAGGAGGGTGATCAATGACAGGCAGGTGATCACCCATATAGACTCCCTGATCACCCCCCTGTCATTGATCACCCCCCTGTAAGGCTCCATTCAGACTTCCGTATGATTTTTACGGATCCATGGATACATGGATCGGATCCGCAAAACACATGCGGACGTCTGAATGGAGCCTTACAGGGGGGTGATAACCCATATACACTCCCTGATCACCCCTGTCATTGATCACCCCCCTGTCATTGATCACCCCCCTGTAAGGCTCCATTCAGACGTCCGCATGTGTTTTGCGGATCCGATCCATGTATCCATGGATCCGTAAAAATCATTCTGACGTCTGAATGGAGCCTTGCAGGGGGGTGATCACCCATATACACTCCCTGATCACCCCCTGTCATTGATCACCCCCCTGTAAGGCTCCATTCAGACATCCGCATATGTTTTGCGGATCCGATCCATGGATCCGTAAAAATCATACGGACGTCTGAATGGAGCCTTACAGGGGGGTGATCAATGACAGGGGGGTGATCACCCATATACACTCCCTGATCACCCCCTGTCATTGATCACCCCCCTGTAAGGCTCCATTCAGACGTCCGCATGTGTTTTGCGGATCCGATCCATGTATCCATGGATCCGATCCATGTATCCGTAAAAATCATGCGGACGTCTGAATGGAGCCTTACCAGGGGGGTGATCAATGACAGGGGGGTGATCAGGGAGTCTATATGGGTGATCACCCCCCTGTCATTGATCACCCCCCTGTCATTGATCACCCCCCTGTCAGGCTCCGTTCAGACGTCCGTATGATTTTTACGGATCCACGGATACATGGATCGCATCCGCAAAACACATACGGACGTCTGAATGGAGCCTTACAGGAGGGTGATCAATGACAGGCAGGTGATCACCCATATAGACTCCCTGATCACCTCTCTGTCATTGATCACCCCCCTGTAAGGCTCCATTCAGACGTCCGTATGATTTTTACGGATCCATGGATACATGGATCGGATCCGCAAAACACATGCGGACGTCTGAATGGAGCCTTACAGGGGGGTGATAACCCATATACACTCCCTGATCACCCCTGTCATTGATCACCCCCCTGTCATTGATCACCCCCCTGTAAGGCTCCATTCAGACGTCCGCATGTGTTTTGCGGATCCGATCCATGTATCCATGGATCCGTAAAAATCATTCTGACGTCTGAATGGAGCCTTACAGGGGGGTGATCACCCATATACACTCCCTGATCACCCCCTGTCATTGATCACCCCCCTGTAAGGCTCCATTCAGACATCCGCATGTGTTTTGCGGATCCGATCCATGGATCCGTAAAAATCATACGGACGTCTGAATGGAGCCTTACAGGGGGGTGATCAATGACAGGGGGGTGATCACCCATATACACTCCCTGATCACCCCCTGTCATTGATCACCCCACTGTAAGGCTCCATTCAGACGTCCGCATGTGTTTTGCGGATCCGATCCATGTATCCATGGATCCGATCCATGTATCCGTAAAAATCATGCGGACGTCTGAATGGAGCCTTACCAGGGGGGTGATCAATGACAGGGGGGTGATCAGGGAGTCTATATGGGTGATCACCCCCCTGTCATTGATCACCCCCCTGTCATTGATCACCCCCCCCTGTAAGGCTCCATTCAGACATTTTTTTGCCCAAGTTAGCGGAAATATATATTTTTTTTGTTTGTTTTTTCTTACAAAGTCTCATATTCCACTAACTTGTGTCATAAAATAAAATCTCACAGGAACTCACCATACCCCTCACGGAATCCAAATGCGTAACATTTTTAGACATTTATATTCCAGACTTCTTCTCACGCTTTAGGGCCCCTAAAATGCCAGGGCAGTATAAATACCCCACATGTGACCCCATTTCGGAAAGAAGACACCCCAAGGTATTCCGTGAGGGGAATATTGAGTCCATGAAAGATTGAAATTTTTGTCCTAAGTTAGCGGAAAGTGAGACTTTGTGAGAAAAAAACAAAAAAAATCAATTTCCGCTAACTTATGCAAAAAAAATAATTCTATGAACTCGCCATGCCCCTCATTGAATACCTTGGGGTGTCTTCTTTCCAAAGTGGGGTCACATGTGGGGTATTTATACTGCCCTGGCTTTTAAGGGGCCCGAAAGTGTGAGAAGAAGTCTGGGATCCAAATGTCTAAAAATGCCCTCCTAAAAGGAATTTGGGCACCTTTGCCCACCTAGGCTGCAAAAAAGTGTCACACATCTGGTATCGCCGTACTCAGGAGAAGTTGGGGAATGTGTTTTGGGGTGTCATTTTACATATACCCATGCTGGGTGAGAAAAATATCTTGGTCAAATGCCAACTTTGTATAAAAAAAATGGGAAAAGTTGTCTTTTGCCAAGATATTTCTCTCACCCAGCATGGGTATATGTAAAATGACACCCCAAAACACATTCCCCAACTTCTCCTGAGTACGGCGATACCACATGTGTGACACTTTTTTGCAGCCAAGGTGGGCAAAGGGGCACATATTCCAAAGTGCACCTTTCGGATTTCGCAGGCCATTTTTTACACATTTTGATTGCAAAGTACTTCTCACACATTTGGGCCCCTAAATTGCCAGGGCAGTATAACTACGCCACAAGTGACCCCATTTTGGAAAGAAGACACCCCAAGGTATTCCGTGAGGGGCACGGCGAGTTCCTAGAATTTTTTATTTTTTGTCACAAGTTAGCGGAAAATGATGATTTTTCATTTTTTTTCTTTTTTCCTTACAAAGTCTCAAATTCCACTAACTTGCGACAAAAAATAAAAAATTATAGGAACTCTCCATGCCCCTCACGGAATACCTTGGGGTGTCTTCTTTCCAAAATGGGGTCACTTGTGGGGTAGTTATACTGCCCTGGCAATTTAGGGGCCCAAATCTGTGAGAAGAACTTTGCAATCAAAATGTGTAAAAAATGGCCTGCGAAATCCGAAAGGTGCACTTTGGAATATGTGCCCCTTTGCCCACCTTGGCAGCAAAAAAGTGTCACACATCTGGTATCGCCGTACTCAGGAGAAGTTGGGGAATGTGTTTTGGGGTGTCATTTTACATATACCCATGCTGGGTGAGAAAAATATCTTGGTCAAATGCCAACTTTGTATAAAAAAATTGGAAAAGTTGTCTTTTGCCAAGATATTTCTCTCACCCAGCATTGGTATATGTAAAATGACACCCCAAAACACATTCCCCAACTTCTCCTGAGTACGGCGATACCACATGTGTGACACTTTTTTGCAGCCAAGGTGGGCAAAGGGGCACATATTCCAAAGTGCACCTTTCGGATTTTGCAGGCCATTTTTTACAGATTTTGATTGCAAAGTACTTCTCACACATTTGGGCCCCTAAATTGCCAGGGCAGTATAACTACCCCACAAGTGACCCCATTTTGGAAAGAAGACACCCCAAGGTATTCCGTGAGGGGCATGGCGAGTTCCTAGAATTTTTTATTTTTTGTCGCAAGTTAGTGGAATATGAGACTTTGTAAGAAAAAAAAAAATTTAAATTAAAATCATCATTTTCCGCTAACTTGTGACAAAAAATAAAAAGTTCTATGAACTCACTATGCCCATCAGCGAATACCTTAGGGTGTCTACTTTCCGAAATGGGGTCATTTGTGGGATTTTTCTACTGTTTGGGCATTGTAGAACCTCAGGAAACATGACAGGTGCTCAGAAAGTCAGAGCTGCTTCAAAAAGCGGAAATTCACATTTTTGTACCTTAGTTTGTAAACGCTATAACTTTTACCCAAACCCAATATTTTTTTGCCCAAACATTTTTTTTTTATCAAAGACATGTAGAACAATAAATTTGGCGAAAAATTTATATATGGATGTCGTTTTTTTTGCTAAATTTTACAGCTGAAAGTGAAAAATGTCATTTTTTTGCAAAAAAATCGTTAAATTTCGATTAATAACAAAAAAAGTAAAAATGTCAGCAGCAATAAAATACCACCAAACAAAGCTCTATTAGTGAGAAGAAAAGGAGGTAAAATTCATTTGGGTGGTAAGTTGTATGACCGAGCGATAAACGGTGAAAGTAGTGTAGTGCCGAAGTGTAAAAAGTGGCCTGGTCATGAAGGGGGTTTTAGCTAGCGGGGTTGAAGTGGTTAAAGGGGCGGTCACTGTGAAAGTCACTGTTAAAGGGGCAGTCACTGTCAAAGTCACTTTTAAATTGGTGGTCACTGTGAAAGTCACTGTTAAATGGGCAGGCACTATTAAAGGGATCGGGCACTCTGAAGTTCATTTATAAAGGGGAAGGCACTGTGGCGGTCAATGTTAAAGGGGCGGCCACTGTGGAAGTCAATGTTAACGGGGCTGGCACTGTGGAGGTCATTGTCAAAGGGGCGGGTACTGTAGAGGTTACTGTTATGGGGGAGACTCAATATCTTTTTACGACACACGGAAACATAAAATGAAATAGATGAAATGTACCCGTGTGAAGCCGGGTCCTTCTGCTAGTCTTTTATATATATAAAAATTAGTTTCTGTCTGTCTGTCTAAATGTCTGTCTGGATGTTCTTTATGCGCGACCAAACGACTGGACCGATCTTCACCAAATTTGGCACACAGGTACATCCGGTGTCCAGGAAGGTTTTAGACTGGGTCTTAGCTCTCTAGGATGTACCTTCCTCTTAGAAGTTCCCAAAAAATGAGCCCTCCCCCCAATACAAGCCTGCAAGTCTTTCTCTTCAAATCCTAACTGCCATAAACACAGTTTTACTCCAGGTTTCCATAATAACCCAGCCATTTTTCTTTACTGCTTAAAGGGGCTGGCAATGTGGAGGTCACTGTTTTTAAAATGGCGGGCACAGTGGACGTCATTGTTCTTAAGGGGGCGGGCACAGTGGAGGTCACTGTTATTAAATGATGGGGCACTGTGGAGGTCACTGTTATTAAATTGGGGGGCTCTGTGGAGGTCATTGTTATTAAAGGGGTGGGCGCTATATAGGCCCCTGTTAAAGGGGCGGTTACTGTGAAAGTCACTGTTAAAGGGGCGATCACTGTGAGAGTCACTTTTAAAGGGGCAGGAGCTATGAAGGTCCCTGTTAAAGGTGCGGTCACTGTGAAAGTCACTGTTAAAGGGGCGGCCACTGTAAAAGTCACTGTTAAAGGGGTGGCCACTGTTAAAGGGGAGGCGACTGTGAAAGTCACTCCTAAAGAGGCAGTCACTTTTAAAGGGGCGGCCACTGTGAAAGTCACTGTTAAAGGGGCGGTCACTATGAAAGTCTCTGTTAAATGGGCGGTCACTGTAAAAAGTCACTGTTAAAGGGGCGGTCACTGTGAAAGTTACAGTTAAAGGGGCAGCCACTGTTAAAGGGGCGGTCACTGTGAAAGTCAATGTTAAAGGGGTGGTCACTGTGAAAGTCACTGTTAAGGGGGCGGCCACTGTGAAAGTCACTGTAAAGGGGGTGGTCACTGTTAAAGTCACTGTTAAAAAGGCGGGCACTGTGAAAGTCACTGTTAAAGGGGCGGCCACTATGAAGGTCACTGTTAAAGGGGTGATCAATGCTAAAGGGGCGGTCACTGTTAAAGGAGTGGACACTGTGGAGGTCAATGTTAAAGGGGCAGGCACTGTGGAGGCCATTAATAAATGGGCAGGCACTATTAAAGGGGCGGGTACTGTAGAGGTCACTGTTATTGGGGAAACTGTCGATATATTTTTACGACACATGGAAACATAAAATAAAATAGATGAAATATACCCATGCAAAGCCGGGGTCCTTCTGCTAGTCTCTTATCTCTTATATATATATTTATATATATAAAAATTAGTTTCTGTCTGTCTGTCTGTCTAGATGTCTGTCTGGACATTATGCGCGACCAAACGACTGGACCGATCTTCACCAAATTTGGCACACAGGTACATCGGGTGTCCGGGAAGGTTTTAGACCAGGTCTTAACTCTCTAGGACTTACCGGTCCTGAGATATTCCCAAGAAATTACCTGCATTAGCCCCTAGAAGCCAGCATGCTTTTCACTTAAATCTGAACTGCCATTTACATGGTCACATGTCCCTTATTAGCCAATAGAAACTTGCAGGTCCTACTCCAGGTTGCCATAACAAATGATCACAGGTTTTAGCAGTTCCCAGGTCCTTAAATATTCAGTCATATGACGTATGACGGCACAACTACACTGCTACATGCATGGGGGGAAGGGGCCACTATTAAAGGGAACCTGTCACCTGGATTTTGTGTATAGAGCTGAGGACATGGGTTGCTAGATGGCCGCTAGCACATCCGCAATCCCCAATCCCCATAGCAATGTGTGCTTTTATTGTGTTAAAAAGATTTGATACATATGCATAATTAACCTGAGACTAGTCCTGTCCTGGAGACTACTCAGGGACAGGACTTTTCTCAGGTTAATTTGCATATGTATCAAATCAGTTTTTTTTACACAATAAAATCACACAGAGCTATAGGGACTGGGTATTGCAAATGTGCTAGCAGCCATCTAGCAACCCATGTCCTCAGCTCTATACACAAAATCCAGGTGACAGGTTCCATTTAAACGGACGGCCGCTGTAGAGTTCACAGTTAAAGGTACTTTGGAGGTCACTGTTAAAGGAGCGGTCAGAATTAAAGGGACGGGCAATGTGGAGGTGACTGTTAAAGGGGGGAAGTCACTGTTAAAGGGGCGGTCACTGTTAAAGGGGCGGATATTGTGGATGTCACTGTAGAGGTCACTTTAAAAGGGGCGGACACTGTGGAGGTCACAATTAAAGGGGTGGGCACTGTAGAGGTCACTGTTAAAGAGGCAGTCACTGTTAAAGGAGCGGGCACTGTGGAAGTCACTGTTAAAGGGGTGGGCACTGTAAAGGTCACTATAAAAGGGGCAGGCACTTCGGAGGTCACTGTAAAAGGGGCGAGCACTGTGGAAGTCACTTTTAAAGGAGCGGGCACTGTGGAGGTCACTGTTAAAGGGGCAGGCCCTGCGGTTTGCTGCTTTTACAGTTTGCTGTGGGCGGCGGTGCCATCGGGTTCCCCGTGGGGCTGTAGGGGGGACCCGATGGCATGGAAGTGTCACGGGTGAAGTTGCAGATAGCTGGAACTTATAAATAAACGACCGACTGGTTTGATCCCAAGCTAAGGAGCATATAGGTGAGCCCTTAAAAAAACCATAAGAGCTCTCCCTGACTGCTAAGCACATGCAAGGGTCTCAATGGTAGATGATTGCATGCCCACGTACCTAAGACTGTGTGACACCTAAAAACCCTATAATAGTGAGGGGACACGACCACTGGCTCCCTGCATTTATTACGGATGGAGTCAGGGTCACCTAGAATCAAGCCAGCAAAGAAACACAATAAAAGAAACAACTTATCTGAGCAAACAGCAGCAGCAGCCTCCAGCAGTGAACACTTCATCCAGGAAGTAGTATAAACCACAAAGTGATGCAGTATGGGAGGGAATATAAAGGAAGACAATAAGTCTAAATAAGTGACACCTGGCAGAAGGAAAGGAGATGACAAAGTGAAACCAAAACAAAGAACGTCGTACAAGAGGTAGAGAAGAACGTCTGTCAGACCTTCTCACATAACTGGCGGTGACAGTACCCTTCCCTCTACGAGTGGACTCCGGACACACAGAGCCCACCTTCTCAGGATGAGACCTATGGAATGCCCTGATGAGACGACTGGCCTTAATGTCCGCCACTGGGACCCACATCCTCTCCTCAGGACCATAACCCTTCCAATGAACGAGGTACTGAAGAGAATCGTGGATAATGCGAGAATCCACAATCCTAGAGACCTGAAATTCAAGATTACCATCAACAAAAATCGGAGGAGGAGGCAAAGAGGAGGGTATAGTGGGTTGGACATAAGGTTTTAATAGGGACCTGTGAAAAACATTATGGATCTTCCAAGTCTGAGGAAGATCAAGACGGAAGGCAACGGGATTGATGACGGACAAGATCTTGTAAGGCCCAATAAACTTAGGACCCAACTTCCAGGAGGGAACCTTCAGTTTGATATACTTTGTAGACAACCACACCAGATCACCCACATTCAGGTCCGGACCAGGCACACGTCTCTTATCCCTACACGCTTATATCTCTCACTCATCCTCTTCAGATTACCCTGAATCTTTTGCCAAATAAATGACAAAGACAAGGAAAATCTTTCCTCATCAGGTAAACAAGAAGACCCATCTCCAGAGAATGTCCCAAACTGCGGATGAAACCCATATGCACCAAAAAATGGTGACTTATCAGAGGACTCCTGGCGATGGTTATTTAAAGCAAACTCAGCAAGGGACAAAAAAGAATACCAATCCTCCTGATTCTCCGCCACAAAACAGTGCAGATATGTCTCCAGATTCTGATTGACGCGTTCGGTCTGACCATTCGACTGCGGGTGAAAAGCAGAAGAGAACGACAACCGAACCCCCAAGCGAGAACAGAAGGCCTTCCAGAATCTGGAAACAAATTGTGTGCCCCTATCAGAAACGATGTCTGAAGGAATGCCATGCAATTTAACAATGTGATCAACAAATGCTTGCGCCAGCGTCTTAGCATTGGGTAACCCAGGAAAGGGATGAAATGCGCCATTTTGCTAAAACACTATAATTTTGTCTACTACCACCATAATCACAGTCTTCCCCGAGGAACGAGGCAGGTCCGTAATGAAGTCCATGGACAAAAGCATCCAAGGATGGAAAGGAATGGGTAACGGGAGGAGAGAACCCGATGGCCGTAAATGGGACCTTGGCACGAGCACAGGTCTCGCAGGCTGCCACAAAACCCTCAACCGTCTTACGAAGAGCCGGCCACCAGAATCTCCGAGTAATGAAATCCACTGTGGCTCTACTCCCCTGGTGCCCAGCAAGGACAGTATCGTGGTGCTCCTTAAAAACCTTTTGTCGTAAAGCAAGAGGCACAAACAACCTCCCAGGAGGACAAAGATCAGGAGCCTCTGACTGGGTTGCCTGAATCTTTGCCTCCTAATCAGGATAAAGAGCAGAGACGACCACCCTATCAGTCAAAATGGGACCCGGGTCTTCAAAGTTCCGGCAGGAACGAGGCAGGTCCGTTATGAGGTCCATGGACAGATGTGTCCAAGGGCGGGAAGGAATGGGTAAGGGAAGGAGAGGACCTGATGGTCGTGAATGAGGGACTTTGGCACGAGCGCAGGTCTCGCAGGCTGCCACAAAACCCTCAACCGACTTACGAAGCGCAGGCCACCAGAATCTCCGAGCGATGAGATCCACTGTGGCTCTTGCCCCCGGGTGCCCAGCAAGGACAATTTCGTGGTGTTCCTTAAAAATCTTGTGTCTTAAAGCGAGAGGCACAAACAACCTCCCAGGAGGACAAAGATCAGGAGCCTCTGACTGGGCTACCTGCACCTCTGCCTCCAATTCAGGATAAAGAGCAGAAACCACCACACCTTCAGCCAAAATGGGACCCGGGTCTTCGAAATTCCCACCTCCCGGAAAACAACGCGACAGGGCATCTGCCTTCACATTCTTAACCCCAGGGCGGAACGTGACAACAAAATTAAACCTAGAAAAGAACAAAGACCATCTGGCCTGTCTCGGGTTCAGACGCTTGGCTGACGCCAAGTAGGCCAGATTCTTATGGTCGGTAAACACGGTAATAGGGTGTCTGGCTCCCTCTAACCAATGGCGCCATTCCTCAAAAGCTAATTTGATGGCCAACAACTCCCTATCTCCCACAACGTAATTTCTCTCAGCAGAGGAGAGTTTCCTTGAGAAAAAGGCACATGGTCGCCATTTGGCAGGAGAGGGACCCTGAGATAAGACCGCACCCACACCCACCTCAGAAGCATCCACCTCAACAATAAAAGGTAGAGAGACATAAGGTTGTACCAAAATGGGAGCGGAAGCAAAACACTCTTTAATACTAGAAAAGGCTTTAAGCGCATCTACTGACCACAAGGAAAAATCCACCCCCTTTTTAGTCATATCAGTGAGTGGCTTAACAACAGAGGAATAATTCAAAATGAACTTTCTGAAATAATTGGCAAAACCCTAAAACCGCATCAGCGCCTTCTGATTCTCAGGAAGCTCCCAATCAAGCACAGCCCGGACCTTCTCAGGGTCCATCCAAAAACCAGAAGCGGAGAGAAGAAAACCAAGAAATTGAATCTCCGGAACCGCAAACACACATTTTTCCAGTTTAGCGTACAATTTATTCTCCCGCAGAATCAGCAAGACCTGACATAGGTGGTCCCGATGAGTCTTGAAATCAGGAGAAAAAATCCAAATGTCATCTAGATATACCAGTACAAATTTCCCCATTAAATGATAAAAAAATGCTGTTCACAAAATGTTGGAAGACGGCCGGAGCATTCATCAAACCTAAGAGCATAACCAAATTCTCGAAATGGCCCTCAGGGGTATTGAATTTCGTCCCCTTCCCTGACCATGACTAGGTTGTATGCCCCTCTTAAATCCAACTTAGAAAAAACTTTAGCCCCAACAATCTGGTTAAACAGGTCCGGGATCAGAGGAAGCGGATATGGGTCACGAATCATGATACGGTTAAGCTCCCTGAAATCCAGACAAGGTCTTAAAGAAGCATCTTTTTTCTTAACAAAAAAATATGAGTACGCATAGAGACTCTCTCAGGTTGGGAGAGATTGTATAATCGTGATTTTGGCAGCTTGGTGCCTGGGATAAGATTAATAGGGCAGTCGTACGCCCGGTGAGTGGGCAACTCCTGGACACCACTCTCGGAAAACACATCAGAAAATTCAGAGAGAAAAGATGGCACATTCTTGGTAGAAGTGGAAACAAGTGAAAGCTTCCCTGTCTGAGTGTATCAGATCAGGGGAAGGAGTCAGTGGTATGGTATGACGTCAGTTCCTTTGTGTTTTTTTCACTTTTTTGCTATTTAAGATATGTTTGAGGTTATGTGAACATAGTCTGATGAAAACTTGTGTGAGTGCTGAAATGCGTCACCACTACTAATGAAGTAAGAAGTGACTTGAATTAAATTTCTGCATCTGAAAATCAAGTGCGAGTGCCGGTTCCTTTACAGTGTTCAAACATGAAGAAGAGATATGGGGAATGTAAAGTAATAACTATTTTTGTAGGTATTACTATGTATTATAGAAGTAGAGAAATTGAAACTTGGAAATTGGCAAATTTGGTATTGGCAAATTTGGTATTTTTTTATAAGTAAAAATGAATTTTTTTCTCAGAATTGCGTGGATAAGTAAAAGCGTTTTAAAGTTATCACCACATAAAGTGACACTGGTCAGATTTTCAAAAAATGGCCTGGTCCTTAAGGTGAAAATGAGCCCTGTCCCTAAGGGGTTAATGGGGCAGGTACTGTGGAAGTCACTGTTAAAGGGGCGGCCACTATGAAGGTCACTGTTAAAGGTGTGGTCAATGTAAAAAGAAGTGGGTACTGTGGAGGTCACTGTTAAAGGGGTGGGCACTGTGGAAGTCACTGTTAAAGGGGTGGGCACATTGAAGGTCACTGTTAAAGGGGCAGCCACTATGAAGGTCACTGTTAAAGGGGTGGTCAATGTTAAAGGGGTGGGCACTGTGGAGGTCATTGTTAAAGGGGCGGGCACTGGGAAGGTCACTGTTAAAGGGGCGGCCACTATGAAGGTCACTGTTAAAGGGGTGGTCAATGTTAAAGGAGCGGGCACTGTGGAGGTCATTGTTAAAGGGGCGGGCACTGTGGAGGTCACTGTTAAAGTGGTGGCACTGTGAAGGTCACTGTTAAAGAGGCAGGCATTATTAAAGGGACGGGCAATGTGGAGGTCACTGTTAAAGGTGCGGGCACTGTGGAGGTCACTGTTAAAGGGGAGGTCACCGTGGAAGTCACTGTTAAAGGGGCGGGGACTGTGGAGGTCACTGTTGAAGGGGCAGGCACTTTGAAGGTCACTGTTAAAGGGGCAGGCACTGTTAAGGTCACTGTTGAAAGGGAAGGTCACTGTTAAAGGGGCGGGCATTGTGGAGGTCACTGTTAAAGGGGCGAACACTGTGAAGGTCACTATTAAAGGGGAGGGCACTGTGGAGGTCACTATTAAAGGGCTGTTCACTGTTAAAAGGGCGGGCACTGTTGAGGTTTCTGTTAATGGGGCGGGTATTGTGGAGCTCACTTTTGAAGGGTCAGGCACTGTGGAGGTCACTGTTAAGGGGGCAGGCATTGTGGAGGTTCTTGTTAAAGGGGCAGGCACTGTGGAGGTCACTGTTAAAGGGATGGGCACTTTGGGGGTCACGGGGCAGGCACTGTGCAGGTCACTGTTAAAGATGCCGTCACTGTTAAAAGGGCGAGCACTGTGGAGGTTACTGTTAAAGGGGTGGCCACTGTTGAGAACACTGTTAAAGGGGCAGGCACTGTGGAGGTCAATGTTAAAGGGGCAGCCAGTGTTAAGATCACTGTTAAAGGGGTAGGTACTGTAAAGGTCACTGTTATAGGGGAAACTGTCGATATCTTTTTACAACACATGGAAACATAAAATAAAATAGATGAAATATACCCGTGCAAAGCCGTGTCCTTCTGCTAGTTTTGATATAATTTTGGAGCACATTTGTCTTCTGGTACGGTACATGTCCAGCTCTGGCTACAGAGTAGAGTGACACCCATCTTACACATTCTCTGTATGAACTACAGTGTACATGTTTGTTACTTGTACTCTTTTGAAGACACATGCGGAACCATCAAATTCCATACACTCAGACACAAAGGAGAAGCATGGGGAAGATACTACTCAGTTGCCTTAGAGACCCTAAAAATTTCTGGTGCTTTTGAAAATGGACAAAGGGAAAGCAAAGAAAGGAGCATAATTATATACACAACATGATTATAGGGAGCTGGCAAAAATGATGCGGCAAATAATGAAAGCTTCTGCTCACCTGTGCAGACCAAATTGCTGGCAGCACAGGAACTGCTTTTAAATGGAAAGTGTGTGATCTCAGGACTTTAATGACGAGACTTTTTGAAATTTAGCCAACAATACACTGTGCAATTAGAGCTCTTGCAGCTTTTAATGGTGACAACTTGTTTTTGATCAAAATGAATTAGAAGTTGTCACACCTATTTCTAGCAATAGTATAAAATTACTTATTGTTTGGGCCTAAAATGTTATGTCTAAAGTTACAAGAAATCAAAATCTTTTAGAGGTCATTGGAGGATTTTTTTTTAATCGGCTGCTATCAAATGGCAATGTGAATCCAGCTGAAAACAATGGTGGAATTTGTTGCCTACAAGTGTGGGGTGCACAGAATGTGTTCAGTGTCTTGGCTGCAATATGTCCCATGGAATCAGACTCAGTGGTTGTGTCCCATGTGCGGCAGGGAGTTCTGTGAAGTGACATGAACAGTTAGGGACTTGACGCTGGGCACAGAGGATACATAGCTTCTATGTTGGCGGAGCTAGTCACCGATACTTAGAGGTCTTGGTGTGTATGGTCTGAAGATATTTTATTTCTCAAGAAGGTGCAGTCATCAGGAGAAGACATCATTGCAACCTGGGTAGAATAGAGAAGTAAAGGAAATACGGAGTTTACATTTAGAGAAGACATCACCTATGAATCACTGGATTTATAGAGGAGCTGTCAGCTCTCCTATTTTGTCATTTATAGTAACTGATTTACCCATCTGGAGCATCAGAACTCTGAGTTTTGTGACAATTAGCCTCAGGTTGGTGCAAGTAAAGGGTTTGTTTAGTGCATAACATCTTTTTGGAAATGCTTGGAGCACTTTAAAATAAAGAAATAAATACCTGGTTATGCTATTGCTCAGAAACCTACCGCTCTCCTTTCACTTTCGGGCAATGGTCACACGTCGTTTAAGCAAGTGATCACTGTGGCCAATCATTGTTCTAAACGGTATCGCCAGTGATTGGACACAATGGTCACATGTTTAGATGGCACATGACCACTGCTGGAAAATTAACGATGACCGTCGGGGACCAGATAAATGGCACTGGATGAGCGTTAGCTTAAATAGTTTAGTGTTCGCTTTCCACAGTGCTTTGTGGCCAGGGGAATGGAAGCACATAGCCTTCGTGCTGCATGAGCCTGAGGTGTAACATGATCAGCATGCACTTTCTATAATAATGGTCTTTTCTTATGCGGCTCAAGCGTCTTTGGACCACCTTAGGCTCTTGGGGCCCAGTAGAAACTGCTACGTCTGCCCCTGACTCAGTACCCTTTATATCAGTTACACACAAGGTGTCACAACCTGACTCCCTATGTCTAGCTGATTATTTGCACATAGCTTCTCTGCACACAGCTCACGTGTACTCATTCAGGAACAATTCTGCTGGACCAACGGACAGCCCCCAGTGTAGTAACTGGACATGCACCGACTGGAGCAACGTCATAAACCTATATCCCGTCTAGTCTAAAGGGTCTGACACTTTCTGGGGTGCAATACAAGCACACAGGAATTAAGAGCTGCGGCAGCATCTCTGTGTATTGTACATGAAAAAGCCTTTAGAATACATGGATATACAAGCTGAGCAAATTTGGTTGAGTTCTTTTCGTTTTCTAAAATTAATTTTGGCATATCAACTCAAGATGTACCATGACCTGGTTGAATGAAACCTTATGTAGACAGGTCAAACAATTCTTCAAATGTATTCTTCCTACTGTTCAATCTCCAAGGAAAAGGTTTCTAAAAAGGTTCTATCAGAACAAAACAAATAGAAAAAAAGGGGGACATTTTTAAAGACGGGCGTTTTCCATGCCGTTCTCAAGTCCCTCTGTGCTGCTTGTGGAAGTGCCAAAGTCATATAGCGGCACAGGCCTCTACATAAGTTTGATGCTTCCTCCAGCAGGCAGCTTGTTTTCTCGCCCACACCATGCCCCCTTTTCTTGCCACTGGTGTGGCATATAACTGTTAACAAATGCTGCCGAAATGTTTAATATTTGGATACTTTGTTATATTATTATGAATTAGTGGCAACTATATTGGTTAAAACTGGTAGACATGGGCACTAGAGGGGCTAGCTCTGAATAGATGTCTTCTTAAAGAAGAGATGGACTTTTTATCAACAATCCTTTGCAAGTAAGTGCTTAGACAACCAGGTATGCCCCAATGGCGGGATATCTTTCATGTAACAATATACGCACAAGTGTTGCTCTGTCAGCTTAATTTGTTGGCCTACTGTATATAAGGAAAGCATATTATATCTACAGGTCCATAGTACTTTGCATAGGTACATAAACATCAGCCAGTCGATCACCATACCAAGGGATGCATGGGGTTGTGTGGTATGAAAGGGGAATCTCTGCTCATGAATACAATACAATATTTGCACGATCCTAGTCAAGGGTCTGTGTTCATATAGCTGCTATCGGACCCAGGAATGGTTGGTCCAGTTCCTTTTGCTTTGGGGTGCCAAGACTTTGAGTGTAACTCTATATGGAGGAACTGCATTGTTAGCGGGCAAGGGGTAATGAATTGGACCGCGAGTTATGGAAAAAGTGTAGAGGTGGACCAGATACTAGGTGCTTCTGTTATGAAAAAAATCTAGCACCATAATTGAGAGCCCAGTTTGATCTATTCCATGGGAACCTTCTCACCTGTATATATGCCACTAAGCAAGGGTGAGCATTTTGAGGTGTGTTTTTTATTTTATTCATTAGCCATAAAATATACAAGTATTATATTTTAAACAGAATTTATAGATCCATATCCGCTATACTTGGATCGCTGTACTATTATCCAGAGGCTAAATAAGGCTCTCATGTGTTTTATATGTGAAGTTTGGTGACATACAGGATCTCACAGAGTTGTCAAATGTCATTTCTGCTCTAGTCCCCTGTACATCAGAATATCAATGATTCAAATTTTTGTAGTGCACTCACTTGTAGAGTTTCCCCATTTTTATTCAGCTTTAGGGAATTCTAATGACATAATATAACAGTGCACATTACATTGATCAGAACCAGACAATGAGCGCAGAGGTTCAGAGCCATTCCAGTCATATTTAATGACTAATCATTCTTAACACATGGTAAAAAAAAACAGCCTTGTCATCATCGCTTGCCGGACCTGCGGCAACGCTGGAAGAGGAGTATGAGGAAGAGGAGTCAGAGAAGGAATGTAGCTTTGAGGAGGAGGAAGACCAACCAGAGCAGGCATCCCAGGGTGCTCGTTGTTGTACGTGGCTGGGGGGAAGAACAGACCGTCAATGACATCAGTGAGGACGAGGAATGGGAAATGAGTAGCTCGGCATCCAACCTTGTGCAAATGGGGTCTTTCATGCTGTCATGTCTGTTGAGGGACCCTCGTATAAAAAGGATTAAGGAGAACGACCTGTACTGGGTGGCCACACTACTAGACCCCCGGTATAAGCAGAAAGTGGCGGAAATGTTACCAAATTACCAAAAGTCGGAAAGGATGCAGCAGTTCAAAATCAAACTAAAAAATATGCTTTACACAGCTTATAAGGGGGATGTCACAGCACAACGGGAATCTAACTGGGGAAGAGGTGAAAGTAATCCTCCTCCTACCACGACCACGGCGGCACGGACAGGACGCATTACAGATGTGTTGTTGATGGAGGACATGCGCAGCTTTTTCAGTCCTACACATCGCCACAGCCCTCCAGGATCCAGCCTTAGAGAACGACTCGACCAACAGGTAGCAGACTACCTCGCCTTAACTGCAGATATCGACACTCTGAGGAGCGATGAACCGCTTGACTACTGAGTGTGCAGGCTTGACCTGTGGCCTGAGCTATCCCAGTTTGCGATAGAACTTCTGGCCTGCCCCGCTTCAAGTGTCCTGTCAGAAAGGACCTTCAGTGCAGCAGGAGGCATTGTCACTGACAAGAGAAGTCTCCTCGGTCAAAAAAGTGTTGATTACCTCACCTTCATTAAGATGAATGAGGCATGGATCCCGAAGGGACTGATAGTGGGTTATACGTTTGACTAACAAAAGGCCTGTTGACATGCCTTGGCCTCAAAATGGTCCCTCAAAATGGTCCCCACGCTGCTGTATTTAATGTCTGCATACCGGATGACTTTCGTAAATTCTCCGCCACCAACAAGGGTTCAAGCCGCAATGTTTTAGTCACCTTTCTGCCTGGAAAACATCAATTTTTCCGGCCGCTGCTACAACGACGGCTGTAACAATACCGTTATTTTTCAGGCATGTGTACATGCCTAATTTTTCTGGCCTCTGGTGCTGCACTGTGGCTGCAAAAAAAAGGCACATACAAGTGTCAATTTCCCTTCGTGATCGTTACCTTGTTGTGGTGAAGGGGCTTGCGTATCACAATGAAGCGATCATCACCTCTATGAGTGTGTTGACAATGTTGCCACACCCCAGATGATAACTTTTTAAAAGTTGTATGGGTTTTTAATACATAAAATAAAAAATCATAATAAAGTCTCTTAATAGTTTATTAGAAATAATGCAGACAATTAAAAAAATCCCCATCAATTCCAATACAAAGCAAGTACAGAGCTCAGAACAAAATTATTTCAGGATGTCGGAATGGTTCGTTAATTCGACAATGGTTAATCAATTCGACACACGTCCCCAGATAGGGGACGTAATAGGGATTAAACTTATAGGAATAGTACTAGTTAAGACACCACTCATATAGGGTGTCACAGCACATTGCTCCGTGCACGCGCAGTGCCCCAAGAGGACTGACCAAGCTGCTTTTTCCATCTCCCAGTTCCTAAAATCAATTCAGTTTGGTGTATCAGAGTTTGGTCTGTCACTGTGAAGGCAGTCGAAGGTACCCGGCCTAAAAATTTTTTCACAAAAGGCAATCCCTGATATGGGACGTAACAGGGATTAAACTGATGAGGATGTAACAGGGATTAAACTGATGAGAAGAGAACTACAGGAAATACCACTCATATCGGGTGGGACAGTAAATTGCACGGCGCAGACGCAGTGACCGTGGATTAAAACAAAGGGGAGGGAGCCAGCGTTTTTTTAACCATCTCCCCGTTTGAAAAATCAATTCAATTCACCTTTCGGGGACCCTTGGTGTTGTACGTGGCTGGGTGGAGGAAGAAACCTTCAATGACATCAACGGGACATGGCTAGCTTGGTATCCAACCTTGTGCAAATGGGAAGTTTGCTGTTGGGCAAATGGACTGTTTGCGGTTGTTTGCGGTGCATTAAAAGGGGAGTTTGGTCTGTCAATGTCTGTGAAGCGGGCGTAACCCTTACACTACCTGATCGATACAACATCATACCTGATCGTATACACACACTGGATGTTTTAAACCACGTTGTTCAAAAAAATTTAGGATTGTTAGGTGATTTATGCCCTTTATGGATTAAAACCCAACTCTGCGTCAACTATGTAATTTTCCATGGGAGTTTTGCCATGGATCCCCCTCTGGCATGCCACAGTCCAGGTGTTAGTCCCCTTGAAACAACTTTTCCATCACTATTGTGGCTAGAAAGAGTCCCTGCAGGTTTTAAAATTTGCCTGCCTATTGAAGTCTATGGCGGTTCGCCTGGTTCGCCCGTTCCCGAACATTTGAGGAAATTCGCGCTCGCCGTTCGCGAACTGAAAATTTTATGTTCGCGACATCTCTAATGGTTAGTAGGCAGTCATGACAAAGTGGATTCCATACTCATAATATTACATTCTTATAGTAGGCAGTATAAAAATAGTCATATTCTTGTACATAGGAGGCAGTATTATAGTAGTTATATTCTTGTACATAGGAGGCAGTATTATAGTAGTTATATTCTTGTACATAGGAGCAGTATTATAGTAGTTATATTCTTATACATAGGAGGCAGTATTATAGTAGTTATATTCTTAACCATATTTCTTTTTATTGAAAGAAAGCAAAAGATCAGGGTCGAGACCCATACATGACAGTACAATGGTGATGACAAATCTCCATACGCTCATCCAGCATATACATCATGTATAGACAATACAAGCAATCTTGCCGTAGTCAATAAAAACATTAAATAAAAAGATAAAAGGGAAGAAGGGAAAGGAACAGTCAGGGGGGAGAAAAGGGTAGGAGGGGGGGGAAACAAGGAAGTGAGATAACTTCTGCTCTAATATATGAAATTTCTATGGGCTTTCCATGGGGACCACAATTTTAAGAAGCGGGCACGTGAATTAGTCTCCCAATGCGCAAGCTCCTCGAAACGGTAAATCTGGTCCACCTTGTCAGTCCACATAAGGAGAGTCGGTGGGGAGTCATTCTTCCACAAAAAGGGAATAAGTAGCTTCGCCGCTGTAAGCAGCATCGTAGGGAGATCATGCTTAGAGGGAGTGAGAGAGCTATTAGGGCACCACAATAGTACGAGCTTAGCATCTATTGATATCTTAGTATGGCATATTTGGTTAACCAATGTCTCAATTGATTTATAAAACGGTTGAATCTTGTGACAAAACCACCAAATATGCGACAAAGACCCAATACCTGTGCCACATCTCCAACATGATTCAGGAATCTCAGGGTTTAATTTATGCAAGAACTCTGGCGTTTTGTACCATCTACTGAGAAGCTTAAAGGAATTCTCCTGAATCCGCACACAACGACTGAAGCCGTGCGAGTGGGACAGGATGGACGCCTTCTCCGGCTCCGTAAGAGACATGGATAGCTCCCGTTCCCAGGAGACCACATAATGTAGCTCTGGGGGCAATGAAGAAAGTATTTCTTTATACATCTGGGATACCGGTCTAAGGGGGGGTTTAGAAGCCAAAACCCTCCTTTCAAGCCAGGAGGGGGAACTATTACCTGCAAAGGACCCAGTACACTTTTTAGTGTCACGTTTAAAATCTGCTAAGTGGAAAAAAGGCGCAGCTTTAACCTCCGGGAGGTCCACCACTGAAACCCAGTTCAAACTACCGTCCGGGAGAAGGACATCTCGCAGAGGAATGTCAGCGAGCTTAGACCAAATCCCGGAGGGGTTTAGCACAGAGGGGTGAATGTGGTTTTGTAGTAAGTTAAGTGGCATACTAGGGTTAGGAAAATTAAAAGTGAGAGACTGAACCATTTTGGACCATTCAACCAGCATACCCTTCCAAACCGGAGAGGAGAAGTAGTGATTGGCCGAAAGAGGCCTAATGCCCCACAAAGTAAGTAATTCTTGATTCGTGAGCAGTACCTTTTCAAGGCGGGAGCAAAGAGAACTAGAGTGACGAGTCATGACAGCCACACATCTACAGAGCTGTACTGCATTATAATACAATTTCACATCTGGCATCCCAAAACCACCAAACCGTCTGTCCCTCGTGAGAACCGAATAAGCTATACGCGGAGATTTCCCGTTCCACAGGAAGCGTGTGAATACTCTCCGTATTTCTGTAAAATATGAGTTTGGCAACCAAATAGGGAGCACCTGCAACAAATACAGAAATTTGGGAAGAATAAAGGTCTTAATGTAGTTCTTTCTCCCTACCCAGGATACAAATGGAAGCTTCAAATTTTGTAAATGCGTACACACTGTTGTCAGAAGCGGTATATAGTTAAGGGAAGCCAGATCCTGTACATTGGCCGATATGTGAGTCCCCAAATACGCAATGTCTCTGGAGGCCCAAGTAAATGGAGTGGTACGCTTAATAGCCGTAATCACCGCTGGTGGACAGGAGATATTAAGTGCCATGGATTTTCCATAGTTAATTTTAAAATTGGATACAAATCCAAAGCTCTCGAATATAGTCAGTAATTTGGGTAAAGCCTCCTTAGGATTAGAGATCATGACCAATAGATCATCCGCAAATGCTGCAGCAACATGTGTGGAAGCACCGATCTGAAGACCTTTAATATCCGGGTCCCCTCTTATTTTACACATAAGGGTCTCCATTACCAAAACGAATAGTGCAGGAGAAAGGGGGCAACCCTGCCTCGTCCCATTAGTGATGCGAAATGGTGGTGATAATGCACCGTTAACTTTGACCCTGGCAGAGGGGGACGAATACAAGGTATAAATGGCTGCAATGAATTGGTCTGGAAGACCAAACTTCGACAGGGTCCGCGACATATAATGCCAGCCGACCCTGTCGAAGGCCTTTTCCGCATCAGTACTGACCAAGATTAAGGGCTTAGAGGATCTTTTGGCCCAATTTACAAGATGAAGAAGCCGTACCGTATTATCGGACCCCTGTCTGCCATGGACAAAGCCAACTTGTTCTTCATGGACGATGTCAGGAAGAACATCCTGAAGCCTTGTAGCCAAAATCTTCGCCCACCACTTCACATCACAGTTGAGCAGAGAAATCGGTCTGTAGTTGCTGCAGCAAGTGGGATCCTTATTCTCCTTATGCAGGACAGTGATGTGCGCCAATAAAGAGTGAGGAGCCAGGGAGCCTCCAGAGAGAAGATAATTGCACAAATCCCTGAAGCGGGGAATTAAAACGTCCTTAAAGGACTTGTAATATGCAATGGAGAAACCATCTGGGCCTGGGCTTTTGCCCGAGGGGATGGACGTGAGCACCTTACGAATCTCAGAATCAGTAATGGGTCTAGTAAGCTGGGACGCCTTGGTTGGGGATATAGAGGGAAGGTCTAGTGTCTGTAAAAACTTATCTGTTGCCTCCGAAAGATCACTAGTAGTGGACCCTTCAGGGGAGGGCAAGTTATACAAAGTTTCATAAAAGGCGCAAAATGCCTTGGCAATATCCGGAGTGGACTTATGCATTTTCCCCGTGGAGTCCTTAATAGAGGAAACAAAGGAGTCAGAGAACTGCTGTTTAGCAATCGCCGACATCAGTCTGTTTCCCCTATCTCCATGTGCGTATGCTTTAAAACGTGAGCGTAGGACCAGCTTAGCAGAGGCGACATTCAATAGATTTCTTAAGCGTACTCTGGCTTCAGTAAGATCCTTCAAGCAGCGCTTGGCCTGTGATTCCTTGTGAGAGGATTCAAGGCGAGCAATGTCTGCTAGCACAGCATCTAAGGCCTGCGTCCTCTGTTTCTTCACATGAGCCCCTAACGCGATAAGTTCCCCCCTAATTACTACCTTATGGGATTCCCACAGTATGGAAGGAGAAGGAGAGGAGTCAGGTGTATCATTAAGTTTGAAAAATTCAGAAATCGACGCCTTGATTTTGCAAGCATGGGTGGGATCCAGAATCAAGGTGTCGTTAAGACGCCATAAGCGTTCTTTTCTGTGCGGACCAGACAGGGAGAAATTAATAATAACAGGCGCGTGATCGGATAACGTGATACTACCAATCCGGGCCCCAGAGACATTGCGTATGTGTGAGTCAGACAAGAACAGGTAATCCAATCTATGGAAGGACGACTTGGCATGTGAATAATATGTATAATCTCTGCCACTGGGATTCAAAGTACGCCATACATCCCTGACCTTCAATTTTCGCAGGGAAGATTTAAGCCTTTTCAAAAGCCTGTAGGACACAGACGGTCTACCCACTGAGGTGTCCACCGCCGGTTCCAAGGCGACATTGAAGTCGCCCCCTAAAACTAACAGTCCATCAGTAAAGGATGCCAGTAGATCAAGGGTCTGAACGAGCCATGGTACTTGGCCTCTATTAGGCGCATATAGATTAGCGAATGTAACCGGTGAATCACTTAATACACCCTTCACAAAAATGTACCGTCCCTCAGGGTCCGCTGAGGTAGCGGTGTGCTTGAATGGTAGATTTTTGTGCATAGCCACACTAACTCCTCTGCTAGCTGAGTCATTTGTGCTATGGAACCACTGAACAAATTTCTTAGGGGGGAGGTTGGGGATTCTACCTGTCCTAAAATGAGTCTCCTGTAGAAAAGCAACTGAGACTTTGTCCCTCAGGAGAAGAGAAATAATTTGAGACCGTTTGCATGGCTCGTTCAGCCCATGAACATTTAGGGAGGCGACTACAATTGAAGACATATCAATATACGTTCATGAGAGAAACAGTACCAAATACCCAGGAAAGCAGTAATGAGCACACAGTAATCATGAGCAGAGTGAGGAATATGGGGAAAAAGGGGGAAAGGTAAAAAGAAACAGAAAATGAAAGGTATAACAACCAACATATGAGGCTGGTAGAAAACCAGCACAAAAGAGGCGAGTGCTTCACCTATCACCATCCAAGACAGGGTTGGATTGGTGAGGGGGCAGGTAAAGCACCTCTAGGTCTACTACAAAGAAAGAGACCAAAAACATAAAACATTTCCAGCACCGGAAACGGTCCGGTCATTCCCCTGCATTTGGGGAGAGAAAAATAAGTTGCCTACTGGGAGGCAGAGTCCAAAACAATAGAAAAGTGTCCCGGTTAAACGTGACTTCTTGTAGAGGACATTAGGCCAAAAACATGAAACATTACAAAAAACCAGGTGGTCAGAGAAAGGCCATGACCCTCCAGGCAAACAATAGGCTGTGCAGCCGAGAGACAGTTATCCCAAGTGTAGAAAAATAGGGTAGGGCAAATCATTATCAGCCCCTGCTAACAGGCAAAACAATCAACGTCACCTTGGTTCGGGCTCAAGTTAGGGCCCTGTCCATCTTGTTGCGTCCCAAGCGATCTGGCTTGCTTGCAGATGCCGTCTGCCAAGAAGACACACGAGGCGGGAGAGGTAGGGGGCCATCTTGGTCTGCTGGTAGCCACGAGGGGATCTCCACAGGAGGGACATCCAAGGATCTCCAGACAGCTTCGAGGTCAGCCGGTGAGCGCACTGTGAGCAGCTTTCCGTTCCTGGAGACCGCCAGCCCAAAGGGATATAGCCATCTAAACGGGGTCGATGTTTTCCTGAGGGCCTCCAGTAGAGGTTTGAATAAGCGCCGTTTAGCCAGGGTGGATGGCGCCAGATCCTGGAACATCTGGAGCGGTGTGTTGTCATATTCTAACACCTCCATTTCTTGTTGCTTCTTAAGAAGTGCCGCGGTGTCTACATAACTCAGCAGGCCGCAAATCACATCCCGCGGCGGCTCTTGCGGTTTAGGCCTAGGGCGCAGTGCCCTGTGTATGCGCTCCACCACTATTCCCTCCGCTCTCTCTGGCGTAAGCATTTTGGAGAATAACTCCCGCGCCACCGTCGGCAAGGCCTCTGCCGCAATGGATTCAGGAAGGCCGCGAATGCGAATGTTGCGCCGGCGACTTCGGTTCTCCTGATCTTCCAGCTTTAAGAAGGCGTCATTTAGTAAGGATCTGTGAGACGCTAGTACCTCAGCTGCTTTGTTTTCGTAGGTCATAATGTCTTCCTGCGCACTTTCTAGCGTAATCACCCTCTGGCCTAGGTGCTTTATATCATCCTTAATGTCCGCAAGATCTTGCTTAAGAGGCGTGAGGGCCGATTCAAGCACTCGACGAAGGGTCCGCTCTGAGAGAGGGGGATCTCTGGGCCTCCTATCCGATACATCGGAGCCACTGCCCGCATCCGAGATTTCTCCCGCGTCGGAGTCATTAGCCATAGACGCCGCCATATTGGCGCCTTTCTGCACGGCCGCTCTCGGAGTTTTCCTGAGAAATTTCTCCATCTCCGGTTGTTTTAAGTGTCGTGGGGTCGACTCTGTGCTTCCTCCGGTCTTATCCTTACCAGGTTTCCCCATAATATAGCAAATTATGAGCTTAAATAGGGCGAATGAGCCGGAATGCTGGAGGAGCTCAAGCTCGTGCGGCCATTCAGCAGCGTGGCTAGGCTCCGCCCCTCAGTAGTTATATTCTTGTACATAGGAGCAGTATTATAGTAGTTATATTCTTGTACATAGGAGCAGTATTATAGTAGTTATATTCCTGTACATAGGAGCAGTATTATAGTAGTTATATTCTTGTACATAGGAGGCAGTATTATAGTAGTTATATTCTTGTACATTGGAGCAGAATTATAGTAGTTATATTCTTGCACATAGGAGCAGTATTATAGTAGTTATATTTCTTGTACATAGGAGGCAGTATTATAGTAGTTATATTCTTGTACATAAGAGGCAGTATTATAGTAGTTATATTCTTATTATATTTTTATATTCTTGTTCATAGGACCATTATTATAGTAGTTATATTCTTGTACATAGGAGTAGTATTATAGTAGTTATATTCTTGTACATAGGAGCAGTATTATAGTAGTTATATTCTTGTACATAGGAGCAGTATTATAATAGTTATATTCTTGTACATAGGAGGCAGTATTATAGTAGTTATATTCTTGTACATAGGAGGCAGTATTATAGTAGTTATATTCTTGTACATAGGAGCAGTATTATAGTAGTTATATTCTTGTACATAGGAGGCAGTATTATAGTAATTATATTCTTGTACATAGGAGCAGTATTATAGTAGTTATATTCTTGTACATAGGAGCAGTATTATAGTAGTTATATTCTTGTACATAGGAGCAGTATTATAGTAGTTATATTCTTTTACATAGGTGCAGTATTATAGTAGTTATATTCCTGTACATAGGAGCAGTATTATAGTAGTTATATTCTTGTACATAGGAGCAGTATTATAGTAGTTATATTCTTATACATAGGAGCAGTATTATAGTAGTTATATTCTTGCACATAGGAGCAGTATTATAGTAGTTATATTCTTTTACATAGGTGCAGTATTATAGTAGTTATATTCTTGTACATAGGAGCAGTATTATAGTAGTTATATTCTTGTACATAGAAGCAGAATTATAGTAGTTATATTCTTTTACATAGGAGCAGTATTATAGTAGTTATATTCTTGTACATAGGAGGCAGTATTATAGTAGTTATATTCTTGTACATAGGAGCAGTATTATAGTAGTTATATTCTTGTACATAGGAGGCAGTATTATAGTAGTTATATTCTTGTACATAGGAGCAGTATTATAGTAGTTATATTCTTGTACATAGGAGCAGTATTATAGTAGTTATATTCTTGTACATAGGAGGCAGTATTATAGTAGTTATATTCTTGTACATAGGAGCAGTATTATAGTAGTTATATTCTTGTACATAGGAGGCAGTATTATAGTAGTTATATTCTTGTACATAGGAGCAGTATTATAGTAGTTATATTCTTGTACATAGGAGCAGTATTATAGTAGTTATATTCTTGTACATAGGAGGCAGTATTATAGTAGTTATATTCTTGTACATAGGAGCAGTATTATAGTAGTTATATTCTTGTACATAGGAGCAGTATTATAGTAGTTATATTCTTGTACATAGGAGCAGTATTATAGTAGTTATATTCTTGTACATAGGAGCAGAATTATAGTAGTTATATTCTTGCACATAGGAGCAGTATTATAGTAGTTATATTTCTTGTACATAGGAGCAGTATTATAGTAGTTATATTCTTGTTCATAGGAGGCATTATTATAGTAGTTATATTTCTTGTACATAGGAGCAGTAGTATAGTAGTTCTATTCTTGTCCATAGGAGAGGATAGCCGTGTGGTGCTGAGCTCCCTGCAGGGAGGGGGCATGGCTTCTGACCCAGGTGGAGGGGAGGGGAGCTGGGCTGATGATCCTGGGAAAGCCCAGAGCTTGGAGTGCGGCCTGCAGCATGGAGATCTTGGAAGCGATAATATGGAAATGGTGGCTGGTGAGTCAACTGAAACTTGTAGTGCTTCTGGATTAAGTACAACTGTGACAAAGAAAAGTTTATTTAAACTGGAAAGGCGCATTTCTAAGCTAAGAGATGAGATAAAGACAGAGGCTGATCCCAAGAAAAAGCTGATGAAGTATGAATGCCTGGATGACTGCACACGTGAACTGGATATATTAAAAGATAAATTAGATAAAGGTAAAAACACAATACCTAAAGTGGAAAGCTCGGCAATGGAGAAAAAGAGGGAGGCCAGAGCCCAGAATGTGAAGATAAAAGAAATCATAGAAATAAAAAGTAAAGATTACGGGGGTCTGAGCAGTCAGTCTCTGAAAATGCTGGGAATACTATGGAGCAAAGTGAGCCATCCAACAAGGAGTTAATTGCAGTGGACTCAGCTTGTTTCTCTGGTGAAGTGAATGAGAACAGCAATCCTGTGTGTGAGCAGGAGAACGCTTCATGTATGGACAATGTGGGTGAGACCCCGCTCAGTGCTGTGGAGGAGACCCCACTCGGTGCTGTGATTGAGCCCCCGCTCAGTGCTGTGGAGGAGCCCCCGCTCAGTGCTGTGATTGAGCCCCCACTCAGTGCTGTTATTGAGACCCCGCTCAGTGCTGTGAATGAGCCCCCGCTCATTGCTGTTATTGAGACCCCGCTCAGTGCTGTTATTGAGACCCCGCTCAGTGCTGTTATTGAGACCCCGCTCAGTGCTGTTATTGAGACCCCGCTCAGTGCTGTTATTGAGACCCCGCTCGATCGGCTCTGAGACCCCGGTCAGCCGCGGCTGTGTCACAGATGTGGGGGCAGGCACCTCGCCATCAACTGCTCCCGTATTAAGTGCTCATTTTGTGGACAGTTTGGTCATTCAAAGGACGACTGTACAGGTCCAGTCATCTGTAACCTGAGTTTAGGATCTGGTCATACGTTCCGGGACTGTCCGCATGCAGATCATAATAAAGGCAGTGATGAGATTTTCTCAGAGGCCATGGAGGAAAGTCAGGAGGATGTCACTGCAAGAGCAGATACAACCCCAGAAACTGGTAGTCGTCCTGCTGAAGTAATGCAAAGTACTAGTGACCCTGCTGTAGAGAGTGGTGACCCTCCTGATGCACTACAAGTACCGGCAGAGTTGGAGACTGATAGCCAAACTACTCCATTACAAGTAACAACATCTGCTGAACCACAAATACCAGCTATTGAAAAGGCTTTGATATCCAGAAATCCTGCTGTGGAAACTAAAGTACCATCTGTAGCACTACAAGTACCAGCCACTGAAGAGAATTCTCATCTGCAGAGTAAAGTGACCAGTAAACCAGTTGCCAAACCACCTAAAGAACTGCCCTCTACGTCTACAAAGCCTGATGGTCCAGCTGCAGGGCTCAGGAAGCTCAGGAGGTCCTCTGTGGATGAAGAGGGGTTCCAGACTGTAAAAAGAAAGAACAGCACTACAGCAAAGAAAACCCCGGATCCGCCAGTGCTGGCCATAACCTCCGGGCAGTATGGTGCGCTAGGGGAAGAGGAGTCAGAAGAAAAGATTGAAATGGACTATGTTTCTTCACATAACCCTGATGGTGACCCTCTGGAAGATGAACCTGGCCCTTCAGTGTCCACCAAAAGATGGGGTTCTAAAGGTCACAGTAGTGGAAGGAGAAAAAAGAATAAGAAAAACGAAGTGACCTGGATGAGGCTGAGAATCAGCTCTATAAACGTGAACAGTGTGAAGACCAAGAACAGGCGGCAGGCGATCTACCAACGTCTGTCTCAGGAGAGATCTGACATCTTCTTCTTACAGGAGACTTATTTGAAGAGCAATGCTCATGTGTTTGCAGCCAAGAGAGACTGGAGACATGGAGCATCTTTCTGGTCCTTTGGGCTGGAGAGAAATGATGGTGTGGCGATTCTCTTCAATAAGATGGAAGTTGAGGTGGAGAGAGTCCTGGAGATCTGTCCGGGCCGCTGTCTGATGCTGGACTTTATACTGGACACTGTGTATTATAGAGTGATTAATGTCTATGCTCCTCAGACTAGAAAGGAGAGGAGGGAATTGTTCCAGCAGATGAAGCCATATTGTTTTACATCCAGGGTGTTTATAATGTGCGGGGATTTTAATAGTGTCTCCTGTAATGTGGACCGTTCAAGTAGTCATAAGCAATTGAGATATGATGAGAACTTCCTTAACAATATTGTCCAGCAGGCTCATTTAGTGGATCCCTATGGTATGCGTGGCTCCAATAGAGCCTACACTTACCATAAGGCGGGTAACGCCAGTAGAATAGACCGGGTGTATATAAAACGTGAAGTGAGGAGCTCTGACTACAGGACGAGTCACATAGAGTTCTCTGACCATTGTATGGTGAGTGTCACGCTGGATCTGGCCGGGGCCGTGGTCTGTGGTAGGGGCTACTGGAAGGTGAACAGCTCGGTGCTGAAAGATCCAGGGTTTAGAGAGGCCTTTACCACCTTCTATAATGACCGGAGGACCACCCAGTGTATGTGTGATGACACAGCGGAGTGGTGGGAGTGTACGAAGGGTGATATCAAGCAGTTTCTGATACGTGCTGCGAGGAGGCATAGTAATGTGGAGTATATGAGGTATTCTGCGCTGAGGCTGCAGCTAAGCAGGTTATATGGTAAGATCAATAGTGGTGAGAAGATAGATGGTAAGTACGTCAGCCAGATAAAGCAGGAGATGCGAGAGCTGCAGTATGACCGCCTCAAGTCTCTCAAAGCAGAGGGGCAGTTTGATAATTGGGGGGTTCACAACCCAGACCCCTATATTGCCTGTAAGAACAGGGTTAATAAGAAGCTTATGACCAGCCTGTTAGATGAGCATGGGGTGGAGCAGTCAGATCAGAGTAAACTCCACAAGATTATTGGAGATTATTACAAAAATCTGTTTAAAGGCCGTCAGATAAGTGGTGACAGCATCAGAACTTACCTGAAAGGCGTCAAACTCCCTAAACTAGATCATGCACAAGCAGATGGCTTGGCCGAGCCAATAACTGAGGAGGAGGTGAAGAGGAGCATTGACTCCTTAAAAACCAAGAAGAGCCCGGGCCTGGACGGTCTGACCAGTGAATTCTATAAGGAGTTCAGAGATATATTAGCTCCAGACCTGGTGCAGGTCTATAATGATTGCCTCTCTGCCAGGAAACTTCTACAGTCACAATATAAATCTGTTCTGGTTCTCCTGGCAAAGAAATGAAATCTAAAAGACTTAAAAAACTGGCGTCCATTGTCCTTACTGAACACTGATTATAAGGTCTTGGCCAAGATCTTGTATCACAGGCTGAGTGCGGTGGCAGATGACCTGATCATCTTCAACCAGACGTGTGGTGTGAAAGGCCGGACTATAGAGGACTCATTGCTGCTGGTGAGGGAAGCGGTGACGTACATCAGGCAGCACAGTGGAGGAGCATATGTGGTTGGGTTAGACCAGAGCAAGGCCTTTGACAGAGTCCATCATAACTACCTGTAGCAGGTGTTGTTGGAGTATGGCCTTCCTGCACGCTTCGTACAATGGCTGCAGGTTTTCTATAAGGAGGCAGTAAGCCAGCCTCTGATTAATGGTCACTTGGCAGAACCCTTTAGGATCATGTCTGGTGTAAGGCAGGGCTGCCCTCTAAGCCCATTATTGTACGTCTTCAGTCTGGATCCTTTTTTAAGAAAGTTGCAGGATAATAGAAATCTCTTGGGGTTAGAATGTCACCTACAGAGTAAAAGAGTGGACATAAAGTTCTGTGCTTATGCGGACGATGTGACGGTTCTGGTCTAGTGAGGACTGTGTGGCCCTACAACAGGAGATAGCAGCTTTCTCTCGAGTGTCAAATTCTGCTGTGAATATGGATAAGAGCGAGGCGTTGTGGCTGGGGGGTGACCGTGGGGTCTTCTCAGTGCCCTTTAGAACAGTGCAGGACAAGATAAAGATTTTGGGGGTTCATTTTGGAACTGTAGATGATGGGAAGGTGAACTGGGAGGAGAAGCTGGCGGTGTGTGAGCAGAAGGTGCAGTGCTGGAGGCACTGGAAGCTGACTTATCAGGAGAAGATCCGCCTGCTGAAAAGCTTCCTTCTCCCGCTATTCCTCTATGTCAGTGTAGTGTTCCCAGTGCCCGATAAGTTACTTCCCAGACTGACCAATATCTTCTTCCACTTCTTGTGGGGTAATAGGGTGAATATAGTCAGGAGGAACATTGTATATCTCCCCCAGAAGGAGGGCGGCCTGTCCATGCCCTGCCCAGAGCTCTTCTTTAACCTAATGTTTCTGATGAGGAATTTCTCATTTTGTAAGAGTTCAGAGCTGAAACTGTGGAGTCGTCTGTTTAAGAACCAGATCCAGCAGTTTGTGTCTGTGTGGTCGGGGCGCATTAAGAATAACGTTTCTTGGTATGCGGTACAAGCAATTACCAATCTTATATGGTGAAGTAAAGCAACTCAGTAGGAAAGAGATGTATAAGAACCTGCTGTCGTCTCAGTTTAGTGCCCATATTCAGCTGAGGAACGCCCCGAACCTGCATGTAAAACAGGCTGTGAAAATCCTGGAGGACCCCAGAGTCCCCGCTCACATGAAGGATGTGTCATGGCTGGCATTTCATGGTAAAATGTATGTCAGGGACAATCTAAAGTGTAGAAATGTGCCAGATAGATCCTGCCCTAGAGAGCAATGCCGTCAGGTACTGGAGACCATGGAGCATCTTCTGCTGGACTGTCCGTTCAGTGTCCAGGTATGGGAGGCCGTGTCACGGTCCCTTCAGTTACCACATCTAGTGGGGCAGCTGTATAATCAGCTCTTGTATGGAGACTTCTCCCCAGATCTCAGACAATACAGCAGAAGTTCCCTGTATGTAGTGAATGTGGTGACCATGTACCATCTGTGGTGTGCACGGTGCTTCCTGGTCATCAACAGAGAGCTCCTGACCTGTGATAAAATCTTATATACTATCCTGGAAAGCCTGAAGATGATATATAAGAAAGACCTGAAAAATAACCGCAATAACGTGCACTGGAGGAACATCCATGTGTCAGCAATTGTATAATGCGTTGTGATGTGTATTATGAAAGTGATGTCACTTTATATTTATTCTTTTCTATGATTTTATAGTAAGTGTATTGTAATATTTTGTTGCCTGTTTTTAAATAAAAAGATCATTATAGTAGTTATATTCTTGTACATAAGAGGCAGTATTATGGTAGTTATATTCTTATTATATAGTTATATTCTTGTTCATAGGACCATTATTATAGTAGTTATATTCTTGTTCATAGGAGGCAGTATTATAGTAGTTATATTATTGTACATAGGAGCATTATTATAGTAGTTATATTCTTGTACATAGGAGCAGTATTATAGCAGTTATATTCTTGTACATAGGAGGCAGTATTATAGTAGTTATATTCTTGTATATAGGAGCAGTATTATAGTAGTTATATTCTTGTACATAGGAGCAGTATTATAGTAGTTATATTCTTGTACATAGGAGCAGTATTATAGTAGTTATATTCTTGTACATAGGAGCAGTATTATAGTAGTTATATTCCTGCACATAGGAGGCAGTATTATAGTAGTTATATTCTTGTACATAGGAGCAGTATTATAGTAGTTATATTCTTGTACATAGAAGGCAGTATTATAGTAGTTATATTCTTGTACATAGGAGGCAGTATTATAGAAGTTATATTTTTGTACATAGGAGCAGTATTATAGTAGTTATATTCTTGTACATAGGAGCAGTATTATAGTAGTTATATTCTTAACCAAATTTATTTTTATTCAAAGAGTAAGGCATATCAATCGATCACAAACCATCGTAGCATCACTGGTAAGGCATAGTTACAAATCAGCCATGGACGTGACCACAATTGCATGTCAGTGCAACACATGTTGTACAAAATGATACATCAAATGTGACAGACAATAAAAATCTAATATAACACAAATAAGAGGAAAAGAGAGGGAAAGAAGGGAAAGGAAGGGGGGGGGGTAGGGGAGTTTTCCCCAACTCCGTCAGGGGAACTTCCTATATGTCTTCCAGGGCGACCAGATTTTCAGAAAGCGGGAACGCGTGCCAGATTCCCAGTGGGCCAGCTCTTCAAACCTGTAGATCTGATCCACCTTATCCCTCCACATTGAAACAGTGGGAGGTTCAGTATCCTTCCAAAGCAGCGGGATAAGCAGTCTCGCCGCCGTGATGAGCATAGTAGGAAGATCAGATCTACAGGGGGAAAGCGAGTCATTAGGGCACCAAAGCAGGATCAGTTTAGGATCCAGCTTAACCTGCTTAGCACACACCTCATTTATCAGAGCTTCTATACTGGTCCAGAACGCTTTAATCTTTTCACAGTGCCACCAAATGTGTGACAGAGAGCCTACGTCTTTTCTACACCTCCAGCACTCACTTGGGAAATCTGCGTTAAGCCTATGCAAAAACTCCGGGGACTTGTACCATCTCGTAAGCAGCTTATACGAGTTTTCTTGTACCTTAATACAGCGGCTAAAGCCGTGAGAGTGTGCCCTTTCCGGGTCTGTAAGGTGGATGGACAATTCCCTTTCCCATGAAGAAAGGAAATGTAGCTCAGGAGGGGAGGCTGAGAGTAACTCCTTATATATGGTAGACAGCGGTTTAGGGATCCTACGGGCGTCTGATAGTCTCCTAGACAGCCAAGAGGGGGTTCCAGAGGTGGTGGGGGGTGGTAGCTTAATCATCTTAATCTTCTTCTGCAGGGCAAAACTCTGTAGGAAGGAAGCTTTTTTGACTTTAGGGTCATTCAAGACCGTGGACCAATCCAGGGACCCATCCGGGGACCGGATCTCACTTAAAGGGATCTCGGCCAAAAGAGGCCAGATACCTGAGGGCTTCTCAGCTTCCGGATGGACATAAAACTGTAAAGAGGAAAGCGGAGTACCCGGTATGGGAAACTCAAGTGTTCTATCCTTAAACTGCTTGGCCCACTCAACAAACATACCCTTCCATAGGAGTGGCAAAGAGGAACTACCCGGAGAACAAGGGGACAGCCCCCAGAGAATCCGCTTCATTCTAGTGGAGAGCAGGGAGCGCTCAAGACACACATATGGAGCACTATAAGTGCTATTGAGGAGGGATAGACCTCTAAATAGTTGAAAGGCCACATAGTAGGAACGTATGTCGGGCAGACCAAAGCCGCCAAACCTCCTCTCTCTGGTCAGCACCGAATAAGCAATTCTGGAGGGTTTACTTCCCCACAAAAAGAGGGAGAAAACTCTGCGGATGTCTACAAAAAATGAGTGCGGCAGCCAGATAGGCAACACCTGCAGAAGGTACAAAAATTTAGGAGCTATAAAGGTCTTGAGGTAGTTCCTCTTCCCACACCAAGAAATAAACGGCAGTCTAATAGAGTGCAGCTGCTTCCTAACTGAGGACAATAAGGGGGCATAATTCAGAGCAAATAAGTCCTTCGCCTGAGCCGGGACATGCACACCCAAAAATACTATGTCTTTTGTAGCCCAGTGAAAGGGGGTAGTATCCTGAAGGGCCTCTTTAACCGATTCTGGACAAGTAACGTTTAGGGCCATGGACTTGCCATAGTTAATTTTAAAGTTTGACACATAACCAAACTCCTCAAAAAGAGACAAAAGCCTAGGGAAGGATGTTTCGGGATTGGAAGTCATAATAAGTAGGTCATCTGCAAATGCGGCTGTCAAGTGGGTCTGAGAATCAATGGTCAAGCCCCTAACAGCAGGATCCTGCCGGATCCTACACAGCAAAGTCTCCATCACTATGACAAACAGAGATGGGGAGAGAGGACACCCCTGCCTTGTCCCATTGGATATGGAAAAGGAGGGAGAAAGCGTACCATTTATTTTGAGTCTGGCAGACGGGGCTGAATACAGAGTGAAGATCGCAGATATAAACGAATCTGGGAAACCAAACCTCGACAGGGCCCGTGACATATAATGCCAACCGACCCTGTCGAAGGCCTTCTCCGCGTCCGTGCTCAGCAAAGCCAGAGGCGTGGAGGAGCTTCTAGCCCAATCCATAAGATGGAGCAAACGTATCGTGTTTTCACAGCCCTGTCTGCCACGCACAAACCCCACTTGCTCGCTATCAATAAGATCCGGCAGGATCAGCTGTATTCGCTGCGCCAGTATCTTGGCCCACCACTTGACGTCCGCATTTAGCAGTGAAATCGGGCGATAACTGCCACAGTGGAGGGGGTCTTTGTTTTCTTTATGGATTATAGTTATGTGGGCCTCTAACGTTTGGGGGGGTAGAGAACCTCCAGTCAGGAGGAAATTACAAAGTGCCTGAAAGTGAGGGGTCAAAACGTCTTTGAAGGTCTTGTAATACGATATAGGGAGTCCATCCGGGCCTGGACTTTTGCCTGAAGGAATGGAGGAAAGGACCTTGCCAATTTCCTCTCTTGATACAGGGGCGACTAGTTGGGAAGCTTGCAGGGGACTAATAGAGGGCAGCTTCAGAGTGGACAGGAACTCATCTGTGGCTTGCTCAATAGAGGCCGAACCAGGACGGTCTGGAGTGGGGAGGTTATACAGATCCGCATAAAAAGCACTAAACGCTTTCGCTATATCGTGAGTCGACTTGTGCTTATTGCCTTTCGCATCCAGAATAGCAGGGATAAATGAATCCACGTGACGTTGCTTAGCCATGGCAGACATCAGTTTATTACCTTTGTTCCCATGGGCATAAGCTTTAAACCTGGAGCGGAATATAAGTTTCGCTGATTTGGCGTTGAGCAAGTTTTTCAGTCCCGTCCTGGCCTCCGCTAATTCAGCAGCCACAGCCTGAGCCTGGGTTTGCTTATGGGTCAGTTCAAGACTCGCTATGCGGGACAGCAGGTCATCTACAGCCTTGGAGCGCAACTTTTTAACATGCGAGCCCAGGGAAATTAATTCTCCTCTAACCACCGCCTTATGAGACTCCCACAAGATGGAGGGGGAGGGAGGAGGGTCGCCCACTGCATTGAGAGAGAAGAATTCAGACATAATCCGGGAGATTCTAGCTGCATTGGTAGGGTCGGAAATCAATGTGTCATTAAGACGCCATATTCTCTCTCGTTTAGGAAGAGCTGTCATAGACACTCGGAGAAATACTGGGGCGTGATCAGATAGCGTAATGTTCCCAATCCTCGTGTCTACCACCTGAGAAATATGGGGGGAGGATAAAAACAAGTAGTCCAACCTATGAAGGATTTTTTAGCGTTTGAATAAAACGTATAATCCCTACCAGAGGGATGCATAGTGCGCCACACAGTCAATAACCCGCAACTTCTTCAGCGCAGTCTTCAGACGTCGCAGAAGTTTGTGGGACAACTCAGACCTCTGAGAGGACGAGTCAAGGCCTGGCTCCATAGTCACATTAAAGTCACCTCCTAGTATAAGCATGCCCTCACTAAAAGCCTGTAATTGCTCAAGAGTCCGAACGAGCCAGGGGATCTGACCCCTATTTGGGGCATATAAATTAGCCAGGGTAACAGGCGCGTCAGCGATGTGCCCCTTAACGAATAAGAAGCGACCATCAGTGTCCGCAAGGACAGCGGAGTGTTTGAAGGGTAGGCGCTTGTGGACGGCCACACTGACGCCCCTGCTAGCCGAGGCAAAAGAGCTATGAAACCATTGTGGGAATGCGTTTGCGTTTTGGGACAATTTCGGGATCTTCCCTGATTTAAAATGAGTTTCTTGGAGGAATACAACGGAGGCCTCATCTTTCAGTAACAAAGAGAGCACCTGAGACCGCTTACATGGCTCGTTCAGACCCTTGGCATTCAGTGAGGCAACTACAACAGAGGCCATAGTGAAGACAGAGGAGGCCTGTCGGCCCAGAGCAAGAGGACATCCAGTCTAGAAAGCCACGGACGGAGTAAGAGGAAGAAAGGGAGGAAAGAGGAGGAAGGGAAAGTCAAAAGAAAAAACATAACAAATGAGACAGTAACACAACCCAAATAACAAAGAATGTCTCCCCATGGACAGGGAGCACGTGACCCCACCCAGCATCTGACACAATGGAGATCCTTTTTCATAGCGGCAAACAGCCGGGATCTGTCAGAGGGGGGCTCCTGTGGGGCCACCGGGGGTGGAAAGGAAGGGGGTGAGGGAGAGGACATAATCAGTAACATAACTGACAACAGGGCAGACATATAACCCCCGCATAACTAACAGTGCAATCAGTGCTCTAATACACAGCTCGTAACCTGCGTCTCATGCAGGCAAGGTAGTAAAGCATAGGGTCCGGCCCAAAACCCATGGGAACGGGGCAGTGGGCCAAGACCTAAAATAAGTCCAAATGGACAAACGATGAAACTTCAGCTCAGGCAGAGCCAGACAGAGTTCCTACGTCTTAGGACCCAGCAAAGTCACAGAACATTGAACTCAGTGGAGAGTGAACAAAAGCGCCTTCAGCGCTTCCCGGAGCAAAGTCAGGTAACAGGTGCTTGCGACCGGCCTTTTCTTTGTTTCCCAGCTCTGGAAGGTGAAATTTGCTGCCACGAATCTATACCCGGAGGGGTAGGCAGGGGGTCCCCTTGATCAGCCGGCATCCACGAGGGAACTGTGATGGGTTTAATCCCAAGAGGGCCCCATATTGCTTTCAGGTCTTCCGGGGTCCGCACCGTATACTGCCTCCCATTTTTCAAAATGGCCAGACCGAAGGGATAGAGCCATCGGAATGGCGTAGCTGTGGCTTTAAGGGCCTCTAGGAGCGGCTTCACGATGCGCCTCTTGGCTAAGGTGGAGGGGGCCAGGTCCTGGAAGAAAAGGACTGGGGTCTCACCGTACATGATGCGGTCGGCCTCCCTTCCCGCCTTGAGCAGTGCAGCAGTGTCCACATAGCTTAGGATGCCGCATACTACATCCCGCGGCGGCTCACCAGGTTTTGGCTTGGGCCTTAAGGCCCTGTGGATGCGCTCAATCACAATCGGAGCTGCTCTCTCAGCTCCCAGCAGGGAGGAGAAAATTTCGCATGCGACTGAATGAAGCGTGTCAATCGCAATATTTTCGGGTAGGCCGCGGATGCGAATATTTCGCCGCCGGCTCCGGTTCTCCTGATCCTCTATGCGCATCAGCGCATCGTTTAGCAAGTCTCTGTGGGTTTGCAGGGCTGCGCTGGTCTTACCCTCATGCACCAGGATGGCTTCCTGTGCTAGCTCCAGGGACTCCACACGATTCCCAATCTGTCGCAGGTCTACTATTATCTCCTCTAAGTCCTTTTTAAGAGGTGCAAGAGCAGATTCCAGAATGTCCCTGAGATCTGCTTTGGAGAGTGAGGAGCTTCTTCTCAGTGGTCTGCAATCAGAGACATCAGAAGTGCTTCCTGCCTCAGAGCCTTCATCTGCTTCAGAGAGCTGCCGCGCCTTCTTGTATGTTTCAGCAGCAGCTGGAGTCCTGGACTGTTTCTTAAGGAATTTATCCATCTCAGGTTGCCTGGAACGGGCCCCTGTCGGCTCTGGTGTCTCAGGGTGACGGTCCTTGCCTGGTTTCCCCATTGGCACCGAGCAAATAGCTAATAAAAGGGGCTATAATAGCTGCCAGGGAGAGGAGCTCAGGAACAAGCTGCCATGCAGCTCCAAGGTCAAGCTCCGCCCCCTATAGTAGTTATATTCTTGTACATAGGAGGCAGTATTATAGAAGTTATATTCTTGTACATAGGAGCAGTATTATAGTAGTTATATTCTTGTACATAGGAGCAGTATTATAGTAGTTATATTCTTGTACATACGAGGCAGTATTATAGTAGTTATATTCTTGTACATAGGAGCAGTATTATAGTAGTTATATTCTTGTACATACGAGGCAGTATTATAGTAGTTATATTCTTGTACATAGGAGCAGTATTATAGTAGTTATATTCTTGTACATAGGAGCAGTATTATAGTAGTTATATTCTTGTACATAGGAGCAGTATTATAGTAGTTATTTTCTTGTACATAAGAGCAGTATTATAGTATATATATTCTTGTGCATAGGAGGCAGTATTATAGTAGTTATATTCTTGTACATAGGAGCAGTATAATAGTAGTTATTTCTATTTCTAGATTTTGTGCTATTAATATATATATATATATATATATATATATATATATTCAAAAGGATGAGGTAGCACTCCAGGCGTAAAGTGAAAAAAATGTGGATCTTTTTATTCCCCTCTGCAGCGTTTTCAACCGCTCAATGCGGTCTTTATCAAGCATACAACATGGTGTCATACAGGGGTATAAATACCCAGAATACATAGCAATAAATCAAGTGATAATCGTTCAATCAGAGAAATATATAAAACAGTGTAAAAATACAAACAATATCTCCATAGTATTAATAATATATCAATAGTGGTATACATAGTGTACTACATAGTGTAAATCAATAATAACCATAATCCTCACATAGGTGTACCCTAAATTGTATAAATTAGACTCATTATAACAGTGTAACACCACCTGTGTATCTCGGCACTTCAAAATGTGTGCCATACAAATAAAGAGAAAGAGGGGAAAAAAAGCCATTGGTTATGTCATTTCTATGAACATCACCATAGGCCCACAACGGGTCCGAGGTCAAGGACACGTCCATGCCCAAACACCCCAAAACCAGATATCTCCCCTAAACTCTGGAATAAGATAAGTGAGAACCACCACTCATTAAACAAACAACCCTATACAGTCGACCAACATAGTTGACAATAATAATTAGTGTTTGCGCCCCATGAATCCCCTCCATCCCAGGATATAAAAGGAGAGACGTAGAATTCTGCGTCCGCCATCCGTAAACACCGCCGCAAAGGCATTGATAGAGAAAATCTAAAAAAAATGAAAAAGAGAGATGAGTGCAAAATTAACTGTAAATCCAGTTATCATGATTAGTTATATGGTAGATGACACCAATTGAATTCACACATCCAGGGCACACCGAGGAAAGGATCAAGAGAACACTAAGGAGCCCCATCCTATATCACACTCTATTTAACATCGACATTAAGTCCACCCGGTCTCAGAGTGTTAAGTCGATGTATCCATCGTAGCTCTCTCTGTTTGAGAGCCAATGTCCTATCACCTCCCCTCCTAGACGGAGGAATCTGGTCCAATATCATGAATTTTAAATCCTTCTCCCTATGATTGGCCTCAACAAAATGTTTGGGGACTGGGAGGCCTCTTCTGTCTGATTGAGAAACGATGGTTGTTTAAATGTGTCTTCATGTCACATGTGGTCTCCCCAACATATAGGAGACCAAATGGACAAGAGAGCACATAAACAACATATGAGCTATCACATGTTAAAAATTGACCAATCTCATAATGGCTTCCTGTCACTGGATGAGTAAATCTATCCCCCTTAATCATGTATGAACAGTTCACACAATTATGGCAGGGATAGCAACCTCTCCTCCATGGACCAATATGTGTTTGTACCAAAGCTCTGGCTGGAGTATCAGCCCGAACCAATTTGTCACGGAAGTTGGTGGGGCGCCTATAGGAAAGCAGGGGAGGCACAGTGAACGCTGTAATGTTGGGCAGATTACTCTTTAATATAGACCAATGTTTGCGGACAATTTGGGCAACTCTCCCACTCTGTTCAGAGTATGTGGATATAAATGGAATTCTTTCCACTTTACTATGTGTAGTATCTGGTGACACCTGTTGTGGCCCTCTCACCTTAGTAAGGTGTTTATTGATCAACCGAGTAGGGTAACCTCGCTCTCTGAACTTGTGCACTATCTGAGCATACCAGGTCGGTAGCATTTCTGAATTCTGTACTACCCTTTTGACCCTAAGGAGTTGACTGTAAGGTAGTGAATCAATAATGGACCTAGGGTAACAACTATTCTAATGCAACAAAGTATTGCAATCAGTAGGCTTAATAAAAATATCAGTGGACAATTTGTCACCTACAATAGTCACAGTGGTGTTGAGGAATTGAACATGAATGTCAGAATGTTTCAGGGTAAACGCAATATCGGGATCCAAGTTATTCAGAAAATGATAAAATGACTCCAAAGAAGTGGAGTCACCATGCCAGACTAGGAAGACATTGTCTATGTACCGCCACCACCCCAGTACATGGCTGAAGTGGTGGGATACAAAGACAAGGTCCTCCTCGAGGGCCGCCATGAAGACATTGGCGTAGGTGGGCGCCACATTAGACCCCATGGCGGTCCCTCGTAACTGCAGAAAAAACTTTCTATAAACAAAAAGTAATTGTTCCTCAGAACCAAATCTAACAATTGGATAATAAAATCCTGACATTCCCGAGACTAATCGCTGCCCGATAGTCCCCAAACATTTTGTTGAGGCCAATCATAGGGAGAAGGATTTAAAATTCATGATATTGGACCAGATTCCTCCGTCTAGGAGGGGAGGTGATAGGACATTGGCTCTCAAACAGAGAGAGCTACGATGGATACATCGACTTAACACTCTGAGACCGGGTGGACTTAATGTCGATTTTAAATGGAGTGTGATATAGGATGGGGCTCCTTAGTATTCTTTTGATCCTTTCCTCGGTGTGCCCTGGATGTGTGAATTCAATTGGTGTCATCTACCTTATAACTAATCATGATAACTGGATTTACAGTTAATTTTACACTGATCTCTCCTTTTCCTTTTTTTTAGATTTTCTCTATTAATGCCTTTGCGGCGGTGTTTACGGATGGCGGACGCAGAATTCTACGTCTCTCCTTTTATATCCTGGGATGGAGGGGATTCATGGGGAGCAAGCACTAATTATTATTGTCAACTATGTTGGTCGACTGTATAGGGTTGTTTGTTTAATGAGTGGTGGTTCTCACTTATCTTATTCCAGAGTTTAGGGGAGATATCTGGTTTTGGGGTGTTTGGGCATGGACGTGTCCTTGACCTCGGATCTGTTGTGGGCCTATGGTGATGTTCATGGAAATGACATAACCAATGGCTTTTTTCCCCCTCTTTCTCTTTATTTGTATGGCACACATTTTGAAGTGCCGAGATACTTTATATACCACGATCACTCTGTCTCCTAACCTGAATTACAGCAACCGTTAGGGTGTTTTTATGCATTCATTTGTTTGTCTTTATTTTTGACACCCTCTTTACTGGTCCTTGACCTTTTATCTATAATGTTGTGCCCCCTGTCTCTCCTCCTCCAGCTCTACTCTGGCTGTGCCGGCCCTGTGTTTCTGGCCTGGACTCGTTTTGCCTGCGGTGGGTGGCTTGTGGTTGCTGGGGCAACGACGCCAGTATTGCTGGCTCCGTTGGCCCTCCAGCTCTTGCCCCTCCCCTCCGGCGTGACGGTGTTCGGCGCCGCCCCCTGACTGGTCTCGTGATGGCTGCATGGGTCATGTGGGTGATCAGGTGACCGCTCACGTGACCCGTGTGACGTCTCTTGGCTCCGTCTGTTTGGGCGGCGTTGCTAGGTCTCCGGGCATGCGCAGTCTGATTCTGAGGACGCGGACTTAGGCGCCGTAATCCTGTCACTGCTGAGTGAGTTTTTTAACTTTACTAAATATGATTATTGTTACCACACGTACACAGGTGGTGTTACACTGTTATAATGAGTCTAATTTACACAATTTAGGGTACACCTATGTGAGGATTATGGTTATTATTGATTTACACTATGTATACCAATATTGACATACTATGGAGATATTGTTTGCATTTTTACACAGTTTCTTGTATTTATATATTTCTCTGATTGAACGATTATCACTTGATTTATTGCTATGTATTCTGGGTATTTATACCCCTGTATGACACCATGTTGTATGCTTGATAAAGACCGCATTGAGCGGTTGAAACGTTGCAGAGGGGAATAAAAAGATCCACTTTTTTTCACTTTACGCCTGGAGTGCTGCCTCATCCTTTTGAATTTATATCTACAGTTAGCTGTTGGAGCCTGCGGCTGGGAGGATTTTTTGCACCCTTAACTTTGGTCTTGTGCTGCTGTGTATATTTTTTGTTTGCTATATACAGTACAGACCAAAAGTTTGGACACACCTTCTCATTCAAAGAGTTTTCTTTATTTTCATGACTATGATAATTGTAGATTCACACTGAAGGCATCAAAACTATGAATTAACACATGTGGAATTATATACATAACAAAAAAGTGTGAAACAACTGAAAATATGTCATATTCTAGGTTCTTCAAAGTAGCCACCTTTTGCTTTGATTACTGCTTTGCACACTCTTGGCATTCTCTTGATGAGCTTCAAGAGGTAGTCATGAAAATAAAGAAAACTCTTTGAATGAGAAGGTGTGTACAAACTTTTGGTCTGTACTGTATATATATTTGATTTTTTTCTGTCCCAATAGTGCTAATACTTTTATTTCTAAAGAAAGTTGTCACCTTCCATGTTGGCTAGATAATATACCGAGAAGTCAATTCCTACGTATAAAAAGGAACTGTAGTAAACCAGAGGAGTATAAAAGGGAGGCGGAATATATGCAGAAAAGATTTGCAGCAAAGGGTTACAGTACAAAAAATGAATAGCCCAAAAGATTGAAATAGGACAGGTAAATAGACAGACCCTACTTGGAGAAAAAGGGAGGGTAAAAACAGAAATAAAGGAGGAAAGAACAATCCCACCCATCATTATACCATATAATGGCCAAGTGACACTTTTCAAGAAAATTGTCAATAAACATTGGGATGTCTTGAAAGAGGATAAAGTGGTTGGAGAGTTAATTGCCACAGTGCCAAGATTCATTTACCGGAAGTCAAAAAATATTGGAAATATGGTGGCATCTACTAGTAAGTGTATGACCAGACAGAATAATAATAATAAAAATGTGAAAAATGACAAGGATGAAGGGCAACAAAAGGGTTTTTACCCATGTAAAAAATGTGTAGACTGTAAAAAGTAAAAAAATAATAAAATACAGGAACAAATAGAAAATTATGATGAATCATATGAAAGAGAACATCAGAGAATCTATTACATGTAACAGCTGGGGGTGATATATGCGATAACATGCCCCTGCAATAAGGTCTACATTGGCCATATGAAAAGACAATGGAAGAAAAGGGTGGGAGAACATGTATACAATATAAAAAAAAAGTTTAAGGGACATCCATTATCACGGCACTACAAAGAAAAGCACGATGGGAAATTTACTGGGTCAATTTTCTGTGGGATAGAGGTGGTGAGGGAGGTGATTTTATTAAAAACACGTCCAGAATAGAAACAAAATGGATTTTGAACATGAATACTGTACATTGGCACCAGGGGGTTTAAATTCTGAAATAGAACTATTTGCGTTTGAATAAGTGCAGTATAGGTATATATATATATAGAGAGAGAGAGAGAATATGCCTGAGTATGCCAGGTATCAGAATGTATTACAAAAGGGGAAGTAAAAATGTTAAATTGTGGTCATTCAGAGAAAGTGCATATATACAAGGAATCCAGCAGCACTATCGTATTCCATTTCCCTGATGAAGGACATCGTACCGTCTGATAGCGCGAGGTACAACTTATATGCACAGTATCGCGCCACTCGCCGGGGCGCAATCCGCGTCTTAGAAACCAGAACTATACCCATCTTGATCCAAATACTGCATAGAGAGGAAGATAGACACCGCGGAACGAGAACCACTAGTAAGGTAACTTATGTTACAATTGGTTATAAGTGACTGCAATCTACTTTCAGCAGGGGCATCTTACTGGTTTAGGGAAAGGATTGCGCAATATCTTTCATATTTATTCAGTTTTACTTACAGTTGTTTGTGCAGTTGTTTGTGTGGTCCTGCTGTGATATCGCAGCCAAGTGTAGACAAGGACCTTTTTTCACAAGGACCTTCTGGTATTGCATCATTTTGCTAGTCCACTCCACCACAGGAATGAGAGATGAGAAGTTCTCTTTGTAGTGGGGGTCGAGAAAGGTGAACAACAGTAATCGGTGTTGGCCAAAATGCGTATAACGCGAGGGTCATGGGAAAGGCAGCATAACATAAAGTCAGCCATGTGTGCCAGAGTCCCAACAGACAAGACTTTGCTGTTGTCATCAGGAGGATGACTCTCAATCTCCTCACCCTCTTCCTTCTCTTCTACCCATCCACGCTGAACAGATGGAATAAACCTGCTATGGGTACTACCCTCTGTAGCGGAAGCAACCGTCTGGTGCTCCTCCTCCTCCTTCTCATCACCATCCAATTCGTGCTGAGAAGATGAACTGAGGGTGGTCTGGCTATCACCCTGCATACTGTCTTCCCCCATTTCCACCTTTTCCACAGGCAAAGCGTCCGCCTTCATTGTGAGCAGCGAACGTTTCAGTAGACACAGAGGTGGGATGGTTACGCTGATAATAGCGGCATCGCTGCTCACCATCTGGGTTGATTCCTCAAAGTTGCTTAAAACCTCATAGAGGTCCGACATCCATGCCCACTCATCGCTTGTGAAGAGCGGAAGCTGACTGGAAAGGCAACGACCATGTTGCAGCTGGTATTCCACTACTGCCTTCTGCTGCTCACAAAGCCTGGCCAACATGTGGAACGTGGAGTTCCAGCAGGTGCTCACGTCATACAACAGTCGGTAAGCTGGCAATTGCAAGCGCTGCTGCAGCGTTGCCAGACCGACGGCAGCTGTAGATGACTTTCGGAAATAGGCACACACGCGGCGCACCTTCTTCAGTAGCTCAGGCAAATTGGGATAGGTTTTGAGAAACAGCTGAACCACTAAGTTGAACACGTGGCTAGGCATGGTATGTGTGTGAGCTTGCCGAGCTCCAAAGCTGCCACCAAGTTACGGCCATTATCAGACACAACCATGCCTGGTTGTAGGTGGAGTGGTGAGAGCCACAGCTCAGTCTGGTCCCTTATACCCTGCCATAGCTCTGTGGTGGTGTGCTGTTTGTCACCTAAGCAAATTAGTTTCAGCCCGGTCTGTTGCCCCTTCCCCACTGCAGTGCTACACTGCTTCCAGCTACTGACTGATGGCTGACTGTTGCTGCAAGATGAGAATTCAGAGGTGGAAGTAGAGGAGGAGGTAGAGGTGGAGGAGGAGAAGGGGGTTGCAGCCATTAATGTAGGTGGTGGCGGAAATCCTGATGAAAGTAGGGCCCGCAATCCTTGGCGTCGGTAGCACCTGTGCCATTCCAGGGTACGACTCGCTCCCGGCCTCCACAACGTTCACCCAGCGTGCCGTCAGGGAAATGTAGTGTCCCTGGCCAAAAGCACTTGTCCATGTGTCAGTCATTAAGTGGACCTTCCCAATAACTGTGTTGGTCAGGGCACGAGTTATGTCACGGGACACATGCTGGTGTAAGGTGGGGACTGCACACTGGGTAAAATAGTGGTGGCTGGGGACTAAGTAATGATGGACAGCCACCGCCATCAGACTGCGGAAAGCCTCAGTGTCTACAGGCCTAAATGGCAACATTTCCAGGGCCAGCAATTTGGAAAGGTGCTCATTTAGTGCTATGGCCTGTGGGTGGGTGGCTAGGTATTTGCGCTTTCGTTCTAAGGCCTGGGGTATGGACATCTGTGAGCTGCGCTGGGACACAGAAGTGGATGTGCTAGCTGATGGTGCTTGCAAAGGTCCAGGCGCAGGGTGGGAGGCATCCGGGCCTGCGTCTTGGACAGGGGATTGGCCAGCAAGTAACACAGGGGAAGAGGAGGCAGTGGTGTGACCCGCAGACACTGATTGTGGACCCAGGCATTTGGCCCACCTATTAGGGTGCTTTGATGCTATGTGGCGGATCATGCTGGTGGTGGTGAGGTTGCTAGTGTTCACGCCCCTGCTCATTTTGGTACGGCGCAGGTTGCAAATGACAATTCTTTTATCATCCACACTTTCCTCAAAAAAGCGCCAGACTGTGAAACACCTACCCCTTGGCAAGGGAGATTTCCGCAAGGGGGTGCTCCGGGGAACAGTTGCGGGCCTGTTTGGTGTGGCCCACCTTCTCCCTTTTGCCACCCCACTGCCTTATCCAGCCTGTTGCGGTGCTGCGGATCCCTCCCCCTCTGTACTGCTGTCCTCGCTCGGCTTGCCACCTTCCCAGGTTGGGTCAGTGATTTCATCGTGAGACACTAATTGCGGTTCCCCACCTTTATCTTCTTGTGACTGTGGATGCTCAAGAGTTTGGGAATCAGGGCACAAGATCTCCTCATGTACCTCTTCAAGTGGTCTTGGCGAGGGGGCGAAATCAAGGAATGGTGCTGAAAAGAGCTCCTTGGAATATCCCAGTGTGGAATCACTTGTTTGCCAAGACTCTCTATGGTGGGAGGTAGGAGGATCAAGGTGAGGATTCTGTTGACCAGACTCCTGGCTACTGAAACTGGACTTTGTGGAAAACAGGTTGTTGCTTAACCGACTGGGAGCATTATCTGCTGCAATCCAACCGACCACTTGGTCGCACTGGTGTGACTTCAAGAGTGGTGTCCTGCGTTGCCTTGCAAACATGAAGCTAGGTATCGTTAATGAGTGTGTTTCTTGTGCTCTGGCAGCAGGCACAGTTTAACCGCGCCCAGGGCCACAGCCTCTGCGTGCACCATCAGCAGCATGGCCACTTCCCCGTCCCTTACTGCGCACCTTGAGCATATTAAATGGTATACAGTTGCAAGAAAAAGTATGTGAACCCTTTGGAATAATATGGATTTCTGCACAAATTGGTCATAAAATGTGATCTAATCTTCATCTAAGTCACAACAATAGACAATCACAGTCTGCTTAAATTAATAACACACAAAGAATTAAATGTTACCATGTTTTTATTGAACACACCATGTAAACATTCACAATGCAGGTGGAAAAAGTATGTGAACCCTTGGATTTAATAACTGGTTGAACCTCCTTTGGCAGCAATAACTTCAACCAAACATTTCCTGTATTTGCAGATCAGACGTGCACAACGGTCAGGAGTAATTCTTGACCATTCCTCTTTACAGAACTCTTTCAGTTCAGCAAAATTCCTGGGATGTCTGGTGTGAATCGCTTTCTTGAGGTCATGCCACAGCATCTCAATCGGGTTGAGGTCAGCACTCTGACTGGGCCACTCCAGAAGGCGTATTTTCTTCTGTTTAAGCCATTCTGTTGTTGATTTACTTCTATGCTTTGGGTCGTTGTCCTGTTGCAACACCCATCTTCTGTTGAGCTTCAGCTGGTGGACAGATGGCCTTAAGTTAGCCTGCAAAATTTTTTGATAAACCTGGGAATTCAGTTTTCCTTCAATGATAGCAATCCGTCCAGGCCCTGACGCAGCAAAGCAGCCCCAAACCATGATGTCCCCACCACCATACTTCACAGTTGGGATGAGGTTTTGATGCTGGTGTGCTGTGCCTCTTTTTCTCCACACATAGTGTTGTGTGTTTCTTCCAAACAACTCAACTTTGGTTTCATCTGTCCACAGAATATTTTGCCAGTACTGCTGTGGAATATCCAGGTGCTCTTGGGCAAACTGTAAACGTGCAGCAACGGCTTCGTCTGTGGTATCCTCCCATGAAATCCATTCTTGTTTAGTGTTTTACGTATCGTAGATTTGCTAACAGGGATGTTAGCATATGCCAGAGACTTTTGTAAGTCTTTAGCTGACACTCTAGGATTCTTCTTCACCTAATTGAGCAGTTTGCGCTGTGCTCTTGCAGTCATCTTTACAGGACGGCCACTCCTAGGGAGAGTAGCAGCAGTGCTGAACTTTCTCCATTCATAGACCATTTGTCTTACCGTGGACTGATGAAGAGCAAGGCTTTTGGAGATACTTTTATAACCCTTTCCAGCTTTATGCAAGTCAACAATTCTTAATCGTAGGTCTTCTGAGAGCTCTTTTGTGTGAGGCATCATTCACATCAGGCAATGCTTCTTGTGAAAAGCAAACCCAGAACTGGTGTGTGTTTTTTATAGGGCAGGGCAGCAGTAACCAACACCTCCAATCTCATCTCATTGATTGGACTCCAGTTGGCTGACACCTCACTCCAACTAGCTCTTGGAGATGTCATTAGTCTAGGGGTTCACATACTTTTTCCACCTGCACTGTGAATGTTTACATGGTGTGTTCAATAAAAACATGGTAACATGTAATTCTTTGTGTGTTATTAGGTTAAGCAGACTGTGATTGTCTATTGTTGTGACTTAGATGAAGATCAGATCACATTTTATGACCAATTTGTGCAGAAATCCATATCATTCCAAAGGGTTTACATACTTTTTATTGCAACTGTATATGCTTGCAAGTATGTCACACATATAGTAGCGCAGGTTTTGTAAGTTTATGCGCAAATAAATTAAACTGAATGTCACAGATATTTAGGATGCGCAAACATTATACATGAGATGTAGCGCAGGTAACGTCGCTGCCACCAGCTGCGAAAATTTTTTACTGAATTTCATCGATATTTAGGATGCTCTAACGTTATACAGGAGATGTAGCGCAGGTAATGTCACTGTCACCAGCGGCAAAAAAATTACACTGAATGTCACTGATATTTCGGATGCGCTAACGTTATACTGGAGATGTAGCGCAGGTAAAGTCGCTGTCACCAGCGGCAAAACAATTGTGCTGAATTTCACAGCACAAATGTAACACAACAGATGTAGCAGTGGTTGTGTCACTGTCAGCAGCGGCCAGACAATTGCACGCAATTTAGCGCAGGTTGGGCTAATAATATATATTACAGCCAGATAAAACAATAGTCCTTAAAAGGACTTTTGGTTCTCTAACACCTTTCACCAGTAAACCCTGCCTAAAAAAAACATTTCTGTCCCTACATTATCTGTTCCTTCTGCTGCAGCTTTCCCTGACTAAGACTGAGCCGAACCATATGTCATCGGGTGCTATATAGCACCTGATGATGCGTTCCGGCCAGCCAATCACTGAAATCGCGATGCTCGAGTAAAAAAGTGTTCGGCCTAACATGCTCGCCCAACACTATTCACAACCTGTCCCCTCTGTACATCCCCGATACATCCCTACATGTAATCTCTAATACTCACAAGACCTTCTCTACTCTCCTCTTATCACTGCTTCCCACAATTACCTCCAAGATTTCTCACGTGAATCCACCATACTCTGGAACTCTCTACCCCAACATATCAGACTCTCGCCTACAGTGGAAACCTTCAAAAGAAACCTGAAAACCCACCTACAACCTACAGTGACCCTCTGCTGCTATAATCCTATGAGCGGCTTTACCCTCACCTACCGTGTCCTTCTCTAATATCCTATAGATTGTAAGCCCTTGTAGGCAAGGTTGTCTCCCCTTCTGTATCAGTTTGTAACTGTTCTTGTTCATTCTTATTGCATTTGTTTTATATTATGTAAGTATACCCCTTTTCATATGTACAGCGCCATGGACTGAATGGCGCTTTACTAATAAATAATAATATATCTACTATTCTACTGCTCCTATTTGTAACAATATAGCTACTATAAAACTGCTCCTTTGTACAAGAATATAACTACTATAATACTGCCTCTTATGTACAAGAATATAACTACTATAATACTGCTCCTATGTGCAAGAATATAATTACTATAATACTGCCTCCTATGTACAAGAATATAACTACTATAATACTGCTCCTATGTACAAGAATATAACTACTATAATACTGCCTCTTATGTACAAGAATATAACTACTATAATACTGCTCCTATGTACAAGAATATAACTACTATAATACTGCTCCTATGTACAAGAATATAACTACTATAATACTGCTCCTATGTACAAGAATATAACTACTATAATACTGCTCCTATGTACAAGAATATAACTACTATAATGCTGCTCCTATGTACAAGAATATAACTACTACAATGCTGCCTCTTAAGTACAAGAATGTAAGTACTATAATACTGCCTCCTATGTACAAGAAGATATGTACTATAATACTGCTCCTATGTATAAGAATATTACTATAATACTGCTCCTATGTAACAGAATATAACTACTATAATACTGCCTCCTATGTACAAGAATATAACTACTATAATACTGTTCCTATGTACAAGAATATAACTACTATAATACTGCTCATATTTACAAGAATATAACTACTATAATACTGCTCCTATGTACAAGAATATAACTACTATAATACTGCTCCTATGTACAAGAATATAACTACTATAATACTGCTCCTATGTACAAGAATATAACTACTATAATACTGCTCCTATGTACAGGAATATAACTACTATAATACTGCTCCTATGTACAAGACTATAACTACTATAATACTGTATCCTATGTACAAGTATATAACTACTATAATACTGCTCCTATGTACAAGAATATAACTACTATAATACTGCTCCTATTTGTAAGAATATAACTACTATAATACTGCTCCTATGTACAAGAATATAACTACTATAATACTGCCCCTATTTGTAAGAATATAACTACTATAATACTGCTCCTATGTACAAGAATATACACTCACCTAAAGAATTATTAGGAACACCTGTTCTATTTCTTATTAATGCGATTATCTAGTCAACCAATCACATGGCAGTTGCTTCAATGCATGTAGGGTTGTGGTCCTGGTCAAGACAATCTCCTGAACTCCAAACTGAATGTCAGAATGGGAAAGAAAGGTGGGCTACAACAGCAGAAGACCCCACCGGGTACCACTCATCTCCACTACAAATAGGAAAAAGAGGCTACAATTTGCACGAGCCCACCAAAATTGGACTGTTGAAGACTGAAAAAATGTTGCCTGGTCTGATGAGTCTCGATTTCTGTTAAGACATTCAAATGGTAGAGTCCGAATTTGGCGTAAACAGAATGAGAACATGTATCCATCATGCCTTGTTACCACTGTGCAGGCTGGTGGTGGTGGTGTAATGGTGGGGGGGATGTTTTCTGGGCACACTTTAGGCCCCTCAGTTCCAATTGGCCATCGTTTAAATGCCACGGGCTACCTGAGCATTGTTTCTGACCATGTCCATCCCTTCATGACCACCATGTACCCATCCTCTGATGGCTACTTCCAGCAGGATAATGCACCATGTCACAAAGCTCGAATCATTTCAAATTGGTTTCTTGAACATGACAATGAGTTCACTGCACTAAAATGGCCCCCACAGTCACCAGATCTCAACCCAATAGAGCATCTTTGGGATGTGGTGGAACGGGCGCTTCGTGCCCTGGATGTGCATCCCTCAAATCTCCATCACCTGCAAGATGCTATCCTATCAATATGGGCCAACATTTCTAAAGAATGCTATCAGCACCTTGTTGAATCAATGCCACGTAGAATTAAGGCAGTTCTGAAGGCAAAAGGGGGTCCAACACCGTATTAGTATGGTGGTCCTAATAATTCTTTAGGTGAGTGTACAAGAATATAACTACTATAATACTACTCTTCTTTTCAATAATATAACTGCTATAATACTATAATAAGATAAATACTATAATACTGCCTCCTATGTACAAGTATGTAACTTCTACAGGAATATAGGGGGTCATTTAGCCCCCAGAGCCAAGCCTCTGCTCTGGCGGTGGATCGCCAAAGTTTTGCAGAGGCTCTGGCCTCTACATAACTTCGACGCATCCAGCACCACTTCAAAATGTAAGACAGCTTCCTTGCTGTCTTAAATTTAGACCATTTTCTATGCCTAAACTAGGCGTAGAAAATGATGAATGAGATGGGTCTACTGGCCCATCCCCTTCCCCGCCAATGTTATGGCCACTTTTTTTAGACCTGGCATTAGTGGGGAAAAGTCGTAGATTGCGGTGCAACCAACCGTTGCACTGCAATCTGCCCCTGAAATCTGCCTAATATAGGTGTATTTCAGGTTAATAAATTACCCCCTTAGTTGCTATAACGGTCTTAAAAGTTTGCTTTCCTTGCAACCTCGTAGATGACTTTGGCAGTGTGTTATGAACCTTCTTGTGTCAGCGTCTTATAATTTAATGAGGCTAATGCTTCAAGTAAATAAATTATCTGACATTAGGATAAGTTAGGAGATGAACACTTAATCACCCAAAATCTTTTGAAAACTCAAATATAAAGACTTCACAGCTTTACTTAGCAGTAATTAAGTCTTCTCACTTTGATTCCTTAAAACAGAGCTTGATTTTAAATTAATTATTATTGTAATGATGGAGAGGAATCCACCTCCACGACGTGGCTGTGCAGAACCATGAATGATGCCCACAGACATGATTAGATAAGTCCTGTGTACACCATGCTGATCTATTCAGTGTAAACATACAGATGGGTAAGGGAAATGGTTATATAATTGAGATCCCATATTTTTGTTACAGTGGGGATGGGATTTAGCATGAGTCTTCTGGTAATTAGCTATCCTGCAAACTTGTACGAAACACAGTTAACATTTTAAAGAGATTTAACCACAAAAAAAAAAAAAAAAAAACAGTATCAAGAAAATACCAATTCATGACAAATTGTCCTCACAGGGATAAACAAACAGTAAATCTGTAAAGTTTTGTATGAATAGGAGGTATAAATATATATTTTAACCATGAAAAGAAGATTGAGTAGACAATTGCAGTGACCAGGATACGTGTGGAATAAAGTACTGTATTTGTTTGTGACGCTAATTGCAGCGTGCTCAGGGTACTCCCCCAGGGCCCTTCCAAGGTGCTATAACCCACGTCCCAGATTAGGAATTCCAGAGTGGTGTAATGGCCTATAATGTCTCTGTTGGATTGTGATAATTGTGTCAACGGTGTCTATTACCTGGGTACGGCTGGACTCCTGGCTCCTGGCTCACTTGCAATAAATTTGAGTGTAGTGATAGTAGGAGTAATAGAGGAATTTTGCAGCAGAAATCATGTCCAGACCTTTAGCTGAAGTTCAAACGTTTCTTTACTGAAGATAAATTGTATCCAAGCAGTATACAGCTTTGGTCTCTGGTCCCAGAAGGTTTTAGCAATCATTGGCAGGAATAAATACTTCTGCTTCTAAATCTGGAGCTTGCAGGATAAGTCATCTGCTTGGTAGCTCTGTAACTGTGGCAGGAATTGCTGTATGGGGACAGACTAGCTGAGGAGGAATGGCTTCTCCTAGGTCTTTGGACTTATCTCTCAGAGGATTTCTCAGGAGATCATTTCTTCCTGGAACTCTGGAGGTTGTAGTTTCTTTTCTGCTTCTTTTCATCCAGCTGAGGCTGATGGAGCTCAGTCTGGGGATGTGATCAAGTCTCAGCCGAGACAAGATCCTTGCTGTCTTCCCTATGCAGGGGATCTCCTCACACACACACCCTACCCCGAGCAGGGGGTGGGCTACACTAACTCTAACTTCCTTCTCCACCCATGCTGCCGGATGTGGGAACAGTCCACGTAGCTCACAGAGGGGGAGCTAAGCTGGAATAATCCATTCCAGCCTAGATACACTAAACTAGGACTAGTACCTTACCAACGTGTTGCTGCCACCTGCTGGTGAACCTGGAAAATCACAAGGAACAATTGTATTTAAAATGGTTTTACATGCACATTTGTGAAGACATAATATAAATTACATCAGATGACAATGTAAAGGCTCTTAGAAGACAGTAGCGGGTAGAAGCGTGTAGTAACACAACTCTGGGGTGTTACACAATATGTCGCAGTGCAGTTCACTTGTTGCCATGCAGGCTGGCTGCAGGCGCTCCTGCGTACTGGCTGCGGGCTGCTACCCATGTACTCTGGTTGCTTGGGGCAGTGTGCTGGCTATGGTCTGTGAATGTGTACTCCCATTTTTTTTTTCTCTTTATTCATCTCAAGAAACACTTACAAAAGTAGGAAACACAAAATGCATTCATTCCCACCCACCCATCCACCTCCCTCCCCCCACAATGCCGCCACCCCCGGGGGAAAAAGAAAAGAATACAGTAAAGAATCTTTGACGCTTCCGGAGACTGAACTTTTTATTTTTCAGTCGGAGGCAGCGCCCCCTTGTCTTTTGAGGGCATTTTACATGAAACAGTTTTTTGCACCGTATTTTTTGTATGGCCCATTTATTTATTTGTTAAAGATGTTAAAGATAGTGGTTCCACTGATGAAGGGGTCATTCTTTTAAACCCCGAAACGCGTATGGTACTATCCCCCAGTAGTGGAACACAGACACACGATTATTTACCACCTAAGGAGGAGTCGAATTTACCATCCTGCAAACGCCATTTGCGTGAACAACGCCTGCTGTACAAAGGGAAGCCTTTATCCTTTGCAGGTCCACGTGGATTGCCATCCTTGGCGCGGGATCTTCTGTAACTGACAGCCCTTGAGACTGGAGCACCGAAACACACAAGAGGCGCACCATGTAGAGGGCAGGAAAATCCACCGAAGTCCTCCTGGTAAGACCGTATTTGTTTGTGAGAGTAAGCGATCGCATTCTTTGAAGTATACAGCAGGACGCCACTGTTTCAGTTAAGTGAGCGGGACCCCGCTCTGAATATTGTCAGCGCTTGCTTGCGCTTTAGACTGGAGACTACCTGGCATATTGTTTCAAAACAGAAATGGTGCTATTAATACCGTCCTCGATATCATTAATAAATAAATTCAAAAACAGATGACCCAGCACTGAACCTTGGGGTCACCACTTATAACCCGGGACCATTCTGAATAGGAATCATTGACCACAACTCTCTGGACACGGTCCTTCAGCCAGTTTTCATTCCAATTACAAGCTATACTTTCCAAGCCTATAGACCTTACTTTACTTAGTAAACGTCTATGAGGGACAGGATCAAAAGCCTCTGTAAAATCCAGAAACACTACATCCACAGCCGCCCCTCTGTCCAGACTACTACTTACCTCACTACATCCACAGCCGCCCCTCTGTCCAGACTACTACTTACCTCACTACATCCACAGCCGCACCTCTGTCTAGGCTACTACTTACCTCACTACATCCACAGCCGCCCCTCTGTCCAGACTACTACTTACCTCACTACATCCACAGCCGCCCCTCTGTCCAGACTACTACTTACCTCACTACATCCACAGCCGCACCTCTGTCCAGGCTACTACTTACCTCACTACATCCACAGCCGCCCCTCTGTCCAGACTACTACTTACCTCACTACATCCACAGCCGCACCTCTGTCCAGGCTACTACTTACCTCACTACATCCACAGCCGCCCCTCTGTCCAGGCTACTACTCACCTCACTACATCCACAGCCGCCCTTCTGTCCAGGCTACTACTTACCTCACTACATCCACAGCCGCCCCTCTGTCCAGGCTACTACTCACCTCACTACATCCACAGCCGCCCCTCTGTCAAGGCTCCTACTCACCTCACTACATCCACAGCCACCCCTCTGTCCAGGCTACTACTCACCTCACTACATCCACAGCCGCCCCTCTGTCCAGGCTACCACTCACCTCACTACATCCACAGCCGCCCCTCTGTCCAGGCTACTACTCACCTCACTACATCCACAGCCTCCCCTCTGTCCAGGCTACTACTCACCTCACTACATCCACAGCCTCCCCTCTGTCCAGGCTACTACTCACCTCACTACATCCACAGCCGCCCCTCTGTCCAGGCTACTACTCACCTCACTACATCCACAGCCTCCCCTCTGTCCAGACTACTACTCACCTCACTACATCCACAGCCGCCCCTCTGTCCAGGCTACTACTCACCTCACTACATCCACAGCCGCCCCTCTGTCCAGGCTACTACTCACCCCACTACATCCACAGCCGCCCCTCTGTCCAGGCTACTACTTACCTCACTACATCCACAGCCGCCCCTCTGTCAAGGCTACTACTCACCTCACTACATCCACAGCCGTCTCTCTGTCCAGGCCACTACTCACCTCACTACACCCACAGCCGCTCCTCTGTCCAGGCTACTACTTACCTCACTACATCCACAGCCTCCCCTCTGTCCAGGCTACTACTCACCTCACTACATCCACAGCCACCCCTCTGTCCAGGCTACTACTTACCTCACTACATCCACAGCCGCCCCTCTGTCCAGGCTACTACTCACCTCACTACATCCACAGCCGCCCCTCTGTCCAGGCTACTACTCACCTCCTCATAAAAACAAATCAGGTTAGTCTGACAACTTCTGATTAGTCTGAAAACTTGGTAAACCCATGCTGGTTATCACTTATAATATTATTTACAGTCACATACTCCTGTATATAGTCCCTTAAGCTTCCTTCAAACTTTTTTCCCACAACAGAAGTTAAACAAACTGGTCTATAATTACCTGTGGAGGACCTAGATCCTTTTTTGAATATGGGCACCACATTTGCCTTGTGCCAATCACTTGGCATTGTACCAGTCCCTAGAGAATCTTTTATTAGATGATCGAGCAGGCGCCAGCTGTTGTACGTTGTTATCTTATCACACATTATTAGATGATAGAGCAGGAGTCAGCTGTTGTACGTTGTTATCTTATCACACATTATTAGTTTATACAGTAGGTGCCAGCTATTGTACATTTTGGTCATACATTATTGATATATGAAAGAAGTATTCAGTTGACATCTGCTTCATGAAAAAATGTATCTTCTTCTTGAAAGGCTTAAATCGCTCTAATGCAAGTTTTCCTTGTCAAAATGAAGGAAAAAAAAAAAAGAAACAATGTTCCCGGTGGTAAAGTTAATTTCTGCTGTGACAGGTAACATTTACGGTCCCAGTAATAGAGTAATGGCAACTGCCTTGTATTGAACTGTTTTTCAAAGAGTGACCCAAAATGACATGACCTTTTTTTATTTTTTTTTATGCTTTTGTGAAATGTGTAGAATCCTTTACACATCATCTCTTTACAGTAACATTAGTAAAGCTGCTGTCAGAAAATTAGATTGTAGCAGCTTTCCTGTCAGACTGATACATAGAAAACAATTATATTATTTTTCATAGTCTTTTCTTGCAATGATTCAGTTTTATTTCAGACAACTCACAGCTAAGAACAAGAGTGTGAAATCTTTGCATATAACACATTATGGGGAGCAATGAGATAAACTGACCACGTCTACACAAAAAAGCAAGATGTCTGTGTGCCGAGTCTATTGTGCTCTCATTGGCAGGTAGCTGCCTGGGACAGAGAGTAGAGGTGGCCATACACGTTAGAACGTCAAATACACCTGCAGATTTTAGCAGGGCCAGCTGACCATCCTGATGGCAGATGTTGGGGGACAGAAGGCATGAGTCTGCTGAATTTCCACATGCCCAGTCCTCCTGTTCTCATATGTAAAAATATGCCACTTTCAGCTGAATCTGAATTCACATGTAAATTGTGCTAAGATTTGATGCATTTTTGGTGACATATTTATGAAACAAGTAAGCAAAAAAGAAAATCCACTGGGCCGCAGCTCAACAATGGGTGGTGACTAGAGATGAGCGAATCGAATCCCTATCCGAATTTCAGGATAAATTCAATTCGCCTCGAAGCCGAATGTACTCGTCCTTCATGTTAGCAAATCGATTTAACCTGAAATAGTGTAAAAAGCTAAAAAATTCTTACTTAACTCCTCCATTTGCTCGCGACGGGCCGCCACCCTCCATCTTGATTACAGATCTTGGCAGAAATCCTGTGTGTGGTGTGATATGACGTCACCACGCTGGCCAGCGTGACGCGCCATGCACGATTTCATGCCAGATCTTCAAGCAAGATGGCAGTGGCCGGGCCGTCGCGAGCAATTGGAGACAGTAAGTTTGATTTAATTTTTTTTATGCTAATCTTACACTGTTTTAAACTCAGATTCGGCGATCATATATGAACGCGGCATCTGAGGGGTACAATGACGAGAGGCGGTGCTATTGCAGCTCCCTGTCATTGCACCTGCTACTTACACCTGCTACTTAAAAAAAAAAATGCGCTTCTTGACAAAGCAATTCGTCACAAAGTGATTTTTTTTGTAAAATTCGGCGAAGCAGGCGAATCGAACTTTCTAAAAATTCTCTAGGGATGACGTAACATGAGAGGGCGGTGGCTAACGATGCCAAATTTTGTGACAAAATTCAGGCATAATCTTCTGTCGCAAAGTAAGCCAACTAATAGGTGGTATAAAGTAAAGGTCCCTTCCCTTTGGTCGATGACTGAGCTATTTATCAGGAAAACAGTCATTCCCTATAATTGCTTGATTCTGGACGGCAGATAATGCTATGTGAGCAGTGATCTGCTGCCCAGATAAAAAAATCTGTATTGGGGGAGCATTTAAACCACAGATCACTTGTCCCCATACAGAGGAAATAATTGCTACATGTCAATGGAGCTCTCACCTCCTCTGATGGGTAGGCAGTTATCAGGAATTAACAGTTCATTCCCCATAATTGCCTACTCGGCCAGTGTAAATGGGACCTTTAGACTACTCACCAGACAGTCTAAAGATGCACCAGATTTATAATTCAACATCAGCTACAGTGATAGATCTGGTGGATAGTGATAGACAAACATCGGCCAGGACGATTCGCGAACGCGCGTTCGTGATCAAATGTTCGCAAACCATGCGTTCGCAGCGGGCCCTATTCACTTTAATGGCAGGCGAATCTGAAAAACCTTTAGGTCATATTTGCAGCCAGCAAACACTTACTAGAAGTACACAAATAGTCCCACAACATGGACAGTGATATACCAGAGGGGATCATTGGCAAAAATTCCCACAAAAAATATGTATTTTAATCAGGGGCCATTTTTATGCGTCTTAAAGGGACACTCTCAAAAATGTGCCCTGCTCGAGCCTAGAAATTTTTTATTTCCTATTGGTTTGATGTATACAAATGTGCAGCACTCCACGTTTTTGTATCTTGCAGAGTCTATAAAAAAAATACGTTAACGTAATTTTTTTTTCTACCATGGAACTGTATGGTGAACGGACGCCACTGTACGGCATCAGTCTGAGGCATCTGTTAATGCATACATTTTTTGTATGCATTAAATGGATGGCAAAAATAGGATATGACCCCAGCCCTAGTGTCAGAATAAGCACCAGTACACAGCGGAGCAGCATGGCGGAGAGGGGAGACCGCCATGTACTGACAGAGCGCTACCTGATCATTTTCTACTGGGAAATACAGGGCACAGTATAATACACTAGAATCTATATAATCTAAATATTTTAGCCCTACCACCGAATAAAAATCATTTATTATATAGAAATAGTTCTATGTTAGGTGTATTTCTGACACAAATTGTGGCGCAAAGGTCCTTAGCACCGCAATCTGCATTTTCTTCCTGCTCATGCCAGGTCTAAAAAAGGATGGCGTGGGCAGGGGAAGGGATACAGTTATGGCCATCCAGTTATTGGATACCACCGCCATACAGTGACCGGATAACACCTCTGTACAGTGACCAGATAACACCGCCATACCGTGACCGGATAAAAGGGTATAAGAGGGCACTGCACAGGGTGTGGTAAGAGGGAACAATGCAGGGTATAAGGGGGCACAGTAAGGGGTTAGGGGCACAGTATGGGGTGGGGGGCACAGTCACATGACCCTGTGACATTAGAAGGTCCTTATGGTGAATGCGGTTCATACGCCACCATAATGAAAGGCAGAGGAGTAAGATTTAACTATCGGCCAGTACAGGCCCCAAATATTAGGCAATAAGCATTCACCTGACAGCAAAGAACTTTGGATTCTGTGGCTGGAGGTACATTAGGCGGTCACAGGATAAATATGTAACTTACGGCCAGTACAGGCTACAAAAATTAAGCAATAGGCATTCACCTGACAGCACAAAACTTTGTATTCTGTGGCTGGAGGAGCATTAGGCGGTCACAGGATAAATATGTAACTGTCGGCCAGTACAGGCCCCAAAAATTAGGCATTCATCTGACATAAAAGGCCTTTTATGCCACTGTATTTACCTAAGACAGGGACCATGATGTGTTCTGGGTGTGGTGGATATGTGTGGGCTGTCATGAGGAAATTAAATTACACGTGGTCATCACATGTGTTGAATTACTCCGAGATCCATGCCTCATTTATTTAAAAAAATGTGAGGTAGTCCACACTGTCGTGAGCTAGGTGAGTGCGCTTATCAGTCACGATCCTCCTGCTGCGCTGAATGTCCTTTCGGACAGGACACTCGACGAGGGGCAAGCCAAGAGTTCCATGGCAAATTGTGCCAGCTCTGGCCACAGGTCAACCCTGCACACCCAATAGTCCAGGGGTTTCTTGCTGGATCCGGAGGGCGGCTCTTGATGGGTTGGCTGCAAGAATGATCTCATATCCGAAGTGACCAACACATCTTCAAACCGCCCTCTTCTTGCAGGCGCGATAGGATTGGTACCCGCACCTGTTTATCTGTGGGTGGAAATTCCTCTGCCAGTGCCCACAACAGCAGAATGCAGCATGTCTCGCAGCAAGGCCTGGAAATTCTGCATTCTGACAGCCCTCTGTGATGCTGGTAACATGTCCGCCATTTTGTGTTTGTATCGGGGGTCTAAGTACGTTGCCATCCAGTACAGGTCCTTGACCTTTATGCTTTTAATACGGGGGTCCCTCTTCAAACACTGGAGCATGAAGGCCCCCATTTGCACTAAATTGGAAGCAGTGGAGCGGCCTGGCTCCTGCTCATCACCCAGGAGAATGTCGTCCTCGGTCTCCTCCCCCCCAGCCACGGACAACACCAGGGATCCCCGAAAAGTTTAAAGCCTGCTCTTCTTGCTCCTCCTCCCCCCCCCCCCTCCATCCTCCTCTGACTCCTCTTCAGACTCCTGCTGACTTTTGGGAATTCATTTAGCATTGCGACTTCATCATCTTCCAACTCCTGCTCCTCGACGGCTTGATGAATGACACAACGCAATGCAGGCTCCAGAAAGAAGGCTAAAGGTACGATGTCACTGATAGCGCCCTGGCTGCGACTGACCAGTTTGGTGATCTCATCAAATGGCCGCAGAAGTCTGCATGGGTCGCGCATGAGCAGCCACTGGCACGGTGAAAAAAAAACAAGCTCCCCAGAACCTGTCCTGCCGCAGAGTTCGTACAGGCAATCATTAACGGCACGTTTCTGCTGGAGTAGCCTATGAAGCTTATACAAGGTGGAGTTCCAGCGTGTCGGGCAGTCACAAATAAGACGTCTGACGGGCAGGTGGTGTCGCCGCTGAATGTCTGCAAGGCGAGCCATGGCCGTGTAAGATGTTCTACAATGGCCAGAGATTTTCGTGGTCTGCCGCAAGATGTCGTGGCAACGAATCGCTTCATGGCTAAGTTCATAACGTGTGCCATGCACGGCACATGTGTCATTTTACCCTGTTTCAGTGCGCTCAGCAGATTGGCACCATTGTCGCACGCCACTTTACCAACTGTAAAATTGAGCGGGGTTAGCCACTGATCGGCCTGTGACCGCAGAGCTGAAAGGAGTGCCGGACCGGTGTGGCTCTTGGCTTCCAGGCACAACAGCTGCAGCACAGCATGGCAACGTCTCACCTGGCACGTCGAATAGGTTCTGGGGAGCTTGGGGGGTGCAGCGGAAGAGGCGGTAGCAGAGGAAGAGGAGGAGTCAGCCGAGGAGGTGACGGAGGATGGAGTAGGAGAAGGAGAAGAAGAGGCAGGCCTGCATGCAATCCGTGGCGGTAACACAAAATCCACACGGGTGCCACGGGTTACATGCTTGACAGCCGCCAGAAGGTTCACCCAGTGGGCAGTAAAAGTGATGCACCTTCCCTGCCCGTGTTTGCTGGATTACGTCTCTGTTGTCAGATGTATCTTGGCACCGACACTGTGTGCCAGAGATATATCAACTTGACACTGAACGTGGCCATATACAGTCATGTGAAAAAATTAGGACACCCTTTGAAAGCATGTGGTTTTTTGTAACATTTTTAATAAAAGGTTATTTCATCTCCGTTTCAACAATACAGAGAGATTAAAGTAATCCAACTAAACAAAGAAAACTGAAGAAAAGTCTTTTCAAGATCTTCTGTAAATGTCATTCTACAAAAATGCCTATTCTAACTGAGGAAAAAGATAGGACACCCTCACATGTATTCCCTCTTAAATTGGCTCAGATCTCACACAGGTATATCACACCAGGTGCACATAATTAGTAGATCGTTACTCTGCATGTTGAATGAGGCTTGCCCTATTTAAACCTCAGACATTTAGTTTGGTGTGCTCCTGACTGTTGAAGTGAGAGTGAGCACCATGGTGAGAGCAAAAGAGCTGTCAGAGGACTTCAGAAAAAAGATTGTAGCAGCCTATGAGTCTGGGAAGGGATTTAAAAAGATCTCAAAAGATTTTGAAATCAGCCATTCCACTGTCCGGAAGATAGTCTACAAGTGGAGGGCTTTCAAAACAACTGCCAACATGCCCAGGACTGGTCGCCCCAGCAAGTTCACCCCAAGAGCAGACCGCAAGATGCTAAAAGAGGTCTCCAAAAACCCTAAAGTGTCATCTCGAGAACTACAGCAGGCTCTGGCTACTGTTGATGTAGAAGTACATGCCTCTACAATCAGAAAGAGACTGTACAAGTTTAACTTGCATGGGAGGTGTGCAAGGAGGAAACCTTTGCTTTCCAAGAGAGACATCGAGGCCAGACTGACATTTGCCAGAGATAAAGTTGACAAAGACCAGGACTTCTGGAATAATGTTCTTTGGACAGATGAGTCCAAAATTGAATTATTTGGACACAACAGCAGAGGACATGTTTGGCGTAAACCAAACACAGCATTCCAAGAAAAGAACCTCATACCAACTGTGAAGCATGGAGGTGGAAGTGTCATGGTTTGGGGCTGCTTTGCTGCAGCAGGACCTGGTCAGCTCACCATCATAGAATCCACGATGAATTCTACTGTGTATCAGAAGGTGCTTGAAGAACATGTGAGACCATCAGTTAGAAAATTAAAGCTGAAGCGGAACTGGACCATGCAACATGACAATGACCCAAAACATACTAGTAAATCAACCAAAGATTGGCTGAAAAAGAAGAAATGGAGAGTCCTGGAATGGCCAAGTCAAAGTCCAGATTTGAATCCCATTGAGATGCTGTGGGGTGACTTGAAAAGGGCTGTACGTGCAAGAAACCCCTCAAACATCTCACAGCTGAAAAAGTTCTGCATTGAGGAGTGGGGTAAAATTTCCTCAGACCGATGTCGAAGACTGGTAGATGGCTACAAGAACCGTCTCACTGCAGTTATTTCAGCCAAAGGAGGTAACACTCGCTATTAGGGGCAAGGGTGTCCTATCTTTTTCCTCAGTTAGAATAGGCATTTTTGTAGAATGACATTTACAGAAGATCTTGAAAAGACTTTTCTTCAGTTTTCTTTGTTTAGTCGGATTACTTTAATCTCTCTGTATTGTTGAAACGGAGATGAAATAACCTTTTATTAAAAATGTTACAAAAAACCACATGCTTTCAAAGGGTGTCCTAATTTTTTCACATGACTGTAGTTCAGGGATGCTCTTCTAGGAGAAATACTTCCTTCCGGGGACCTTTAATTGCGGTGTACCAATGGCCTCCGAGTCCACCAATTTATATAGCAGTAGTTGGCGGGTTAGCAGTTCTGACAAGCCAGCGATTGGGCAAGAGGGTTATTCGGCATCATCAACTTTTTACGCTCGAACATTTGGGCCTTGGAAGCCTGCCTTCTGCCAGATGAACACGACAACGGCACGGTGGAAGGTGGAGTGGAGGAAAAATGGGAGGAGAGAGAAGAAGAAGAAGAGGCAGGACGTGGAGCGCGGGGAGTGTGGCTTTGTGGGTTCTGATGGCGTTGCTCCCACTGGGCTCGGTAATGGGAACCCAGGTGCCTTCTTAAGGCAGTCATCCCTAGGTGAGTGTTGGGCTTACTGAGACTTGTGCGTTGACAGCACAAGCTGCAGATGGTAACTATTATCAGCAGCTGACACATTAAAAAAAGCCAATACTACGGGGCCATGTGCCGGCGTCCTGGGAGCGCCAGATGTGACCGTGCATGGTGGATGGCTCACTCCAGATACATTTGCAGTCTGCTTTTTGCCTCCTTCTCCTCCCTATCTGCTGCTTCGTCTCTCCCTTTTGTACTCCCCTCCTCTTCCTCTCTTGTGGGCACCCACATGACGCCCATCGACACGTCATCATCTCCACCTTCACCACCACTGACATTAGAGATCTCGGAGTAGGCAGCAACAGTGGGGAACTCCCTCCTTGGGCTGATCTGGGTACTGTCGTCAGACCGCTGGGTGGCGGCCGTTGCTACCTCCTTTTCCTCATCCGATGCCAAGAATGGCTGCGCATCGGTAAGGTCTGGGAATGGATGGGAAAATAATTTCTTTGACTCGAGTGGAGGGGCTATGGTGGTGGTGGTGTCTTTCGGGGTGCACACAGCAGAGAGTGGGGAGGGTGCAGATACAGAGGATGAGGAGGGTGCAGAAGCGGAAGGCCGAGTGAGCCACTTAACCAACTCTGGTGCGCCCTTTGAAGTTATCGCACGCACCTTCTCCAAATTTCCACTTAGGCTCCGGTCTGGTGCACCTGCCCGACCCCTACCATCCCTGCGGAACGGTCTGCCTCTTCCTCTGCCTGTCATTTTTTAAATGACCCTCTTCCTAAGTCTGTAGAGAAGAGAAGTATTTGTGGAATAGGGTATATCGCACCCCTCAATCAGTATTTGGCAGGAACAGGTATTTGGCACCCCCAATCAGTATTTTGTGGAAGCAGGTGTATCACACCCCTCAATCAGAATTTGGTGGAAGAAGGTATATAGCAATAGCACCCCTCAATCAGTATTTAGTGGAAGAAGGTATATGGCACCCCTTAATCAGCACTTGGTGGAAACAGGTATACAGCACCCCTCAATCAGTATTTAGTGGAAGAAGGTATATAGCACCCCTCAATCAGCACTTGGCGGAAACAGGTATATGGCACCCCTCAATCAGTATTTTGTGGAAGCAGATGTATTGAAGCACTCAATCAGTATTTGGTGGAAGAAGGTATATAGGAATAGCACCCCTCAATTAGTATTTGGCGGAAACAGGTATATAGTATCCCTCAATCAGCATTTGGCGGAAACTGGTATACAGCACCCCTCAATCAGTATTTGGCGGAAACAGGTATATGGCACCCCTCAATCAGGATTTTGTGGAAGAAGGCATATCGCAGCCCTCAAGCAGTTTTTTTGGGGGGCAACAGGTATATCACACCCGTTGCAATTAGTCATTCCAATAGCGTTTGTCCCTCTATCTAGCTGCAGTATCGCAGGAGACCTGCACACAACTGCTGCACAATACAAATACACTATAATATAATTTCTATGTTAGAAAATATATTATAAGTATATCACATCCCTCTATACCAGTCCTTAAAAGGACTTTTGTGGCCCTATTATCTAGCGTTTGGTGTCCCTAACTGTTCTTGCTCCAAAATGCAACCTCCCTACACTGGAAAAACACATAATGTAAAATGGCTACCAGATCGGGTTCTGTTATAGGGCTAGGTGTCCATGTGCTGAAACGTCTCAATTGGCTGTCCTGTCCCACCTGATGGATGTGTCAAGTTTGGTGCTATGCAAAAATATATGGCGCGTGCAAATATCGCCATATGTTCGCATGTTCGGCAAATCGCGAATGAGCAAAGTTCGCAGTGAAACGACCGCCGGGCGAACCGCAAGGCCATCTTTACTGGTGGCTCTTCATGCTGCCTACATTTATACTATGGTATTAGACAAGATTAGTAAATCTGCCCCAGTGCATTACAAATCCTGACTTGTTACAACAGAGATTAGTGTTTGTTTTAAGTGACAGCAAGTAGAGATATTGAAATTGCATAAAATGGCAGAAATGACAGCCATACCGGAATTAGTAAATGTGATCCCGTGAATACACTAAGCAATTTCTGAAATTTTTTAAGTCGTCTACAAAATATTTAGCATAGTAGAAATTCAAGACGTCTTACCTATATGTGCATGGCTTTACCAGCAGCTGCTTCATAATGACTTCCATCATTCGAATATTTTCTATTAGAGGTAAGTAAATTTTCTAAAATTTGTATCAGTCCGAATTTGAAAAACCACATGAAAGTGCTTTAAATACCTGGAAATCTCTTTCTGTCTTTTTGCAAAAAGAAAAGATTTTTTCAAAAATTCAGGTCGTATTTTGATTCTAAGAAATAGATTCGCTCATCTCCACTTTCTATCTTTGTTCTCAAACCCTTTTTTTTTTCCCATTGCTCAAGCCCAGAGGTCCATGTTGCGTCTGTTTTTTTTGCGAACCATTTGACTTCAATGGTTTCATGGTTTGCATTTTGTAGTTAAGAATAGGACTTGTTATATCTTTTTGCAAAACGGACACATGGATGTGGATAGTACACAGATGACATGCGTTTTTTTTGTTTTGTTTGGACTAATAGAAATGAATGAGTCAGGTGGATGCCTATAGTGTCTAAATGGGGTGAAAGAAAAGATTAACTTTAGACTTTTGTAGACATTTTTGAGAGGACCACGTCCTATTTGAGACAGAGGAGTTGGGGAGTGAAGTCCCTGGGGTGTAGCGATCCAGTTATTTTGTATGTTGTAGGAAATTATACATTTCACTTCGTAAACTTCATATGAAGTCATTTTTGAAGGGATGCAGTCATTTTTTTAATGCTGATAATAAAAAATACAGCAGTTTTCACAATTAGTTAAAATGATCCTCTACAAAATCTGCACTGAATAGCATCTTATTCTGACACAGTAAAAGCAATCTATGTAGAGCAAATTATAAGGGACCTGCCAGTAATGTCATCCTCTAGAGCTAAACGCGTGGCATTTCTGCCGTGTCCACCCAACTGTGCTATTGTGTGCTAGTAATTCTGTTGCCATGGTTACACGTGAAGCTCTCAATGAAGAGATAAAAATAATACATTTAAGATTTTTGGAAAAATAAATGTTTTCGGATTGGGGCTCAACTAAGTCTCAGAATGTACATTGTACATCTCGTACAGACATTTTGGAAGGTGATTGTGGTCACGTTCAAAAAAGGCTTGATGTGGATAGTGACTAGATGTGTCATTATTAGGCCACATTGTTCTCTCAATATCTCAAATGTTTCAATTCATCCACAAAATATTTTAAGCAGAAGAATTTCATTAGCATGTCTCATAGCTATGCATCCCTGATCTTAATGGCTTTAGCAGCAGCTACCTGACTCTATTGACGCCATTGCTACTAGTGCTATCATTCAACTTTTTTGTTTCCCAGTTCTCTCAACTCTGCTTCATGGTTAGGAGCAGGGCTGCTTCTGCCATGAGGCAATATGAGCATCTCGCCTCCGGTTCTGGCTGAACTGTCTCCGAAGGAGTAGCGCTTTGTGACAGGGCATGGGACTTTATGGCCCTGTCCGCCGTTCAGCCGCAAAGGCTTCAGACAACTAGACCGGAAGCCTATGAGGCAGTAAAACTGCACAGGAGGTTGCGATGACAGGTGGCAACTGAAGGCACAACCGGAAGAGGTCTGTGGCGTACAACGTAGACGGCGGCATGGAGTGGGACACACGTAAGTATTTAGTGGGGCTTTTTTAATACATTTATTTTGCATTCTATATAAATCCCTACATGGGGGCATTATACTAAGTGGGGGATTATAGGGAGGAGCATTATTTATAAAACCCTACAGGGGGATGTTATACTAAGTGGGGGGCCACAGGAGGGGAGCACTATATATAAAACTCCTACATGGGGGCATTAAGCTGAGTGGGGAACTACAAGGATGGGATCATTTCACTACAGGAGGTGCATTATATCACAGTGGGACTACAGGATTGCGTTATACTACAGGGGACGACAGGGGCGCATTATACTAGAAGGGACTACAGGGGTGTATTATACTACAGGGGTGTATTATACTACAGGGAAATTACAGGGGTATTAACCACCTCCGGACCGCCTAACGCACATGTGCGTTCCGGAGGTGGCAGGCTGGCGCACAGTCACGCATATACGCGTCATCTCGCGATACGCGAGATTTCCTGTGAACGCGCGCACACAGGCGCGCGCGCTCACAGGAACGGAAGGTAAGCGAGTGGATCTCCAGCATGCCAGCGGCGATCGTTCGCTGGCAGGCTGGAGATCCGAATTTTTTAACCCCTAACAGGTATATTAGACGCTGTTTTCATAACAGCGTCTAATATACCTGCTACCTGCTCCTCTGGTGGTCCCTTTTGTTAGGATCGACCACCAGAGGACTCTGGTAGGTCAGTACAGTCGCACCAAACACCACACTACACTACACCCCCCCCCGTCACTTATTAACCCCTTATAAACCCCTGATCACCCATGATCACCCCATATAAACTCCCTGATCACCCCCCTGTCATTGATCACCGCCCTGTCATTGATCACCCCCCTGTCAGGCTCCGTTCAGACGTCCGTATGATTTTTACGGATCCACGGATACATGGATCGGATCCGCAAAACGCATACGGACGTCTAAATGGAGCCTTACAGGGGGGTGATCAATGACAGGCGGGTGATCACCCATATACACTCCCTGATCACCCCCTGTCATTGATCACCCCCCTGTCATTGATCACCCCCCTGTAAGGCTCCATTCAGACGTCCGCATGATTTTTACGGATCCATGGATACATGGATCGGATCCGCAAAACACATGCGGACATCTGAATGGAGCCTTACAGGGGGGTGATCACCCTGATCACCCCCTGTCATTGATAACCCCCCTGTAAGGCTCCATTCAGACGTCCGCATGTTTTTTGTGGATCCGATCAATGTATCCATGGATCCGTAAAAAATCATACGGACGTCTGAATGGAGCCTTACAGGGGGGGTGATCAGTGACAGGGGGGTGATCACCCTGATCACCCCCTGTCATTGATAACCCCCCTGTAAGGCTCCATTCAGACGTCCGCATGTTTTTTGTGGATCCGATCCATGTATCCATGGATCCGTAAAAAATAATGCGGATGTCTGAATGGAGCCTTACAGGGGGGGTGATCCGTGACAGGGGGGTGATCACCCTGATTACCCTGATCACCCCCTGTCATTGATAACCCCCCTGTAAGGCTCCATTCAGACGTCCGCATGTTTTTTGTGGATCCGATCCATGTATCCATGGATCCGTAAAAAATCATGCAGATGTCTGAATGGAGCCTTACAGGGGGGGTGATCAGTGACAGGGGGGTGATTACCCTGATCACCCTGATCACCCCCTGTCATTGATAACCCCCCTGTAAGGCTCCATTCAGACGTCCGCATGTTTTTTGTGGATCCGATCCATGTATCCATGGATCCGTAAAAAATCATGCGGATGTCTGAATGGAGCCTTACAGGGGGGGTGATCAGTGACAGGGGGGTGATCACCCTGATTACCCTGATCACCCCCTGTCATTGATAACCCCCCTGTAAGGCTCCATTCAGACGTCCGCATGTTTTTTGTGGATCCGATCCATGTATCCATGGATCCGTAAAAAATCATGCGGATGTCTGAATGGAGCCTTACAGGGGGGGTGATCAGTGACAGGGGGGTGAACACCCTGATCACCCCCTGTCATTGATAACCCCCCTGTAAGGCTCCATTCAGACGTCCGCATGTTTTTTGTGGATCCGATCCATGTATCCATGGATCCGTAAAAAATCATGCGGATGTCTGAATGGAGCCTTACAGGGGGGGTGATCAGTGACAGGGGGGTGATCACCCTGATCACCCTGATCACCCCCTGTCATTGATCACCCCCCTGTAAGGCTCCATTCAGACGTCCGCATGTTTTTTGTGGATCCGATCCATGTATCCATGGATCCGTAAAAAATCATGCGGATGTCTGAATGGAGCCTTACAGGGGGGGTGATCCGTGACAGGGGGGTGATCACCCTGATCACCCCCTGTCATTGATAACCCCCCTGTAAGGCTCCATTCAGACGTCCGCATGTTTTTTGTGGATCCGATCCATGTATCCATGGATCCGTAAAAAATCATGCGGATGTCTGAATGGAGCCTTACAGGGGGGGTGATCAGTGACAGGGGGGTGATCACCCTGATTACCCTGATCACCCCCTGTCATTGATAACCCCCCTGTAAGGCTCCATTCAGACGTCCGCATGTTTTTTGTGGATCCGATCCATGTATCCATGGATCCGTAAAAAATCATGCGGATGTCTGAATGGAGCCTTACAGGGGGGGTGATCCGTGACAGGGGGGTGATCACCCTGATCACCCCCTGTCATTGATAACCCCCCTGTAAGGCTCCATTCAAACGTCTGCATGTTTTTTGTGGATCCGATCCATGTATCCATGGATTCGTAAAAAATCATGCGGATGTCTGAATGGAGCCTTACAGGGGGGGTGATCAGTGACAGGGGGGTGATCACCCTGATCACCCCCTGTCATTGATAACCCCCCTGTAAGGCTCCATTCAGACGTCCGCATGTGTTTTGCGGATCCGATCCATGGATCCGTAAAAATTATACGGACGTCTGAATGGAGCCTTACCAGGGGGGTGATCAATGACAGGGGGGTGATCCGGGAGTCTATATGGGTGATTACCCCCCTGTCATTGATCACCCCCCTGTCATTGATCACCCCCCCCTGTAAGGCTCCATTCAGACATTTTTTTTGCCACAAGTTAGCGGAAATTTTTTTTTTTTTTGTTTTTTCTTACTAAGTCTCATATTCTACTAACTTGTGTCAAAAAATAAAATCTCACATGGACGCACCATACCCCTCACGGAATCCAAATGCGTAAACATTTTTAGACATTTATATTCCAGACTTCTTCTCACGCTTTAGGGCCCCTAAAAAGCCAGGGCAGTATAAATACCCCACATGTGACCCCATTTCGGAAAGAAGACACCCCAAGGTATTCGCTGAGGGGCATATTGAGTCCATGAAAGATTGAAATTTTTGTCCTAAGTTAGCGGAAAGTGAGACTTTGTGAGAAAAAAAACAAAAAAATCAATTTCCGCTAACATATGCAAAAAATAAAACATTTCTAGGAACTCGCCAGGCCCCTCATTGAATACCTTGGGGTGTCTTCTTTCCAAAGTGGGGTCACATGTGGGGTATTTATACTGCCCAGGCTTTTTAGGGGCCCGAAAGTGTGAGAAGAAGTCTGGGATCCAAATGTCTAAAAATGCCCTCCTAAAAGGAATTTGGGCCCCTTTGCGCATCTAGGCTGCAAAAAAGTGTGACACATCTGGTATCGCCGTACTCAGGAGAAGTTGGGGAATGTGTTTTGGGGTGTCATTTTACATATACCCATGCTGGGTGAGAAAAATATCTTGGTCAAATGCCAACTTTGTATAAAAAAATGGGAAAAGTTGCCTTTTGCCAAGATATTTCTCTCATCCAGCATGGGTATATGTAATATGACACCCCAAAACACATTCCCCAACTTCTCCTGAGTACGGCGATACCAGACGTGTCACACTTTTTTGCTGCCAAGGTGGGCAAAGGGGCACATATTCCAAAGTGCACCTTTCGGATTTCGCAGGCCATTTTTTACACATTTTGATTGCAAAGTTCTTCTCACACATTTGGGCCCCTAAATTGCCAGGGCAGTATAACTACGCCACAAGTGACCCCATTTTGGAAAGAAGACACCCCAAGGTATTCCGTGAGGGGCATGGCGAGTTCCTAGAATTTTTTATTTTTTGTCGCAAGTTAGTGGAATATGAGACTTTGTAAGAAAAATAAAAAAAATAAAAATCATCATCATTTTCCGCTAACTTGTGACAAAAAATAAAAAGTTCTATGAACTCACTATGCCCATCAGCGAATACCTTAGGGTGTCTACTTTCCGAAATAGGGTCATTTGTGGGGGTTTTCTACTGTTTGGGCATTGTAGAACCTCAGGAATCATGACAGGTGCTCAGAAAATCAGAGCTGTTTCAAAAAGCGGAAATTCACATTTTTGTACCATAGTTTGTAAACGCTATAACTTTTACCCAAACCATTTTTTTTTGCCCAAACATTTTTTTTTTTATCAAAGACATGTAGAACAATAAATTTGGCGAAAAATTTATATATGGATGTCGTTTTTTTTGCAAAATTTTACAGCTGAAAGTGAAAAATGTCATTTTTTTGCAAAAAAATCGTTACATTTTGATTAATAACAAAAAAAGTAAAAATGTCAGCAGCAATAAAATACCACCAAATGAAAGCTCCATTAGTGAGAAGAAAAGGAGGTAAAATTCATTTGGGTGGTAAGTTGCATGACCGAGCGATAAACGGTGAAAGGAGTGTAGTGCCGAAGTGTAAAAAGTGCTCTGGTCATGAAGGGGGTTTCACCTAGCGGGGCTGAAGTGGTTAAAGGGGCATAATATACTACAGCAGAACTTAAGGGCGCTTTAAACTACAGGGGGGACTACAGGGCACCTTATACTACAGGGGGGCGACAGGGGCGCATTATACTAGAAGGGATTACAGGGGTGCATTACACTACAGGGGTGCATTACACTACAGGGGTGCATTATACTACAGGGGTGCATTACACTACAGGGGTGCATTACACTACAGGGGTGCATTATACTACAGGAGCATTATATTACAGGGAAACTACAGGGGTATTAAAGGGGCATAATATACTACAGCAGAACTTAAGGGCGCTTTAAACTACAGGGGGGCTACAGGGGACACTACGGGGGGTCATTATATAATGAGGTACTGCAGAGGCGCAATATGCTATGATCCCAAGTATTTGGCCAATATTTGTGCATATATAACTTTCATATATATCATTAACCTAATCATCTCACTATGATACAATCATGTTACTATACACTGACTGTCATTCATCCAATCATGTCACTATTAGTGTTGGGCGCGAATATTCGAATCACGAATATTTATCGCAAAGATCGGCAAAATATTTAGAATATAGTGATATATATTCGTAATATCGAATATTCTAGATTTTTTTCCATCAGTAACCTCCCTTCTTGCTTGTGGGCCAATGAGAAGGCTACAATGCCTTAGCAACATCCCTAGCAACCAATGGGAAAGTTTCCTACCCCTTACTATATAAGAACCTCCCCAGCAGCCATTTTCTACAGTTTTTTAAAGTTCTGAGAGAGAGAGAGCAGTGTCATTGCTGTGCTCTGTGCTCTCCACTCATTACATTACATTAGTTAGTTAGTTAGTTAGTTAGCTTACATATATGTTACAGATAGTTAGTGGGAGATAGTCAGTGTAGGTTACATAGTGATATAGTGTAGCTGATAGGTTCTGCTGTCCATACAGACATAGTGCTGTGATGTCACAAGTTCCCAACAATACTTAGTGCACCAGTCACTAATAAGTAGTCAGACCTGTTAAAATGTGAAGTTGCACGTATTGCGCCAAAATATTTGCATCATTAGTGCCGATTTCGCAATCGCTAATATATTGGAGCACTCTATCTGCATACAAAGCTATTGTAATGTTCTGCCGTGCCAACAATTTTCTCCAGTCTCAGGAAACTTCTAGCAGCTTGAAAAATGCAGCTATAGTGACCTATGCATTGCACAAATATTACATTGCCGATTTTTTGCGATTAAGAAAATAATCGCGAATTCGCAAAATTGCGAATATATGAGGAATATTGTACCAAATATTTGCAAAATATCGCGAATTCGAATATTGCCCCTGCCGCTCATCACTAGTCACTATGATATTATCATACTACAAGAAATGTAGACTAGCACATTCATGTTCATAGTCACAGGTGCATATCCATAAAGCAAACATGGTTGATAAAAAAATGGCTGCACACCCACAAACAATAGAGCTGAGAAATGGGGATCATTCTAAATTCAAGTGGTATTATACCTACTATAAATGTAAAAATGGAAGCTCTTAGCGCACATTTTGATTAAATTTTTGTCGAGCCCATCTACCAGGCGTCAAGGTGGGTTCCGCCGACGGGTACCTTACACTAATATGCAAGTAATAAACAGATGGCTCACTCTGGTTCACCACAACTGGTGCTCAGGTTCAGAGAAACACCCCTAGTTCTGGATTGTGAAAAGTTTGAGAAGTTGAACAGGTTCAACTTCTCAAACCTAACACTAATATACCGCCTCTCTTGGACTTATCTAAGCCTACATTTTCAGGGCAGTGTAGGAACCAGCTACATTTGTACTCTGCTCAGAAGCCCCAGGCAGATGAGTGCTGCTCCGTCTAAAAGAGGCGCTACCCTCAATATATACTGCAATTAAATTAGACTAGCACATTCATATTCATGCTAAATTTGTGTTAGGCACCCGTCTGCGGAAGCCACCTTGACGCCTGGTAGATGGGCCCGACACAGGTTTGATCAAAATGTGCGCTAAGAGCTTCCATTTTTCCATTTATAGTAGGTATAATACCACTTTAATTTAGAATGATCCCCATTTCTCAGCCTAATTGTTTGTATGTGTAAAGTCGTGCAGCCATTTTTTTTTATCAACTATGATATTATCATGCTATTATATCATATCTTTTATCATTCTACTATATTCATATACTACCCTTTGCTAGTAACAATAATGTGCCAACCATCATGTTACCAATATCACAGTATAAATAATTTCTTTGAAAATACCTTTATTGTATATTTTCCTTTTTATATCTTCATTGTATGTCCATCATGTCATACCAAGAATTTATTGTAATATACTTTTGGTTACCTTTTGTATGCACCAGCTTTATAAAGGGCTATACACGTCCTAAAGCCCAAAATATTGCTGTATTACAGTTTGCACTACCTTTTCAGCTGATTAAAAAAAGATTTACATGTGAAAATGCATATTTTGGAGTACCGTCTGATGTTGTGTATCTATAAATAGTACAAAGAGACTATGGGGATTAAAGAGCATTAAAAATACTAGAAATACATGGGGGCATTATAATACTGGAGGCACTACAGGGGACATTATAATACAGGCTGGATGACCACGGGAGGCATTATAATACAGGTAGCACTGCAGCAGGGCTTTATAAATACTGGGGCTACTACAGAGGGCCTTATTACTTCTGTGGGCTCTATAGGTGTGCCTTATAAATCAGCTTTATTACTACTGTGGGGTGTAAAGGAGTACCTTATAGAGCAGCCTTGTTACTGCTGGGGGAACTATAGGTGGACCATATTTCTACTGGAGGCACTATGGGGGCCGTATTACATTATACATTTCAGGAAAAATAGATTCGTTACTACGAAGCACGAGAAAATTCAGTGAATTGAATTTTTCCTGAAATTCGGATCAAAGTCACTTTGTTTGGCTTGAATTCGCTCAACACTAATTATAAATAAAGAGGGCACTGCTGGATGACATGATACTGAGGGCAGAAGAGAGCATCATAAATAAAGGGGGCACTGGTGGAGGACGTTATATTAATACAGGGCGCACAACTGGGGGCAGTAACGAGAGGGGGCATTATAAATACAGGGGGCACTGCTTGGGGACATTAAACACTACAGGGCACCACAGGTGGTTAATTATAAAGGTTGGGGGGTATTAAATATTGATGGCACTACTGATGGCCTTATAAATACTGGGAGCATTAACCATATCAGAGACACTACTAGGGTATTATAATTATAATTGCATTATTACTACTGGGGTACTGTGGGGAATTAATATTGAGCACAATATGGAGGGAATTTCTACTAATGGAGGCACTCTTGGATACCATTATCACTATTGGGGGAACTACTACTAATGAGGGCAATCTGAAATAAACTTATTATATTGGTGGGACTTTTGGGAACACTTTGGGAACTATCTGTATGTTATTTGTGCAGTATAGTATTTGGTGGCATTTGGGAGCACAGCAGGCACAGTATTGGGCGTAGAAGCAGGATTTCATTATTGGGAAACCAGGAGGGGGAGTATGATGGAAAAGTGAAGAATCTTAGATGTCTGTCAAACTCTGCAGAGATGAGACGTGGCTGAAATACTTCATCAAGGCCGTCTGGTATGAATGGAGAAGATGAGGAAAATCTACAGAGGAGACATAAGAGGTATGTGCTAAATATGCTTTGAGCAGTAGAGCTAGGAGAGGGGTTGGATTAAGAATTTGGCAAGGGGGTGGTGGCGCCATTTCAGTTTTTACCTTCGGAAGCAGAAAGCTAGAATCGGCCCAGGCCACAACTTTCAACTGCAGTTGTGGATAGATAGGGAGCCACTGCCGGGAATAGTGATTCCTGTCTGGTTGTCCTCATTAGGGCCCCTAGACATAGCTTTGCTTGGGGCCCCAGAAATGCCAATCCTGCCCCTCATTGTTGAGTAATTTTAGGGCAGCAGGATGGGGAGGATGATGGAAAAGTGATGAATCTAAGATGTCTGTATGGCAAACTCTGCAAAGACTAGATAAGTGTGAAAGAAGGCATGAAGGCAGTCTGGTCTGAATGGAGAAGATGAGAAAAAGATGAGTGCCTACATTAGAGGAGACATCAGTGAAAGGAGGCTTCATGGCAGTCTGCATGGATATTGCAGGATCACCAGGTAATGGGGAGCTAGCTCTAGTAAGCATGCTCACCAAGATTGTTCTGCTGTGGCAGGCACAACCTCGGGGAGAGAAGTAAAACAGAGGAAGACCAACCGGCTAAAGAACAGGTTGGTGACAAGCACCGGAGTGGGCTCGTAGTGGTCAAGGAGAAAAAACTTGAGAATGGCACTTGCTGGTAAAGAGACTTCAAATATAGAGGTGGCAAGGTTTATTTTTTACAGTTCTACAGGATATAAAAATATGCCTTGTCACCTCCCTTTTTGAAGTGACTTTACCAGCAAATAAAGGATTCCACCAACACAGCACTAAAGAGACTTTCTGCAGACACCGACCAAGCAGGATTTGGGACCTCAATGTTTCCCAAAATGTTGAGTTATAACCCTTGGTCATGATTTATTATTTTTTATGGTGCTGTGAGCTGATTTTAATGACTTTAGCAGCAGCCTCCTGAACCTGAGTGCTGCAATTCAAAGTATTCCCCTATCCTAATATTTGCCCAGTTCCCTCACTTGTTTCACTGTTATAAGCACATTTCCTCATCAGAGCATACTGTGCATCAGTAATGGAGGACTGAAGTCAGTAGAGTACAGAGCCAAGATCCTCAGGGCTCCCTTGCTTTGATTTCATTTGACTTTTTTTCTCTATAGGTTTTTCCATGAGCATCCAACAGAAAAAGACAACATATTTACTAAAACCTGGTGGAGATGTTCATAAGTGACTGCACTGCCCAGTAGAACAAATTGCACAAGTGAGTGAAGACAGACGATTTACAAGGACACATGAAAAGGAATTTTGCTGAAGAGCCGCTGCTTTGAAATGACGGACTAAGTCCCTCGCCGGCTTTAAGTAATTCAACAAAGTTTGAAGCTGTCAAGCAGATTGCTGCTTCTCATAAACTCATAATACAGTAGAAAATAATCAGAAGCCTAAAATCCTTGTCAATATTTATTCAGAAAATGTATGTTATTTTAAAGGTAAAGGTAAATACACTGAGGAAAATATCTGTATTATTATTATTATTATTTATCATTAAAGCGCCGTTCATTCCATAGCGCTGTACATATGAGAAGAGGTGCACATACATAATACAGACAATTGCACTAATCATAAACAAGACGAGTTACAAACTGGTAGAGAAGGAGAGAGGGCCCTGCCCGTGAGGGCTTACAATCTACATGGTATGGGAGAAGGACACAGTAGGTGCAGGTGAAGTTGGTCATGGCGGTATAGAGGCAGCAGGGTCATGGGTTGTAGGCTTGTCTGAAGAGGTGGATTTTTAGGTTTCTTTTGAAGGATTCCACTGTAGGTCAGAGTCTGATATGTTGGGGTAGCAACTTCCAGAGAATAGGGGATGCACGGGAGAAATATTGGAGGCGATTGTGGGAAAAGGTGATAAAAGGAGAGGAGAGAAGGATGTCTTGTGAGGATCGGAGATTGCGTGTGGGGAAGTATCGGGAAAGTAGCTCAGAGATGCAGAGATGTAGGGAGGGGACAGGTTGTGAACGGCCTTGTATGTATTTGTTAGTATTTTGTACTGAATTTGCTGGGCAATGGGGAGCCAGTGAAGGGATTGGCAGAGGGTAGAGGCAGAGGAGTAACAGGGTGAGAGGTGGATTAGTTGGGCAGCAGAGTTGAGGATAGATTGGAGGGGTGCGAGAGTGCTAGATGGAAGGCCACAGAGGAGAATGTTGCAGTAGTCTAGGCGGGAGATGATGAGGGCATGTACAAGCATTTTCGCAGATTCAAAGTTTAGGAAAACGCAGATGCGGGAGATGTTTTTGAGTTGGAGGTGCCAGATGGTGGAAAGGGCTTGGATGTGCGGTCGGAAGGAGAGGGCAGAATCCAAGGTCACTCCAAGGCAGCGGACTTGGTTGACCGGGGAGAGTGTGCAACCATTGATCGGGATAAATAGGTATGTTGGGGAGGTTGAGCAAGATGGGAGAAAGATGATGAATTCTGTTTTATCCATTTTAAGTTTTAGAAAGCGAGAGGATGATATGATATGGAAGATAGGCATTGTGGGATTCTGGATAATAAGGTGGCGATGTCTGGACCAGAGCGGTAGATTTGTGTGTCGTCAGCATAAAAGTGATACTGAAAGCCATGGGACTCTATGAGCTGTCCCAGGCCGAAAGTGTAGATAGAGAAGAGCAGGGGTCCTAGGACAGAGCCTTGCGGGACACCAACAGAGAGGGAATGAGACGAGGAGGTGGTGCGGGAGTGGTAGACGCTAAATGTCCGGTCTGTGAGGTATGATGTGATCCAGGAGAGGGCCAGGTCAGTGATGCCAAGAGATGAGAGAGTTTGCAACAGAAGGGAGTGGTCGACAGTGTCAGAGGCAGAGGACAGGTCAAGGAGAAGGAGGACAGAGTAATGTTTTCTGGTTTTGGCTGTTAGTAGGTCATTGGTGACTTTGGTAAGAGCAGTCTCAGTTGAGTGGTGGGGTCGGTAGCCAGATTGTAGCCAGTCAAAGAGTTAGCAGGAGGAGAGGTGAGAGGACAGTTCAGAATGGACATGTTGTTCAAGTAGCTTTGAGGCATACGGAAGAAGCGATATGGGGCGATAACTGGACAAAGAAAATGGGTCAAGTGAAGGCTTTTTGAGGATGGGTGTAATGGTAGCATGTTTAAAACTAGAGGGGAAGACACGAGAGGTTAGTGATAGGTATCTGAAAAAAAAATCACTTGGCGCCATAACACCATTGGTCTAATGAGTTTATAAAATGCTTCCTTAAACAATAAAACAGTTTGGGACAATCAGATGATAACATATGTAACAGAGGCCACGGTCTATGTAGCCCTCCATAGACTCAGAATTATCTAACAACCCATGATAGAGAGCTGGATGGTGGCTGCCATTTTCCCCGCTCTACAAGTCCAAAAATACTGGTAGTGGGTAACGGTAGGTATAGGGGTGAAGATATTTGGTCCTAGTACAAATTCTGTAACCAAGATCCCCACCCACCATGTGCTGTTTATAATGCTGGTTTCTTCTTACTGTATTTGGCAAATATTATCCCCAGTAGTGACCTCCATTTTGTTGGGTCTGAAAAAATAAAAAATAAAATACCTCATCCACTTGAACGTGAGGGAACACTATCTGCAATGGTGGGAGCAGGACCGAAGCTTACAGCATCATTACAACACATTAGGAGTGCCAGGTCCTGCTCTCTCCATTACAGAGTGAGTTTCCCTTACATTCAAGTGAATTGAGTATTTTTTTTATACTTTTGATGTCCTATTTTTTTACTTCCTTTGTTCACTGGACGTTAAACGTGAAAACGGCTGTGTGATGGCTATTTTTCCCTTTCATGAGCATCATATTAGAATTTACATATACTTAAAGGTTTATTCCAAAAATTTAAATTAAGTTATGCCTTATCAACAGGATAGGGGGTAAATATTAGATCAGTGAGGGTCCTACTGTGGCAATACCCACCAATTATGAGAATGGGGGACCCATAACCCATAGGGCCCCTGAAATGAACCAAGTGGCAGGTCAAGCATATTCATTGCCACACAATTCATCTCTATGGGACCTGCTGGAACAAGTTGAGTGCTTTACTTGCTGAGCCTCTATAATGTAGGAGACAGATATCTTTGATGACTATACAGAAATTGTTGTAATTATTATACTTCCAAAAATGAAAGTCACCAGAGAATCCATGCTGAAGACACTGAACAAGCAGGGTTTGAAACAAGCAAGTTTTTCTAGAACACCTATTATTACCAGAATGACTACTAAAGATAGGATGGATGGAGCTGGCACTTCCAGGACGTAAGTGTTTGGATGAGCCCTTACCTCTCTTACCCTGTTTTAAGTTACAACAGCCAGAGATTCTTGCTTCCCCACATGCCCTGTCTCTCTTTCCAGTGTTTGGATGTGATAACCTCCTACAGTAGAGGTTACTACTGTTGTTGTCTAACTATTCATATACTATATGGACAAAAGAATTGGGATATCCCCACATTACACCTACATGCTCAGATTCCCCCATGCTCAGATTTGCCCCCATGCTCAGACCTGACCAACACATGCTCAAACAAGACCCCCCATTCTAAGATCTGCACCCTATGCTCATATCTGCCCCCTATGCTCATATCTGCCCCCCATGCTCATATCTTCCCCCCATTCTGATATCTGCCCCCCTTCTGAGATCTGCCCCATGCTCATATCTGCGGCCATGCTCAGCTCTAACCCCCCCCATGCTCAGATCGGCCCGCCATGCTCAGATCTGCCCCCCCATGCTCAGATCTGACCCCCCATGCTCAGATCTGACCCCCATTGCTCAGATCAGGGCCCCCATTGCTCAGATTAGGCCCCCTCACAAGCTCAGATCAGACCCCCATTGCCCAGATCAGGACCCCCCCATGCTTAGATCAGACCCCAATGCTCAGTTCTATAATAAAAAAAAAATTCTTCCCTCTCCTGATAAGGCACTGGGCTCCTGCTCGGGCATCTGCTACTCTGCAGGTCTGACACGCTCTCCACTGTGACCTGATGAGCACAACGTCAGGTCATAGTGCCTGTTTCCACGTACTACGTTCTCACACTGTGTGCATCAGAACATAGTGGAGAGTGAGATGGAACTGTAAAGTAGCTACAGTGCCCGATCAGGAAAAGATATGAGCCTGGGGTGGAGAGTGAGCTGGCCTGACTTCTTCCCGGCTCCACAGCTAGAGCCGCCCTTGAAGAAGCAAAGAGCCACATGCGGCTCAAGAGCCACAGGTTGGCCACCCCTGCTCTATGCTCTTCAGCACTCGGTAACCCTGCCATGTAGCTTTATGTGGTCTCCACTTCATGGCCGAGTCGCCGTGCTTCTTTCTACTTTACACAGGTAATGGTGGAATATCTAGAAGGGAAGACATTTCAGGAAATTAGTTGCAGCGGTGATGGTTCCTATTACAGGACCATACTGGAATTCACCAGATTTATGACCAGGTATAGGCCTCATCACAAATTAGGCGCATCCTCCAACAGTCCGTGTGCCTAAACAGAGATCTATGACAGCTCAGAGTTGCCATAGATTTCTGTCTTTACTTGCATCAGAAAACGAGCATGAATGAAGATAAATGTATCTTGGCTGTTGACTGCGCCCCTTTCCCGCCCTTGCCAGGCCCCCTTTAAAAAGTGGCTGCGTAAAAAGAGGCAGTTGCATTTAAAGAGTCACAAACACACAACTTGTGACTTTTTAAAGCCACTTTTCCTGCGCAATGACTTTGAGCACTGATAAAGCCTCCTACTTTGGTCAGCCCTCCCTAAAAGTGGAATTCCCCTTTTAAGTCTTAATTTACTCCCACTAAAATACAGTATTCCATTGTGTTACGTCGTCTCTTTTTCCTTTTCTACGATACAGTCAGTTGCAAAACTTAAAATAGTCTTTAACCAACGGGAATTGACATTTCCCTTTAAAATTGTGTAGACTGTATGAACTACAGTGTGATAAGTACATGACCTTTTCATTTTATAATTAATCCCTCGTTTCTCTTCTAGAACTTTTTTTTTTTAATTATCTATCATCCTGGCAACTATAATTCCCTTAAAAAAGAGTAATACAAATATCCGGGGGCACTCGGCGGCGGCTCTAAACAATTCTCATTTATGCTAAAATCCACTGGCTGGATCCAGCTGTTAAGCTAATGACGAGTCTCTTGTTCTTTTCTGAAATGTCTGCTATACAATGGCGCGGCCGCAAATGAATGTGTAACCGCTTGTAAAGAGCAAAATTAGCGCAGAATGAGAAAATGTGTCACACAATGTGGAACAACTCCTAGTCAGGAGGGAGAAGAGAAAGAGACGTTCTGACGTCTGCACTTTCATTCAGCTGAATTACGGTTTTTCTTCTCATTTGCAGAGAACGGGTTTGATGGTGCGTTTACCTCACTGAGAGTCCTACCCAACTGCATCCAAAAGCAGTAAAACATGATTAACACTTAAAGGGATTGCCCAGGACTTAAATATTGATGCCTTATTGGTGCCTGACTTCCGGCACCCAACTGTTGAAGAGGTAAACGGTTGGCCAAGTGCCGCAGCCCGTGACCTCATGTCAATTGATTGTGTGACCTTGATGCAGCCCAGTGCTATTCAAATAGATGGGATTGAGCTGCAATACCAGGCCCAACCACTGTACAATGTGCAGCACTGCGCTCGCACACAATGAGGAGGCGGCAGAGACTGATTGGCGAGGGTGCCGAGAGTCAGACCCCCCAAAAATCAGATATAGATGACCTACCCTGAGGATTGGTAGTGCTGGGTTTAGTGCTCTTCCCTAGGGATGAACGAACTTCAAGTTTTGAAGTTCGAGTTTGGGTTGGGGTATATGCTGAACTGCGTTATGGATTCCGTTACGGAATTCCATGACGGAATGCATAACAGAATGTCTTTAGAGGAATTCTGCTATGCATTCAATCATAATAGAAGTCTATGGCCAGCATAATGGATCCGTAAGGTTTCCGTTATGCAAGAGAGGATTCGTTATGGCCATAGACTTCTATTATGATGGAATGCATAGCAGAATTAGTCTAAAGGCATTCTGTTATGCATTCCGTCATGGAATTGCGTTATGGTCCATGGTAACAGAATCCATAACGCGATTCAGCATATACCCGAGCCCAAACTTCAAAACTTGAAGTTCACTGATCCCCATTCTTCCCTTAAGTCACATCGCGGCTCTTGAGACTGAGGTCCGGGAAGGATCAAAATGTCTGAAAATCAAATAGACTGTCTAAACACTTAGACTGTCTGAAATCTGTATGTTCCCTGTTTGGACGCCCGAACACTGAGACCTAATGGGATTTCTGATCTATAAATACAACTCTTCAACTTTTTTGCATCCATTTTGTAGAGTGCTGAGTTTTTCTATCACATTTACAAGAGGATATTCTCCCCTACCTCAGCCCAGAATTGCTACCCTTGTTTGTGTAGACTGCATTGGGGGCAGTCAGGACAATTGTGGTACTGTACGTGGATCAGATCCTGACTTAGGGTACTCTAACACTAGCTTTATTAGAATCCGGCAGGCAGTTCCGGCATATACAAATGGATGGCTTTTTTTTCCAGATCCGTTAGACGGATCCATATCATCTGGAATAATGGATACGGTATTTGAATTTTTTCAAAGATCAAAAGCGAAGCTAGCTCCTCCTATATCCCGGCGCATGGCCAGATTGGAAAACCGGATCCGGTGATGCGGCAATTTCCAGAACACTTGGCATCGGATTCAGCATTAATACATCTCTATGGAAATTAAAGTCGAATTTGGCAAGTGCGGTATTGTACCATACAAGGGACGGAATGGAAGACATCCTGTTCCTTTTCCGGAACCCTTTGCCAAATTTCAATACCGGAAAAGAATAATGCAAGTGTGAAAGTACTCTTAGTTAACCAATGTGGAAAATCTGTCAAATTATGGTGCCATATGTTAATTCATCTTAATTGAATAGTCCTCACATTAACCCTTCTGAACCTGGATGATAGCAGATTGTTTTAGCTCAGTTCATCTCATCTCTTGATTACCCTCTTCTAGTGCCTTACTTGCATCTGTTTTATAAAGGGGTGTGTCTATTTATTAGTGTTGATTGAGCACCATAGTGTTCGGGTGCTCTACCGAGCACAATGGGGGTCAATGGGAGAACCTGAGCATTAAACCAGGCACGGGGAGGGTGCTCTGAAGAGGGGAGGGTGTCTGGTTCACAGGAAAAGGTCAGAAATTGATGGAAACACCACTGAAATGGTTCGGGAACATCATGGGGAGGATGTCTGAATGCATCTTGGACTCCCAGGTCGCTGCTGGGAAAGATGTTGTCCGAGTAGTACGCCACTTTTACAGACTGACAATAATACGCACAAAACCGAAGATAAAATCGATTTTAGAGGAACAATTGTTAGGAAACATTCTTTCCTGTATATTTACTTGTATAAAAAGTGCTGCCAAAAATTACAAGGAAGAGGCACTCCGATACAACCTGTATATCACATAATGGAGGGCCTCATTCACATTGTGGTACAATTGTTCAGGTAGTGGGACTCCTACACTCAAAGCCTATGCACTAAGTGAAAGGGCTGCCAAAAATTACAAGGAACCTCCAATACATCCTTTATTACACATAAAGGAGGGCATCATACACACCCTTGAAAAATTATGAATGCTGGCCTGCTGGTGACCCTCTAAAACATTAGGGGCAAGGGCCTGCTGCTGATTTGATTATCTAAAACATTAGGGGTGAGGGCCTGCTGCTGAGCTGACCATCTAAAAAATTATGGTTGAGGGTCTGCTGGTGAGCTGACTCTCTAAAACATTAGGGGTGAGGGCCTGCTGCTGAGCTGACCATCTAAAAAATTATGGTTGAGGGTCTGCTGGTGAGCTGACTCTCTCAAACATTAGGTGGCGAGGGCCTGCTGCTGAGCTCACCATTGAAAAAATTATGGTTGAAGGTCTGCTGCTGAACTGACAATCGAAAAACTTATGGTTGAGGGCCTGCTGCCGAGCTGACCTTCTAAAACATTAGGATCGAGGGCAGCCTAATAAGCATGTTGATATGATGGAGGAGGAGGACGAGAAAAGGAAGACTGAGCCATATACCCTTTTTTGTAGGGGAAGGGGTGCATGGGAATACAGTGTATTTAAAAAAAACATAAAATCCACATTTAAAGTGCCTTTATGTTCAGCCACTTTCCTCTGGTGGAATAGAGAAGTCGGGGGCAATCCAGGCCTTGTTCATTTTAATAAGAGTCCACCTGTCAGCGTTTTCAGTTGACAGGCGGATATGCTTATCTGTTATAATGCCACCAGCAGCACTAAATACCCGCTCTGACAAAACGCTGTCGGCAGGGCAGGCCAGCACCTCCAAGGCGTAGAGCGCCAGTTAATGCCACGTGTCCAGCTTGGACACCCAGTAGTTGTAAGGCACAGAGGGATCATTGAGGACGCTGACACGGTCTGCTACGTACTCCTTCACCTGTCAGCGTTGTCAGCTGGAAATTTTTTAAGCAATTTTTCCACAGGGACCTTCTTGTATTGCACCATTTTGCTAGTCCTCTCCACAACAGAAATGAGAGATGAGAAGTTCTTTTTGTAGCGGGGGTCAAAAAGGGTGAACAACCAGTAATCGGTGTTGGCCAAAATGCGTATAACGCGAGGGTCACGGGAAAGGCAGCATAATATAAAGTCAGCGATGTGTGCCAGAGTCCCAACAGACAAGACTTCGCTGTCCTCATCAGGAGGATGACTCTCAATCTCCTCATCCTCTTCCTCCTCTTCAGTCCATCCATGCTGAACCAATAGAATAAACCTTCTGTGGGTACTACCCTCTGTAGCGGAGGCAACCGTCTCCTGCTCCTCCTCCTCATCATCCAATTTGCGCTGAGAATACGAACGGAGGGTGGTCTGGCTATCACCCTGTGTACTGTCTTCCCCCATTTCCACCTCTTCCACATGCAAAGCGTCCTCCTTCATTGTGAGCAGAGAGTGTTTCAGTAGACACAGAAGTGGGATGGTGACGCTGATAATAGCGGCATCGCAGCTCACCATCTGTGTTGATTCCTCAAAGTTGCATAAAACCTCACAGAGGTCAGACATCCATGCCCACTCGTCGCTTGTGAAGAGCGGAAGCTGACTGGAAAGACGACGAACATGTTGCAGCTGCCCTCTGCTGCTCTCAAAGCCTGGCCAACATGTGGAACGTGGAGTTCCGGCGCATGCTCACGTCGCACAACAGTCGGTGAGCTGGCAATTGCAAGCGTTGCTGCAGCGTTGCCAGACCGGCGGCAGCTGTAGATCACTTTCAGATATAAGCACACACGCAGCACACCTTCACCAGTAGCTCAGGCAAATTGGAGTAGGTTTTGAGAAACTGCTGAACCACTAAGTTGAACAGGTGGGGATAGGCATGGTATGTGTGTGAGCTTGCCGAGCTCCAAAGCCGCCACCAAGTTACAGCCATTATCAGACACAACCATGCCTGGTTGTAGGTTGAGTGGCGAGAGCCACAGCTCAGTCTGGTCCCTTCTACCATGCCACAGCTCTGCGGCGGTGTTCTGTTTGTCACCTAAACATAATAGTTTCAACATGGCCTGTTGCTGCTTCACTGCTTCCACCTACTTACTGATGGCTGACTGGTGCTGCAAGATGAGAATTCAGAGGTGGAAGTAGAGGAGGAGGTGGAGGAGGAGTGGGGGGGTTGCAGCCACTAATGTAAGTGGTGGCGTAAATCCTGATGGAAGTAGGGCCCGCAATCCTTGGCGTCGGTAGCACCTGTGCCATCCCAGGGTACGACTCGCTCCCGGCCTGCACAACGTTCACCCAGTGTGCCATCTGGGAAATGTATCATCCCTGGCCAAAAGCACTTGTCCATGTATCAGTCATTAAGTGGACCTTCCCAATAACTGCGTTGGTCAGGGCGCGAGTGATGTTACGGGACACATGCTGGTGTAAGGGGGGGACGGCACACCGGGAAAAATAGTGGTGGCTGGGGATTAAGTAATGAGGGACAGCCGCCACCTGATCAGGCAGCAAAACCTCTGTGTCCACAAGCCTAAATGGCAACATTTCCAGGTCCAGCAATTTGGAAACGTGTACATTTAGTGCTATGGCCTGTGGGTGGGTGGCTAGGTATTTGTGCTTTTGTTCTAAGGCCTGGGGTATGGACATCTTTACGCTGCGCTGGGACACAGAAGTGGATGTGCTAGATGATGGTGCTTGCGAAGGTCCAGGTGCAAAGCGGGAGGCATCCGGCCCTGCGTCTTGGACAGGGGATTGGCCAGCAAGTAACACAGGGGAAGAGGAGGCAGTGTTGTGACCCGAAGACACTGATTGTGGACCCAGGCGTTCGGCCCACCTATTAGGGTGCTTGGATGCCATGTGGCGGATCATGCTGGTAGTGGTGAGGTTGCTAGTGTTCACGCCCCTGCTCATTTTGGTACGGCACAGGTTGCAAATGACAATTCTTTTATCGCCAGCACTTTCCTCTAAAAAGCGCCAGACTGCACGTTATACAGGAGATATACCACAGGTAATGTCGCTGCCATCAGCAGTGTAAAAAATTAGACTGAATGTCACTGATATTTAGGATGTGCAAACGTTATACAGGAGATGTAGTGCAGGTAATGTAACTGTCACCAGCAGCTAATAAAAAATCACAGGGAATATCACAGATATTTATAATGCGCAAGCGTTATACAGGAGATGTAGCACAGGTAATGTAACTGTCCGCATCGGACACTGTCTACGGAAAAAGTACACTGGATGTCGCAGATATTTTTAGGCTGCGCACTTGTTACACAGGAGATGTAGAGCAGATAATGTCACTGTCTGCAGCGGACAAACAATTGCATGCAATTTAGCGCAGGTTGCGCTAATAATATATATTGCTGCCAGATACAACAATAGTCCTTAAAAGGACTTTTGGGTCTCTAACACCAACCCTGCCTAACAATAAAATAAAACTCAATTCCCTACACTATCTCTCCCTTTTACAGCACAGCTCTCTCTGACTAAGACTGAGCCGCACCACGTGTCATTGGGGGCTTTATAGCACCCGATGACGCGTTCCGGCCAGCCAATCACTGTAATGCTAGTAATCAACATGGCTACGGCATTACAGTGAGTAGCAGCACTTACCCGCACGTTTATTGGCTGCGCAGCAGTCAACAAACGTGCGGGGAGGAGACTCGAGCATGGCGCTCGAGCACACGCGGTATTCGGGCGAACACCGCGATGTGCAGAGCATCTCGATGCTAGAGCCGAGCTGGTGTTCGGCCGAGCATGCTCAATCAACCCTACTATTCATCAAATAATATTAATTATTAGTGATGTGCGAAGTTTTTAAATATTCGATTTGGCTGTTTTGCAGAATTTTACGAAAAAAATCTTTTTAAGTAGTGGGTGCAATGACAGGGAGTGGCGGTTGCGCTGCTCCCTATCATTGTACCACTCAGATGCCGCATTTATAGCTGCCATCTTGATTGAAGATTTAGTGCAAAATATTGTGCTGCTTATAATGTCATCACGTCAGCTGGCGTGGTGACATCATACGTCACTGCGCATTGGATTTTATGCAAAATTTTCAATCAAGATGGCGGTGGCGGGCTCTGTGTGCTCAAACAGATGAAGTAGGTATGATTTTTAAAAATGTTTCGCACAAAGAAATTCGGCTTCGCGGCAAATCAAATTTTCCTCGAAATTCCGATCTAGTGTTGAGCGAAGCGAGCTTCTGATGCTTCATCTAAAGTCGCGTCGTTCAAAACTTTGGAATAATACTATATAGAGAACTGTGTCCGTACAGTATTGGAATGTATGGGCTCCGATGAGCCGAAGAAAGTTATTCGCAAAGTCGCGCGTGACTTCGTTGAATAACTTCGGTAGTTGATTTTTAAAGTGGAAAACCATTTTAAAACTTGAAACTGAACTTGGATTCGGTTCTGATCTACTAGTCGAAATCCTCAGGATAGGTCATCAATATCAGATCGGCGAGGGTCCGACACCTGGCACCCCCGCCGATTAGCTGTATGAGGAGAAGGCGCGCAAGTGCCATCTCCCTTCTGTCTTCCTGTTTGTTGTCGCTGTTTATGGCAAAGTAGCAGCGAGTAGGTAGAGAGATTGGAGATGGCACGTGAGCACTGCGAGCTCCGTCTTCTCATACGGCTGATCGGCGGGGGTGCCGGATGTTGGAACCCTGCGATCTAATATTGATGACCTAGGCCTCATGCACACGGGCGTTGTTTTGGTCCGCATCCGAGCCGCAGTTTGGCGGCTTGGATGTCGACCCATTAACTTCAATGGGGCGCACTCCGTGTGCTGTCTGCATCCGTTGCTCCATTCCTTGGTCCGCAAAAAAAATATAACCTGTCCTATTCTTGTCCGTGTTTTGCGGACAAGAATAGGCAGTTATATTAATGGCTATCCGTGCCATTCCGGAAATTGTGGAATGCACACGGACACCATCCGTGTTTTGCAGATCTGCGGTTTGCGGACTGCAAAACACACAACAGTCGTGTGCATGAGGCCCTATCCTGATGATAGGTCATCAATAGAAAAAGCCACCAACCACTTTAATTCCCAGAAAACTCCTTGGAGATAAGAGAAAAATGTATATTTATTTTATAGTCAGTAATTGTTCTGTGAAGGAGACCTGTTTTAGTTTACTCCGGGACCAGTGCATTCTCCATTCTCCGAGCTCATCTTCTCATCGTCCATTGTTTGCTGATTAGATGCCTGGGGTCGGCCTTCTGTTTTCTACATTATCATAACTGCCTCACCAGCTGCAGCCCACTGCGCCTCACACCACTTCTATTACACATGTGGACATATGGATAACTCAGCAGCCGTACCTCAGAGGTAATTATACCTACAAATGGCTGCTTTCTGGTAATGATCAGTCTGTGTTTATACAGCTGTTTGTATACATTGTAGATATCGTCAATGTCTCCGTATGGCCTAATGTTCTAATTGTAATCCTATAGACCTTCAGCTTCTCCGGCACATTGCTTCTTTTCAATTAATTACTATCACGTATTTATATAGTACCGATATGTCCAGTTGCAGAGATGAAGCCAGAGCCCAGCAGTGGGGATCAGGTAAGTATGATTCCTCCATGGGTCTGGCCAGGCTGTGGGGTCTGTAGAAGAAGAGGAGACAACCCATTTAATGGTTCCTTCCCACAAAGTTCTGGTCCTAGAGTTTTCTGGGCCAAAAAAATAAAAAAGTGACTTAATTTGTAGGTTTTTGTAGCGTTGCGTTCATATAGTGTGTTTTAGCACCTGGAATGTTTAATTTTTTTAGCATAATTAGCAGTTTTTTGGAGGAAAATATGTGTCCAACGTTATGTCACTTTTTTCTCTACGGGAAAAAAAAGCATTAATATGGACGAAAAAATTGCAAAAATGCCAAAAACAGTCACACATATTGCACATATGTTTTTTTTAAAACAGTGAAAAAAATTAAATAAAATATGGAGGTCTATGGGAGAAAAACAGCAGGCAATGAGGAGAAAAATGCCAGATCCAGAGCATGCTGTGATTTCATTTATCCAAAATATGTTACTTAAAGGGGTTGTAAGTGCTCAGAGCTAATCCCGGACATATCCCTATTTTCACCCAGCCAGCCCCCCTGACTGGAGCATCAGAGCAGTTCATGCTCTGATGCTCTCCTTTGCCCTGCACTGAATCGTGCAGGGCAAAGGCATTTTCTGGAGTTCTGGTGAATCCGGTGAGGAACCGGGCTCTCCTTAGGGCTGCCAGGCGGAGGCTTCCGCCCTGCAGTGAGCCCAGTGATGTCACCGGCACTGATTGGCGGACTTTAGTGCTGCCCTAGCCTGTAAAATGGCTAGGGCAGCGCTAAAGCCCGCCCATAAGAGCCGGTGACGTCACTGAACACACTGCCGGGCGGAAGCCTCCGCCTGGCAATGTATTATGGTAAATAACTCGGACAACCCTTTTAATACTGCAAAAACGCCAATTAAAAGAAAATACCTGTTTTTCCTGCATTTCATAGTTTCTAAAGACCTTTATGCAGAAAGGCCCAAAAAATTTAAACTGCCTAAAAAATGCCAGGAAAAAACAGCCTAAGGGCTCATGCACACAGCCATAAATGTTTTTTGGTCCACAAATCCCGTATCTACAAAACACAGATACCGGCCGAGTGCATGCTGCCATTTTGCTTATTTTTTTTTACCCCTCAGAAATTTCCTATGCAAAAATTACAAGAATAGGACATGTTCTATATTTTTGTGCGGCTACGGATCAGACTTACGGAGGTGGACAGCACACGGGTGTGTTGTCTGCATCTTTTGTGGCCCCACCAAAATGTGGATCAGATGCGGACCAGAACTATGGCCCTGTGCATTCGTTTTCAGGGCATTTTCTCCCTGAATTATCTGGGGCTTGGAAAATGATGCTCAAGATTTTTTGAGACTATGTATTCAATGGTCAACAAGCCCTTTTGTCCTGGGAAACATAACAAAGTACCATAATGAGAAGGTCAACATGATCTTTTCTTGGTTGGCCCTTTAAATTTTGGAAGGAGGAGTGCTCTGCCACCTATGTGGGTAGTAACCGGCGCTGACAGTCTAGCAGTGGACGGTTTCATAATAAAAGCAATGGCTCGTCTACAGGTAAATTAGGGGAAAAAAGAACAATTTATCAGCTGACGACATATTTGGTAGATCAGGACTTGTCCTCTTTTCCATTGTCTAAATGTCCCCTTTTCATAGTGTTTGACTTAATAATAACTCGTCTATCTCTATTTATTCAGACGTCCTCTCATCGCACAGTATTTTACATCATAATCCAATTTCCACTGTTTAAAAATGTCTTTTTGAAGGTAAATTGCTGAGAGTCAATGGTAAAATGTTGGTCAGCATAATCCGCTGATGTGAAGCTGGATGGCTAATACATTAGTCTAGAGAAGAAAAAGGAATGAGATAAAATCCATTGAGAAATCTATGAATATTCAAATAAGAACATCGCGGCGAGAAAATGCCATCGACTTTTATGCCAGCTTGCAGTTAGAATATGGTGGTTAATGGTTTATTGAACACAGGACATTATTTGGTGGCATAAGAAGCACAACAGAGAGGAATTGATGAATGTGTTAGAAAGAGAGGAGACTATCTGCCGATGGAGGAGGAACGGTTTTCTTAATTACATGAAAAATGCTAAATCTAGATTTAAAGGCACAGTGACCTTTTAGGATCAGATCTTCAGATCAACTAGGATAGGATTCAATGCAAGGAGCCATATGCATGAATCATATGACCTAGTTTTTATATTCAGACTATTTAAGCATTAAAGGGGTTTTCCGAGTTATGTAAAAAATAATAAGCATTGTAAATCTGATAAACATAAGCTAAGCAAGTTGTAGGCTAAAATAAATTATATTTCCTCATTTCCCTAGTTCTGTTCTGGCCCTTTGTTGACTTGCAGTTGCAGAGCTGTGGGGGCGTGTAACAACAATCTTTGAGGTTTTCCTCATTAATATTTGTGGGTGTCAACAAAGACTTTCCCATCTCTCTGCTCTGCAAAGGTAGTGTATAAAATTGCTGCCCTGCCTGCAGTCTGCCTGCTGGGATACTCATGTTGTATGTGTGGGACTACAAGTTCCAGCTGTACATTACAATGACAATGCTGATACACACTGGATGTTCCCCCTACCTGTTCTTGTGCAATGCTCTGCAGACAGTGAAAAAGCACAGAGGAGAGAACCTTTCCAGTCTGTCAGCTCTGGGTTTGAAGGGGAAGGAGGGAAGATCTTGTATACAGCCTTTTGTCCCTTTAGTGCCTGCTCATTTGGGAGAAGAGGATGCCCTGCAGCTGCTCAGTATCTGAGGCAGAGCCTCCAGCCCTGAGTCTGTGCTGCTTATGGTAGAAGGGGTTAAACTTTGCTGAAAAGTTCAGTTCGAGGGGAGACACAGGGAAAACAGCTTAACCATCAGATCAGGCAGTGCAGGGGGTATGATCAGAATATCAGCAGTGCAGGGGCCGTGGCCAGCAGATCAGCAGTGCAGGGGCCATGGCTTGTCACTCCAACCAGTGCAGCCTTCACAGAGAGGTTTTATGAACAGACACAGACCTGCTCTCTCCTGCAGCCCAGGCTTGTGCACAGAACATCATCAGATCGGGTAAAGAAGCTGACATCACAGGCCATGTGACACTGATAAAGGGGTCACTGCAGATGAAGTAAGTGAATTGAAAATCCTTTACATCATTTAGTTAGATATAACCATACAAAGAACAAAAACATAACTAGGACAACCCCTTTAAAGGGGTATTCTGATCCTAGGCATTTATGGCATATTCATTCCTGGGCTTACAGCTATTTCCAATGTGGAGGTTCATGATCGCCATTTCACTTCGAGAGGCAAATATTAGCCACCGACTCCGGGTGGAGAATGAGTGGGGTCTGTGTGTTTTTAGTACCAACATTTCATACTAATCAATTTCCTTCCTGGATAGTCAAAAGGAGAATTTATTATTCAATTTTTGCAAAAAAACTGGCATGATTTTTTTTTACATTTTGTTGCATGTGTTTGCCCAATAATGACATGCTTTTTTCCCTTGAAAAGGGGATAAAGTTGATGTGGTTAGATAATTTATGATATCCAGATTTTGATATCCAGATTTTTTCAAAAAGTCACAAAAAAAGCACAATTGTACTTCAGTGATGGGTGAGGGGGGATGAAATGGCATACAAAAACTGTAGTAACATTTCCAGGGGCGGACTGACAACTCATGGGGCCCCCGGGGTATTGGAGATTATGGGACTCCTGTGTCCCACCCACCCTCAAGTCACACCCACACACAGCCCCACCCACATATTGCCCTACCCACATCACCTACACTTGGTACAGAATTTCTCTTTATCATCCCCCCCACCTTCTCCAACCAGAAGTGAGCACTGCTCTGCAGTTCAGGAGACCTATAAGAGGTAACTAGGTTTTAAAGGGGGACAATCAGAAAAAAAAAAAATTTCATTACACCTCAGGTCAGACCACCAATCAGACCCCCAATGTGAATAAGACCCCCAATAAGACCTCAAATCAGACCTCAGCTCAGACCCCAATGTAAATTACCGCCAATCAGACCTCAGATGAGAGCCCCATGCCTCTCATCAGCCCCCATTATGAGCCCTTATGTCTCTCATCAGCCCCCATTACGCGCCTCTCAGCCCCCATTACGTGCCTCTCAGCCCCCATTATGCCTCTCAGTCCCCAGATTATGTGCCCCTCACAGTAGATATGCCCAGATATTTGCCACCTAACGGTAGTTATGCCAGATTATGTGCCTCCTCACAGTAGTTATGCCAGATTATGTGCCCCTCACAGTAGTTATGCCCAGATATGTGCCCACTCACAGTAGTTATGTCAGATTATGTGCCCCCTCACAGTAGTTATGCCAGATTATGTGCCCACTCACAGTAGTTCTGCCAAATTATGTGCCTTTTTTTCACAGTAGTTATGCTAGATTTTGTGCCTTTCGCAGTAGATATGCCCAGATATTTGCCCCCTAACGGTAGTTATGCCAGATTATGTCCCCCTCACAGTAGATATGCCCAGATATGTTCCCCCTAATGGTAGTTCCCCTAACGTTCCCTACTTCTTATCCCAGAAGTAGGGAACGGAGAGCGCTGCCTGCTTCGCTATAGAAACAACAGCCCGGCAGTGACAGCCCCCCTTGCTTCTGCGCCAACACTCACCCCCTTCCTTGCCTCATATTATACATGTTTGAGGAGCGCTCTGGCAGGGCCCGATATGGTCACTGTACTTCATGCCCGGCCCCGTTAGAGCGCTCCATTACATGTGAGTGCAGAAGACAGCCCTGACGGGGCCTTCTAGTAGCCGCTGGCCCTCGGTCCATGTCCGAGTGCCCGAATGGTCAGTCTGCCCCAAACATCTCTAGATAAAAGTGCTGTTTAAAGACGCACCAAATTTATCAAACATCATGCAATTTTTGATAAAGTTCGTGAAAATGACACTAATGTAGACTCAAAGCAGGACTGACTTTAATAAAGTGCCCTCTTGATAAATTCTTGACAGGGACCTGCAGAAGTGCCCATCCCCTTAACAGTGACCTTTACAGCCATCTGCCTCTTAACACTGACCTCCATAGTGGACCATCCCCTTAACTGTAACCTCCACAGCAGCCTGCCCCTAGGGTGGCCAGAGGTCCAGTTTGAGGCCGGACAGTCCAGCTTTCAGACTCCCTGTCCTCCGTCTAGTGCAGGGCCTGGATGGATACAAGGATGTCCTTTTTAACAGCTCACTCTCAGACAGCATCACTATGCTATCTAAGTGTGAGCTGCAGGAAGAAAGTCACCCTCACTCCCAACCCTGCACCTGACAGAAGTTGATTTTTAACTTCATTTTTTCAATCACTGTCGGCTGAGGAGTGTGAGGGGGCGTGTCCTTTTGAACAGCTCACTCTAAGACAGCAGCGCTGTGCTGTCTGAGTGTGAGCTGCAGGGAGAAAGTCACCCTCCCTCCTACCCCTACAGCAGACAGAAGTCGATTTTTACCTTAATTTTTTCAATCCCCTTCGGCTGAGGAGTGGGAGGGGTGTGGCTTAACTGGATCAGGGACGTGGCTTAGCGGGACCTGGGGGCGAGGGTTTTAAGTTCGTCTTTTGAGGGTGGACACATTGTGGCAGGGGGTGTGTCTGGGCTCCTTCCTGCAAGAATGACACCCCTCCAGGCACCTTACTGGCTTATTTGCATACCAAATAAACTGGATTTTCATAGGATAAAAACATCTATTGCTGAAACAAATGCACATCTTGAAATACGGTACTAAGTGCTATTAGGCCCTGGCTTTACTTCAATAGTGATTGGGATAATGACAGATTTCCTCTAAAGCTCTCCTACAGCAGTGAAGATAAATGGCTGGGTTGTTATGGAAACCTGGAGTAAAACTGTATGTGGAGGCTAACGGCCTGCGAGCTTCTATTGGCTGATAAGGGCAATATTCGAGTTTGCGATATTTTGTGAATATTTGGGCAAATATTCGTCATATATTTGAGAATTCGTGATCTCCAGTCATTATTTTCTTGATTGCGAGAATCAGCAATCCGAAAATTTACGATAAAAATTCACAATACGAAAATTTGCGTTTAACACTACTCCTAAAGTCAAAGATATTGCAGCCTTCTCATTGACCCACAAGCTATAAGCAGCGAGTGTCACCACCAGACATCTGAGAAGCTCTGACAGATGCCTTTCAGAACCTCCTCCTTGAGCTTCCTTTGTTTTGCTTTCAGTTCCTCATCTCGTTAGCCTCTCTCAGCTGTCATGTAGTTGTACTGATTGCATCCCTTTAAATTCCTCCCCATAGTGCATCACTGTGCGGTTTATAGTTCTTCCTGGAGTGTGTGTGCATGCTGATCCTACTTCCCAGTCTTCTACAAGATAAGTGTTGTGCATTCATTTGTGATTTTCTGTTTGCTGGATCCCAGGTGACCCTGACTCCCTCCGTACCTAGTGTGGTCGTGTCCCCTCACTATTATAGGGTGTTCAGGTGTTATACAGTCGAGGTACGAGGATATGCGATCATCTACCATTGGGATTTTCGCATAGGCTGAGCAGTCAGGGAGAGTGCCAGGTCTGATGCAGGGGTCTCCCTTTTTGTTCCTTAGTTTTGGATCCAGTGAGTCGTATATTCATTTTGTGTTGTCTTGTTTCCTGTACACCTTCCGTGACATTATAAACCGCCAAAACCGTCTCAAGCATGGATCCGGTTTCACTTTTGACTGAACGCTTCCAGGGTCTTTCATTGGAGGTAGCTGATCTCCGTAAGACTCTTTCTCAGTTTCAAGTGACCGGTTCAGCTTGCGTTCATGGAGTTTGTTCTGAGCTTAAGATCTCGCTCCCGGATACGTTCTCCGGGGGTAGTGAAAATTTTGTGCGTTTTAGAGAGGCTTGCAAACTCCATTTTCGCCTTCTTCCCCATTCCTCTGGTGATGAGGAACGGAGGGTGGGGATCATTATATCGCTGCTCAGGGGTAACGCTCAGTCGTGGGCCTTTTCGCTGCCAGTGGGGGCACGGCCCCTCCGTTCAGTGGATGAATTATTTTTAGCCCTGGGTCAGATATATGATGATCCGGATCGTATTGCTTTGGCTGAGTCTAGACTACGTCTGTTATGCCAGGGTAAACAATCCGCAGAGATATACTGCTCAGAATTTCGGAGATGGGCAGCTGATACTGGTTGGAATGATGCTGCACTCCGAAGTCAATTTTGCCATGGTCTTTCAGAGGGATTGAAAGATGCATTTGCCTTTCATGAGAGGCCTACTTCCTTGGACTCTGCTATGTCTCGGGCCGTTCGTATTGACAGGCGTCTTAGAGAGAGAGGAAAGATCACTCCTCCCTGTCATACTCAATCCCAGGACAGTGCAGCGGTCTCTTTCTGTGCGCAGGGGTCTCAGTCGCTGCCAACCCCTTCTGAGCAGGAGCCCATGCAGCTGGGGTTGATTGCCTCTGACAATAGAAGATTCAGCCTGCATGGGAAGGTTTGTTTTTGTTGTGGAGGTATAAATCATTTGGCAAATGTTTGTCCCTCTAGGAGATTCAGGCAGTTTTTTGGGAGTAATAAAGAAACAAAAAGGAAAAAATCCTTTAAAAATGTTCTATCTGTTACCATTGGCAGGGTTGAGGCAGAAATTGAAGGTTTTCCGTTTGCTTGTAGTTCCCGTTTTGTCCTGCCTGCCAGGGTGGTGCTAGAGAGCAAGAACATTTTTTGTGAGATTTTTGTAGATAGTGGAGCAGCTGTCAATCTCATTGATAATCAATTTGCGATAACTCATGGTTTCCAGGTATGCACTTTGGGAAAGGATATTCCTGTTTTTGCTATTGATTCCGCTCCACTTTCTCAGAAATCATTAAAGGGCATAGTTCACAATATCCGTTTAATTGTGAGTGATGCTCATGTTGAGGATGTGTCATGTTTCGTCCTTAGCGGATTGCCTACTCCTCTAGTGTTGGGGCTACCCTGGCTCACTAAACATAACCCCACCATTGATTGGCAAGCGAGGCAAATAAATGGTTGGAGTGACTTTTGCAGAGAGAATTGCCTCACGACATCTGTTTCTGAGGTTTCTACTACGACTGTACCATCCTTTCTCTCTGAATTTTCGGATGTCTTCTCTGAGAGTGGAGTTCAGGATTTGCCCCCACACAGGGAGTACGATTGCCCTATTAATCTCATCCCAGGCGCCAAGCTGCCTAAATCTCGTTTATACAATCTCTCCCAACCTGAAAGGGTCGCTATGCGTGCTTATATCTCTGAGAGTCTGAGAAAAGGACACATACGACCCTCGAAGTCACCTGTTGCCGCTGGTTTTTTCTTTGTTAAGAAAAAAGATGGTTCTTTAAGACCTTGTCTGGATTTCAGGGAGCTGAACAGTATCACAATTCGTGACCCTTATCCGCTTCCTCTGATCCTGGACCTGTTTAACCAGATTGTTGGAGCTAAAGTTTTTTCAAAATTAGATCTAAGAGGGGCATACAACCTGGTCAGGGTCAGAGAAGGAGACGAATGGAAGACGGCCTTCAATACCCCTGAGGGCCATTTTGAGAATTTGGTTATGCCTTTTGGTTTGATAAAGGCTCCAGCCGTTTTTCAGCATTTTGTGAACAGCATTTTTTTATCATTTAATGGGGAAATTTGTATTAGTGTATTTGGATGACATTTTTATTTTTTCTCCTGATTTCAAAACTCATAAGGAACACTTACGTCAGGTCTTGCTCATCCTGCGGGAGAATAAATTGTACGCGAAACTGGAAAAATGTGTGTTTGCGGTTCCAGAAATTCAATTTCTGGGGTTTCTTCTCTCCGCTTCTGGTTTTCGCATGGACCCCGAGAAGGTCCGCGCTGTGCTTGAATGGGAGCTTCCTGAGAATCCGAAGGCGCTGATGCGTTTTTTGGGCTTTGCCAATTATTACAGGAAGTTTATTTTGAATTATTCCTCTGTTGTTAAACCACTCACTGATATGACCAGAAAGGGGGTAGATTTTTCTTCCTGGTCGGTAGAGGCGCGTAAGGCCTTTACTAATATCAAGGAGAGTTTTGCTTCCGCTCCCATCTTGGTACAACCTGATATTTCTCTACCCTTCATAGTTGAGGTTGATGCTTCTGAGGTGGGTGTGGGTGCGGTATTGTCTCAGAGTTCCTCTCCTGCCAAATGGCAACCGTGTGCCTTTTTCTCTAAGAAACTCTCCTCCGCAGAGAGAAATTACGATGTGGGAGATAGGGAGTTGTTGGCCATCAAGTTGGCTTTTGAGGAATGGCGCCATTGGTTAGAGGGAGCCAGACACCCTTTTACCGTGTTTACTGACCATAAAAATCTGGTCTACTTGGCGTCAGCCAAGCGTCTGAACCCGAGACAGGCCAGATGGTCTTTGTTCTTTATAAGGTTTAATTTTGTTGTCACATTCCGCCCTGGGGTTAAGAATGTGAAGGCAGATGCCCTGTCGCGTTGTTTTCCGGGAGGTGGGAATTTTGAAGACCCGGGTCCCATTTTGGCTGAAGGTGTGGGGGTTTCTGCTCTTTATCCTGAATTGGAGGCAGAGGTGCAGGTAGCCCAGTCAGAGGCTCCTGATCTTTGTCCTCCTGGGAGGTTGTTTGTGCTTCTCGCTTTAAGACACAAGATTTTTAAGGAACACCACAAAATTGTCCTTGCTGGGCACCCGGGGGCAAGAGCCACACTGGATCTCATCGCTCGGAGATTCTGGTGGCCTGCGCTTCGTAAGTCGGTTGAGGGTTTTGTGGCAGCCTGCGAGACCTGCGCTCGTGCCAAAGTCCCTCATTCAGGACCATCAGGTCCTCTCCTTCCCTTACCCATTCCTTCCCGTCCTTGGACACATCTGTCCATGGACTTCATAACGGACCTGCCTCGTTCCTCGGGGAAGACTGTGATTCTGCTGGTGGTGGACCGTTTTAGCAAAATGGTGCATTTCATCCCTTTTCCTGGCTTGCCCAATGCTAAGACGCTGGCGCAGGCATTTGTTGATCACATTGTCAAATTGCATGGTATTCCTTCAGACATAGTCTCTGATAGGGGCACGCAGTTTGTTTCCAGATTCTGGAAGGCTTTCTATTCTCGCTTGGGGGTTCGGTTGTCATTCTCTTCTGCTTTCCACCCGCAGTCGAATGGCCAGACAGAGCGCATCAATCAGAATCTGGAGACATATCTGCGCTGTTTTGTGGCGGAGAATCAAGAGGATTGGTGTTCTTTTTTGTCCCTTGCTGAGTTTGCTTTAAATAACCGTCGTCAGGAGTCCTCTGATAAGTCACCATTTTTTGGTGCATATGGGTTTCATCCGCAGTTTGGGACATTCTCGGGAGAGGGGTCTTCTGGTTTACCTGATGAGGACAGATTCTCCTCGTCTTTGTCATCTATTTGGCAAAAGATTCAGGATAATCTAAAGAGCATGAGTGAGAGATATAAGCGTGTGGCGGATAAGAGACGTGTGCCTGGTCCGGACCTGAATGTTGGTGATCTGGTGTGGTTGTCTACTAAGAATATCAAATTGAAGGTTCCCTCCTGGAAGTTGGGTCCTAAGTTTATTGGGCCTTACAAAATCTTGTCTGTCATCAATCCTGTTGCCTACCGTCTTGATCTTCCTCAGACTTGGAAGATCCATAATGTTTTTCATAAGTCCTTATTAAAACCTTATGTCCAACCCATTGTAAAAGAACAATAATTATAGAGGGTAGTTGTAAAATCAAGAATCACTGTCACTGAGAACAACTACCTAAAAAATAACTTTTAATAGAATTGTTTAAAATTAACGATCTCTACCAGGGGGATCCACAATAACGCATAGACAAATACAACAAGACACAAAACAAAACCACAAAAAGAAGGGCAGGTATGGATCTGGCAGGCGGCTCAACGTGAGGAGAGGGGGGGAAACGGTGCAACACGTGCAAAATCAGTGTCTGTCCCTGTGATATCCCTTGAAAAAATCCTCAGCCCGGAAATGTGCCTTGATGGTAGGTACACTCCGTCCACGTGCCTCAGCTGTCTATCCTTGTAGCGCCCTTGGTATACTAGCCCATATGGATATTTGGGTACTACTCTGTATTAAATACTAATTATCATGCCACGTGTCCCGACGCGTTTCCCCCCCTTCCAATACAGAAGAGGTTCGTCAGGGGACATAGATGTAGATCAGTGTCAGGTGGACACCAAAATGCTAAACAAAAAACAAAAAACAAAACTGGAAGCCACCCAAGAGAGTGTCCGTCAGCAGAGAAGGCCACACAGTGGATAAGTGGCTAATTAAAAAGCAACCAGTATCTTACTTATCTGGTGATGGAGACGTGATTCATGCTGTAGGATCCAGGATGATTGTCTTGGGGGACTCCAGGAGGCAAAAAATGATGTAGCTCTAATTTGTTCACAATTCCCACCTCCTTATAAAGCCACCAGGGGCAGTCCCAACTGAACTGGTCCAATCAGGGGATAGATAGCTTGTCATGTGACCAATATACACACAGGGTTCCTCCCTGGGGTCCGGCTAGTACATACATACATAGGCCTATTATATTAATAGGGGGCGTCTGACAGTCAAATTATATATATAGTTGATACTTATATTAATAATAGTGGAGTGTACCGGCTGGGCCAGTCCGGGTATCCGCCGGTGGAACGCACGCCAACCTCTAAAATGGCCGTGCGTTCCATCCGCATCCAATGAGAGTGAGCCTGCGCGTCATCCGGAAGTAATGGCGCGGGTCTATGACGGTGCGTTCCACTGCAGGATATGCGTCCCATGGTCCATAGTAGTCTCACATGCTATTACCGCTCCTCTAACAAAACTTCACAGATCGATTGCTAGGAATGGGCAGTAATAGGCATGGTACAGATAACAGGATGTAGGCAAATGGAACGCAGGTTCATTACCAACATGGCCATGCGTTCCACATGACTCATGTTAGTATACTGCGCATGTATGTGGCTAGACAGAGCGGAGGGGCATGGGGAAAAACGAGAATTATCGTATGACCCATTAAATAAAGGTGCCATCCTAATAACCCCAAATACACGCCAGAGAATGATGACTAGGTTAAATTCATATTGGTCACAGATTAAACTGCCATAAATATATCAAGATAGGTCTTGATAGCCAGCCTCAATGGATGCATTTAATGGCGGAAAAATAAACAAATATTAAAGTGGAGGTGTGTTATGGGTCAATGCCGTATTATTTATGCGGAAAAGATTATACACTATGCAAAACATGGGTAACCCGATGTATGTTACTCTCTAATAATACACACTTTGACACTTCATGTGTCGATATTAGATTCTATCATTCAAAAGAGGATCAAGTTTCAGAATTTTACGCGTTGCCTGTTCGATCCCAGAGCCCTGGGATTTATAGGAAGCATGTAAATGTGAGTTTTTGCCTCCTCCTCCGATTATGGTTGATGGTAATCTTGAATTTCAGGTCTCTAGGATTGTGGATTCTCGTGTTGTCCGCGGTTCTCTCCAGTACCTCGTTCATTGGGAGGGTTATGGTCCTGAGGAGAGGATGTGGGTCCCAGTGACGGACATTAAGGCCACTCGTCTCATCAGGGCTTTCCATAGGTCTCATCCTGAGAAGGTGGGCTCTGAGTGTCCGGAGTCCACTCGTAGAAGGAGGGGTACTGTCACCACCAGACATCTGAGAAGCTCTGACAGATGCCTTTCAGAACCTCCTCCTTGAGCTTCCTTTGTTTTGCTTTCAGTTCCTCATCTCGTTAGCCTCTCTCAGCTGTCATGTAGTTGTACTGATTGCATCCCTTTAAATTCCTCCCCATAGTGCATCACTGTGCGGTTTATAGTTCTTCCTGGAGTGTGTGTGCTTGCTGATCCTACTTCCCAGTCTTCTACAAGATAAGTGTTGTGCATTCATTTGTGATTTTCTGTTTGCTGGATCCCAGGTGACCCTGACTCCCTCCGTATCTAGTGTAGGGAGCCGGTGGTCGTGTCCCCTCACTATTATAGGGGGTTCAGGTGTTTTACAGTCGAGGTACGAGGATATGCGATCATCTACCATTGGGATTTTCGCATAGGCTGAGCAGTCAGGGAGAGTGCCAGGTCTGATGCAGGGGTCTCCCTTTTTGTTCCTTAGTTTTGGATCCAGTGAGTCGTATATTCATTTTGTGTTGTCTTGTTTCCTGTACACCTTCAGTGACAGTGAGGGATCATGGGTACTGATGAAAAAAAATCTAGAATATTCGCGATTTTGAAGATATAGCACTATATTCTAGATATTCGTGAATTCCCGAAGTGCCAATATTCGCGATAAAAATTTGTGATTAGAATATTCGCGATCAACACTAATCTTTACAGTGCGCACTGACATGTACGCATGGACTTAGAAAAATAAGTTATATCCCAAATAGTGTACTACCACATCCATCGTGCTCTACTCCTAGGTACACTAGAACTTAGAAACCATATGAATAATCAATATGTACTATTGAACCTAGAATGTATAACCAATAAATAATACAGATATAAGATCATAAAGGGTGATTATAAATAAATATTTGTGTTTATGATTCCATTGTATAACCTAATCTAAATCATTGGGTCAAATGATGATGACCCAACAGTTTACTGGATCAAATAGTGAGTCTCTTATGTCTGAGGAAATGGGAACCCTCCCACATAATGAACCTGACACATGATTATGAATAATTATTTTATTTTCATTTATATTAAAGGGGTTCTGCAGTTTGTTTAAACTGATGATCTATCCTCTGGATAGATCATCAGCATCTGATTGGCGGGGGTCCGACACCCGGGACCCCCACCGATCAGCTGTTTGAGAAGGCAGCGCGCACCAGGAGCGCCGCCGCCTTCTCACTGTTTACCGCTGGGCCAGTGATGTCACGACTAGTATCAACTGGCCTGGGTGTGATGGTGTGGGGGTGCTTTGCTGGTGACACTGTTGGGGATTTATTCAAAATTGAAGGCATACTGAACCAGCATGGCTACCACAGCATCTTGCAGCGGCATGCTATTCCATCCGGTTTGCATTTAGTTGGACCATCATTTATTTTTCAACAGGACAATGACCCCAAACACACCTCCAGGCTGTGTAAGGGCTATTTGACCATGAAGGAGATTGATGGGGTGCTGCGCCAGATGACCTGGCCTCCACAGTCACCGGACCTGAACCCAATCGAGATGGTTTGGGGTGAGCTGGACCGCAGAGTGAAGGCAAAAGAGCCAACAAGTGCTAAGCATCTCTGGGAACTCCTTCAAGACTGTTGGAAGACCATTTCAGGTGACTACCTCTTGAAGCTCATCAAGAAAATGCCAAGAGTGTGCAAAGCAGTAATCAAAGCAAAAGGTGGCTACTTTGAAGAACCTAGAATATGACATATTTTCAGTTGTTTCACACTTTTTTGTTATGTATATAATTCCACATGTGTTAATTCATAGTTTTGATGCCTTCAGTGTGAATCTACAATTTTCATAGTCATGAAAATAAAGAAAACTCTTTGAATGAGAAGGTCTGTCCAAACTTTTGGTCTGTACTGTATATCTCTGTGAGGATGTGGCCATCAGTGCCCACGGAGATCCTCAGGTCCAAGAAAGTCAAAGTATGTGCATTTATTTCTGAGGTAAACTTCATGCCTATGTTGTTGTGTTTCAGTGCTTCAACAAATTTGTGAAACATTTCAGTGGTGCAATCCCAAAGGATAAGTACATCATCAATGTACCTACCCCAAAATAAAATGTGACTGGTAAAGAGCTGAAATCTATCTGTGAAAACAATAGAATTTTCCCACCACCCCAAAAATTGATAAGCATAATTTGGCGCACACTTATTCCCCATAGCCGTGCCAACTGTAAATAATAATGAACATCAAAAAGAAAATCATTGAGTCAACAAAAATTTTAATAAAGTGAGGACAAATGTATTATGTGCATAAAACTGTGTCCCTTTAGTAGATAGGAATGAAGATGTTGCCTGAATGCCCAGATCATGTCATTTACTTGTCTATGCCGCTTCAATGTCCAAGCTGGCCAGCTTTGTATTCTCTGAGACCTGGATCTCCTGGAGTCTGGTGACCACATCCTTGGTATCTTTAATATAGGATGGTAGGCTAGGAAAAAACGCTGAAATAAATATATCAACATACTGGATAATATTTTCGGTAAGACTGCCGTTACCGGATACTATTGGTCTTCCTGGTATCAGGTGTCTCTGCTTATGTACCTTAGGAATAGCATACAGCGTCACAATCGTAGGATGAAGATTACAGAGATACTTAAATTCATCTTTAGAGATGAGAATATAATTTTTTGCTTTGGTCAGTATCTTTAGTTCCATCAGAAATTTTTCAGTGGGGTTGCTCTCTGGATGTGCATAAGTACCATTATAATTTAATGTCCATGACCATAGCTCGGTACATGGACTTATCTATCAAGACAATGTTACCCCCCTTATCCGAGGTTTTAATGACTAATTATTTGTTGTTAGTCAATTCCTGTAGGGCCTTATCTTCTTCATCATCTAGATTGTGTATACTCAGCATTCTGCCTACTTGAATCTGCTCAAGTTCATTGGGGTCACACTGGATGGTGCCACAAGAGGCTGTGAAGCCAGTGGTCTTCTTTGTGTATACGGTCCTCGACCTTTATTTTTGTGCTTAGTACCTGTTTGTGTATGCACTTGATTTTCAGACCCAGATCAATCAGATTCTGAGAAGTCAGTTTTGATAAATACCACTCCCTCTCTCATTTTCAGGAGGTCCAGTATTTGCTTTTGATATACAGTGCTGCCCATAATTATTCATACCCCTGGCAAATTTTGACTTAAAGTTACTTTTATTCCACCAGCAAGTAATTTTTTTTACGGGAAATGACATAGGTGTCTCCCAAAAGATAATAAGACGATGTACAAGAGGCATTATTGTGGGAAAAAACATTTCTCAGTTTTTATTTACATTTGAGCAAACTTGCTGGTTGAATAAAAGTAACTTTAAGACAAAATTTGCCAGGGGTATGAATAATTATGGGCAGCACTGTATATATCTGCCCAGTATCAAAATCCCTCCTGTCTCTAATGCATTTTCTGTGCTTCCTATCCTTTATTTCTGTTTGAATTAATTCCAGATTTTTTTGCAGGCGTGATTCACATTGACTAAACTCCGGCTGCAATCTGAAACTCTGAATTTATGCAATTTCTTTTTCTAATTGAGCTGTAATTTTAATTAAAGCTCCTCTCTCATAGTCTAAAAGATACTTTAACATACGCAAAGAATTCTGTCAGTAACTGTTGCCAACCCTTAATAAAACCAGCATCCTCTTGATGCGAGTTAGGGACAATGTTGATCCTCATCCCCCTATACACAATTCGCTACTGTATGTAGGTCTCTAAACTGGTTATTTCCCAGAGAGACCTAAAATACTGTTTGTAGGTTTTATTTGCACAGTTTGGTAACATCGATACATTTGTCTGGCTGGTTACAAATGAACTCAAACAGATTCAAGTAGGCAGAATGCCGAGTATGCACAATCTAGATGATGAAGAAGATAAGGCCCTACAGGAATTGGCTTACAACAAAGAGTTAGTCATTAAACCCTCGGATAAGGGAGGTAACATTGTCTTGATGGATGTACCGAGCTATGGTCATGGACTTATAATGTTACTTATGCACAACTAGAAAGCAACCCCACAGAAAAATTTCTGATGGAACAAAAAAACTGACCAAAGCAAAAAATGATAATCTCATCTCTAAAGATGAATTTAAGTATCTCTGTAATCTTCATCCTACGATTGCGAAGCTGTATGCTATTCCTAAGGTACATGAGCAGAGAGATACGATACCAGAAAGACCAATAGTATCCGGTAACAGCAGTCTTACCGAAAATATGAGCCAGTATGTTGATACGTATATTTATTTCTGCGTTTTTTCCTAGCCTACCATCCTATTTTAAAGATACCAAGGATGTGGTCACCAGACTCCAGGAGATCCAGGTCTCAGAGAATACAAAGCTGGCCAGCTTGGACATTGAAGCGGTATAGACAAGTATACAACATGATCTGGGCATTCAGGCAACATCTTCATTCCTATCTACTAAAGGGACACAGTTTTCTGCACATAATACATTTGTCCTCACTTTATAAAAAAAAAAATTGACAATGATTTTCATTTTGATGTTCACTATTATTTGCAGTTGGCACCGCTATAGGGAGTAAGTGTCCACCAAATTATGCTAATCTATTTTTGGGCTGGTGGGAAAATTCAATTGTTTTCACAAACAGATTTCAGCTCTTTACCAGTCACATTTTATTTTGGGGTAGGTACATCGATGATGTACTTATCCTTTGGGATGGCACCACTGAAATGTTTCACTAATTTGTTGAAGCACTGAAACACAACAACATAGGCATGAAGTTTACCTCAGAAATAAATGCACATACTTTGACTTTCTTGGACCTGAGGATCTCCGTGGGCACTGATGGCCACATCCTTACAGAGGTATATTGAAAGCCCACTGCTACTAATAACCTGCTACATTGGCAGAAATACAAAAAAGTGACCCAGGGTATCCCAGGGGAGGGTGAAAAGACGGTGTCCACACAATACACCCCCAAAGGACCCACCGAAAGTATGACTCGGCAAAAGCTCCCGAGTTAAACAGTAAAAACAAAAAGAAAAGGAGCTCATAATGCCAAAGGAATAATGAATTTTATTGAAGCATGATTAAAATGACACAAATAGAGAAAATTTATGACAGGGTCATGACAATGAATGACAGGGTCAAGTAGCCTACGGAGGGCAGCAGCTCACCTGAGATGAACCGTGTGTGAAGAGACCCAGGGTGGCGCTACCCCAACGCGCGTTTTGGCGTACAAAAGTCCAGTAAATATAAAGATAGTTACTATACAAACAAACTGTTAAAAGAAAAAAGAGATGGATCCACAGTTGTGGGCCCAGCGGCTACAAGAAGGAAGAAAAGCCTAAATTCTCATTAAGACCCCTGGGGTGTAAAGTCCCAAGGGTCCAAATCCAGCAGCTCCAGTACGCCGAAACGCGCGTTGGGGTAGCGCCACCCTGGGTCTCTTCACACACGGTTCATCTCAGGTGAGCTCCTGCCTCGTGCTGCCCTCCGTAGGCTACTTGACCCTGTCATTCATTTACTTGGTCTCCAATTAATTGGTTTGCAATATATTTCCATCTTTATTACTTTTTGCATACCATTTACTGCCTATTGGAGTGACAAGTGTTGACGGGAGTCTCACCTGGCATTCATTTGTTTTACTATTTCTGCATGGGTTAGACTATTTATCCAGTATTTATTCCCATGCTGTATATATACATCGTATACATTTTTTGATCCGTGTGTGTCCCTCCCAGGGTGACGCTTTTCTCGTTCTGTCCTCCTCTCTTGTTTTATCATGTTTACGGCATCACACTTATTGATTTTCTCTATTTATGTCATTTTAATCATGCTTCAATAAAATTCATTCAGGAATTCAATGTATGGCTTGGTGAATGGTGTCTGAACCAAGGGTTTGGCTTTGTGTCTCATGTTATCTCTTGTTGGAATGGAAAAGAACTGTACAAGAAAGATGGTTTGCATCTTTCTCTCAAGGGAACGAATGTCCTCGGTGAACAGTTCCAAGTATTTGCTAAAAAGCATTTAAACTAGGAAAGGGGGGCAAAAGAGTGATAATCCAGCAGTCCGACTGCCCCCCGGAACAATGCCAGAAGAGGCCAGTAGCACAAAGGTTAAGAAATGACAAGCTCAGAGTCTTGTCTACAAATGCTCGCAGTCTAGGGAATAAGATCAATGAACTTAAGGCTATAATGGCATCTGAGAATATAGATGTAGTGGCTGTTACTGAGACGTGGTTCAAGGGGAGTAATGACTGGGATATATCAATACCAGGGTTCTCTCTATACAGGAAAGACAGAGAAGGCAAGACGGGGGGAGGGGTGGCCCTGTATGTGAAAGATAGCATAAAATCTAATTGGATACAAGTTAGCGAGAACAATTTAGAGTCAGTTTGGGTTACCTTGCAGCTTGATAATCATAAGGTAACTCGTGTAGATGTGATATATAAACCACCTAGCCAAGTCAAAGAATTAGATGATCTACTAGTTGAGGAAATAGCTAAAATGACATTGAAGGGGGAAGTTATCATTATGGGAGACTTCAATCTTCCAGATGTAAACTGGAAAACCAAAATAGCTAGCACTGCCAGAAGTACAGATATTCTAAATTCCCTACTGGGATCATCTCTACAGCAAGTAGTGGAGGAGCCAACCCGGAAGGAGGCCATTTTAGATTTAGTATTCACAAATGGGAATTTGGTATCTGAAATTACTGTAGGGGAAAGCTTGGGATCTAGTGATCACCAGTCAGTGTGGTTTACTATAAGTGCAGTGACTGAGTCACACCACACAAAAACAAAAGTTTTAGATTTGAGAAAAACTGACTTTTCTAAAATTAGATTAGTGGTATACGAGTCCCTATCAGACTGGAACAGTTTCATTGGAGTCCAGGAGAAATCGGACTACTTAAAAGTGGCACTATTGAAGGCAACAGAAAATGGCATTAGGCTTGTCAGTAAAAGCAAAAAAAGGAAGAGACCACTGTGGTACTCAGCAGAAGTGGCCAAAATCATTAAAAACAAAAAGATAGCATTTAGGAATTATAAAAATAAAAAAAAACGAGGATGACAGACAAATTTATAAGATTAGGCAGAGAGAGGCCAAACAAGTTATAAGAGCTTCTAAAGCACAGGCAGAAGAGAAATTTGCTCAGTCAGGGAAAAAAGGCGATAAGGCATTCTTCAGATACATAAGTGAAAAAAGGAAACTAAAACAAGGAATTACCAAATTAAAAACAAAAGAAGGAAGGTATATGGAAGAAGATAAAGAAATAGCTGACTGCCTAAGGCCTCTTTCACACTTGCGTTGTCCGGATCCGGCGTGTACTCCACTTGCCGGAATTACACGCCGGATCCGGAAAAACGCAAGTGTACTGAAAGCATTTGAAGACGGATCCGTCTTCAAAATGCTTTCAGTGTTACTATGGCACCCAGGACGCTATTAAAGTCCTGGTTGCCATAGTAGGAGCGGGGAGCGGGGGAGCGGTATACTTACAGTCCGCGCGGCTCCCGGGGCGCTCCAGAGTGACGTCAGATCGCCCCATGCGCATGGATGACGTGCCATGCGATCACGTGATCCATGCACTTGGGGCGCCCTGACGTCACTCTGGAGCACCCCGGGAGCCGCACGGATGGTAAGTATACTGCTCCCCCGCTCCACTCTACACTTTACCATGGCTGCCAGGACTTTAGCGTCTTGGCAGCCATGGTAACCATTGAGAAAAAGCTAAACGTCGCATCCGGCAATGCGCCAAAATGACGTTTAGCTTAAGGCCGGATCCGGATCAATGCCTTTCAATGGGCATTAATTCTGGATCCGGCCTTGCGGCAAGTCTTCAGGATTTTTGGCCGGAGCAAAAAGTGCAGCATGCTGCGGTATTTTCTCCGGCCAAAAAATGTTCCGTTCCGGAACTGAAGACATCCTGATGCATCCTGAACGGATTTCACTCCATTCAGAATGCATGGGGATAATCCTGATCAGGATTCTTCCGGCATAGAGCCCCGACGACGGAACTCTATGCCGGAAGAAAAGAACTCAAGTGTGAAAGAGCCCTCAATGAATACTTCTGTTCAGTTTTTACAAAGGAAAATGAAGGAGAAGGACCTCAGTTAGGAAAGAAGACAAATGAATCTTTTGATGCATGTGTCTTTACAGAGGAAGAGGTTCTAAGTCAACTGTCTAAAATTAATACAAATAAGTCACAGGGGTCTGATGGTATACACCCAAAGCTATTAAAAGAGCACAGCGGTGAACTAGCAAAACCATTAACAGATTTATTTAACCAATCACTGGCAACAGGAGTCGTCCCAGAAGATTGGAAATTAGCGAATGCTGTGCCCATTCACAAGAAAGGTAGTAGGGAGGAATCGGGCAACTATAGGCCAGTAAGCCTGACATCAATAGTGGGGAAATTAATGGAAACCATACTTAAGGAGAGGATTGTGGAACATCTAAAATCCCATCGATTGAAAGATGAAAAACAGCATGGGTTTACTATAGGGAGATCATGTCAAACTAATCTTATAAATTTTTTTGATTGGGTGACTAAAATAATAGATGGAGGAGGTGCAGTAGACATCGCTTATCTAGACTTTAGTAAGGCTTTTGATACTGTCCCACATAGAAGGCTTATCAATAAAGTGCAGTCTTTGGGCTTGGACTCCCATATTGTTGAATGGATTAGGCAGTGGCTGAGGGACAGGCAACAGAGGGTTGTAGTCAATGGAGTATATTCAGACCAAGGTCTTGTTACCAGTGGGGTACCTCAGGGATCTGTTCTGGGACCCATATTGTTTAATATCTTTATCAGCAAAATTGCAGAAGGCCTCAATGGTAAGGTGTGTCTTTTTGCTGATGACACAAAGATTTGTAACAGGGTTGATGTTCCTGGAGGGATACACCAAATGGAAAAGGACTTAGGAAAACTAGAGGAATGGTCAAAAATCTGGCAACTAAAATGTAATGTTGATAAGTGCAAGATAATGCACCTGGGATGTAAAAACCCAAGAGCAGAATATAAAATCAGTGATGCAGTCCTAACCTCAGTATCTGAGGAAAGGGATTTAGGGATCATTATTTCAGAAGACTTAAAGGTAGGCAGACAATGTCACAGAGCAGCAGGAAATGCTAGCAGAATGCTTGGGTGTATAGGGAGAGGAATTACCAGTAGAAAGAGGGAGGTGCTCATGCCGCTCTACAGAGCACTAGTGAGACCTCATTTGGAGTATTGTGCTCAGTACTGGAGACCATATCTCCAGAAGGATATTGATACTTTGGAGAGAGTTCAGAGAAGAGCTACTAAACTGGTACATGGATTGCAGGATAAAACTTACCAGGAAAGATTAAAGGACCTTAACATGTATAGCTTGGAAGAAAGACGAGACAGAGGGGATATGATAGAAACTTTTAAATACATAAAGGGAATGAACAAGGTAAAAGAGGAGAGAATATTTAAAAGAAGAAAAACTGCTACAAGAGGACATAGTTTTAAATTAGAGGGGCAAAGGTTTAAAAGTAATATAAGGAAGTATTACTTTACTGAGAGAGTAGTGGATGCATGGAATAGCCTTCCTGCAGAAGTGGTAGCTGCAAATACAGTGGAGGAGTTTAAGCATACATGGGATAGGCATAAGGCCATCCTTCATATAAGATAGGGCCAGGGGCTATCCATAGTATTTAGTATATTGGGCAGACTAGATGGGCCAAATGGTTCTTATCTGCCGACACATTCTATGTTTCTATGTTTCATTATTCCTTTGGCATTATGAGCTCCTTTTCTTTTTGTTTCTACTGCTACATTGGCAGAATCATCATCCACAATTGTTGAAAAGGGGGATACCTACTGGCCAATACATCAGAGCCTGGAGAAACTGTACCAAGGATTCTAAATTTTTTTAAGAGAGTGAGAATCTTTTTCAAAGATTTAGGGCAAGAGGTTAACCCCAAAAAGTTTTACATAAAAATTTTGCACGGGCAAAAGAAACGAAACGATCAGACCTGCTACGTGACAAACCTATGGGGCCTACTTCCAATGTCATCAGATGCATTGGCACCTATGACGTTCAAAATCAAAAAGTATATTAAATTCTGAATAAGTACTGGCATGTACTATAGGCAGACAATGATCTATGTGATGTGCTGACTATACAGCCAAGTATTACACACAGAAGGGGGAAAAAACCTCAACGATATCTTGGTTTATAGCTTGTTTCAGCCAGAGCTGAGGAAGACTACCTGGCTAAAATCAAAGGTAGTGGGCACATACCCTTGTGGTAGATGCATCTTCTGCCCTTTTCTCAAAAAAACTGAAGTCTTTACCAATCCCTCTGACAATAAACAATATCAAATTAGAGAGTTCATCAATTGTCAAACTGCAGGCATTGTCTACATTGCTCAGTGCCCATGCAATAAAATATATGTTGGCAAAACCATACAAGAGTTCAGACACAGAATATGCCAGCATATCAGCAGTATCAACACTAAAGCGGATACAACGATATCAAGACATGTGAGACAATGCTTTGCAGGAGACCCAAAATGCCTCTCTTTTTGGGCTGTGTAAAAAAAATAGTTTGGAGTAAGAAAAGGCAACCTTGACCGACTACTACTGGAATTAAAAACAAAGTGGATTTACAGATTAGACAGTCTCAGCCACAAAGGACTTAATAAAGGCTTTACATTTGCATCGTTCCTTTAGATCCAAGTGAAGGCTTGATAAATAGTGCTGTAATTAAGAATACAATTATATTTGAGCTATTAAGACGTCACGGTTTAGTATTTTTGGATAGGTAAAAATCTATAATCCATTAACTGTACTTCCCTCTCTCTCTTTTCTGATGTGTCAGGTTGATTATGTGGGCGTGATCCCAGTTTTAGATATTAAATACTTACTATTTGATCCAATGATGGGTTAAGTCATTAGACCATGATTCCATGATCCAGTTCAGGTCATATAAACAAAAATAAAAAATTATCTGTAAATATGTTTCAGATCCATAATGTGGGCGTAATCTCAGTTTTTTTAGACATAAAATACTTACCATTCTATCGAATAATTATTAATATAAATGAAAATAAAATAATTATTCATAATCATGTGTCAGGTTCATTATGTGGGAGGGTTCCCATTTCCTCAGACATAAGAGACTCACTATTTGACCAGTAAACTGTTGGGTCATCATGATTTGACCCAATGATTTAGATTAGGTTATACAATGGAATCATAAACACAAATATTTATTTATAATCACCCTTTATGATCTTATATCTGTATGATTTATTGGTTATACATTCCAGGTTCAATGGTAAACATTGTATTATTCATACGGTTTCTAAGTTCTAGTGTACCTAGGAGTAGAGCACGATGGATGTGGTATTACACTATTCGGGATATACCTTCTTTTTTTAAGTCCATGCGTACATGTTAGTGCGCACTGTAAAGTTATGTTCTTTCTTGTTTTCTAAAGTCCCAGCGCATCCAAGTACCGCCACATCAGCATTTTTCTCTCCCTGTCAGAGTCTTAGTTGTTGCGCATGCGCAGTAGCAGGTCTTTCTCCACTATTGTAGTGAAGTTTACGTGCAGTGGGGTTAGGCGCAGCAGCTGATTCTTTGACCTTTCACCTATCCTGTCATAGGATTAAAAATGATTCTGAGGAAGGTGAGTCTGACACATCATTGGAGCATGGAGAGAGAGTAAAGGTCATTCACATGTCCTAAGGAGTTCTTTATTGGTTCTTCTATTAGTCAATCTCAAATCTAAGGTATTTATACCACGTCTTTGGCGCTCAGCTTCAATTCTTCCTGATACCCCTGAGAAAGCCAGGTTACTGGCGAAACATGTCAGGGGGGGGGGGCAGGTTTAGGTTTTAGTGTTGTTCTCCTGTCTTCAGCTTACTAAATAAACAAGTAGAAAGAATTCAGATCCTCCAGTGAGTTAGTGATGTAACTGATTACTGGTGAAGGGCTGTTAGCAACAGTGCTGGGTGGTGGGGAGAGTGCACATCACTGCTCCAGGCAATAACAACTACAATATCCAGACTGAGTTCAGGGAGCAGATATTTTATAACACTTTTTTTGCTCACAAACTCTGTCTTTATATACTAATAAAAGTTATATTTTATTTTGGTAAAATCTGGGTCAAGTTAGGTAATAATTACTAAGAAAAAAACCGACCCCTAAAAACATTAGATTTTAGTTAACTAAATTCCTAAAATATGGACCTACAGATAAAAGTCACCCAGGGGGCAAACCGAGTGCCCAATAATCAAACCAGGTACAGTATATATCAAATATCACTAGATACCAAATATCACTAAATACCAACATTTTTTTACCAAAAACAAAACAAAACCATGAAGTAATGGTCAATGGCAAAAAGGCGGGGGGTGGGTCTTATTCTCTCCCTACACCGACCCTATTGTAGCCTCAGACCGGAGACAACCCCTGATGGTGGGATTTCACTGTCCTCTTGCCTAGGCCTGATGAGCCCTAATCGTCCCTACCACGTGGGATCTAAAACACATATTTCCCCAACGCGTTTCCCCCAATTTGGGTTCTTCAGCGGGCTGGTACAGATTAGATGAATTTTCATCTCTTTTTATCCTGTTTTGACCATTAAAATATATAGTACTTATGGTAGACAGTCAGTTAGGTGCATACTCAGGGACCTCACATGTTATCCAACTGGATAGTAAAGAATACTACCTGCAGAATATAAAGAAGGGAAAAAAAGAAAAGGAGAACCATACATAACTTGTCAAAGAAGATAATCCAACCTTATATATAGGAAAAAATGCTAGTTACTTACATGTGGGAGGGCCCCATGACGTGTATTGCCTGTCCTACAAAGGATGGTGCAGGATCAGGTATTAGTGTTTGGCTGGCTTTAACCACCTCAGCTCCCCTAGTAATATAACAGTAGAAACACCCCACAAATGACCCCATTTCATAAAGTAGACACCCTAAGGTATTCGCTGATGGGCATAGTGAGTTCATGGAAGTTTTTTTATTTTTTGTCACAAGTTAGCGGAAAATTTTTTTTTCTTATATTTTTTTCTTGCAAAGTCTCATATTCCACTAACTTGTGACAAAAAATAAAATTTTACATGAACTCACCATACCCCTCACGGAATACCTTGGGGTGTCTGCTTTCCAAAATGGGGTCACATGTGGGGCATTTATACTGCCCTGGCATTTTAGGGGCCCTAAAGCGTGAGAAGTAGTTTGGAATCCAAATGCGTAAAAATGCCCTGTGAAATCCTAAAAGTACTCATTGGAATTTGGGCCCCTTTGCGCACCTAGGCTGCAAAAAAGTGTCACACATGTGGTATCGCCGTAGGGCAATGTGTTTTGGGGTGTATTTTTACATATACCCATGCTGGGTGAGATAAATATCTCTGTAAAAGACAACTTTTCCCATTTTTTTTATACAAAGTTGTCATTTTACAGAGATATTTCTCTCACCCAGCATGGGTATACATTGGGGAAAAGTTCAATCTTTCATGGACTCACGCTTTAGGGCCCCTAAAATGCCAAGGCAGTATAAATACCCCACATGTGACCCCATTTTGGAAAGAAGATACCCCAAGGTATTCCGTGAGGGGCATGGCAAGCTCATAGAAGATATTTTTTTTGGCACAAGTTAGCGGAAATAGTTTTTTTTTTTCTCACAGTCTCCCTTTCCGCTAACTTGGGACAAAAAGTTCAATCTTTCATGGACTCAATATGCCCCTCAGCGAATACCATGGGGTGTCTTCTTTCCAAATTGGCGTCATTTGTGGGGTGTTTGTACTGCCCTGGCATTTGAGGGTCTCCACAATCATTACATGTATGGCCAGCATTAGGAGTTTCTGCTTTCCTGATCGTCCTTGGCAGCACATAACGAAAGGGTTAAGTCCCCTAGGTACAACCTGGATAAAGACACATTAGCAAGCAGTAGACTTGATTAATTGGCAATTAGCAGGCTATATAGGATAACACATGACACCAGAGCCTTGTATTTTTTTTTTCTCTAGGTATCAGAAGAGACACTTTAAACATCCTGCTGCTATCCTGCAACGGACCCGATCCCTGCCAGGCTGTATACAGGCTCCCTGTCCCTCAACCTGAAGGTGGAATGAGCGCACCTCCCCTGTGTAAAAACTTACAGTGCCTCGTTCCACAGCCGATGTGATATTCCGGCTTGGTGTCTTATTAAGTGCACGTGCGGCTGTGGGGAGCTAAGGCCGTGCACGTGACACCCCACGAGAGCGTCCCGGAAGTTAGGCTTTTAAGCTCACTCCGGCGTGATACCTGTGCGCTCAGCCAGAACGTCTCACCCGCTGCTTACTGCGGTAAGTATGGTGACTCTGGGGATCCAGGGGCCGACTGCTTGAAAGTAAGGTATTGTTTGCAGGCTGCAGGATGTCTTGTTTTCTTGGATGTTATGTTCCTCCTCTAGTTATGAGTAGAGGATTTTTATCCTGTATGTTTGCCTCTGCTACAACCATGAACCATGTGTTTGGCTGTGTTGTAAGGCACAGCCATCTAGGAAGTGTGTTCCTGCTATTAGGCTGTTACTCTCCTGAGCTAGGAGTGATCCATGCTTTTACTGCTGTGCATCTATGATTACTCTGCAGGATTACATTCTATATGATGCTTTTGTCCTTGCATACTCAGGGATCTGGCTGTATACATCCTAATTGACTTTTTTGTATGTCTAACTGTAGATGTCTGCCTCACATGAGGAATCCAGCAAAAGGAAAAGGAAAACTAGGCATCGTTTATGTCAGAAATGTGAACAGCCTCTTCCTGACGAAATACACACTAATGTCTGCACTGACTGCCTGTCACCTACTATGTCTACCCAGTCTGGGAACTTTCTTATGTGGTTTAAGGAGCAACTTACTTCAGTATTTGATGAAGTCAGGTCTAGAAATAAAAAACCTAGACATACAAACAAGTCTCCACCTCCACAGATAATTTCTTCCTCCTCTGAAGACGAGTATCTGTCTGAAGGAGAAATCTATTCTGACAAGTCTTCTAATGATCCTGATGAATTTTTTATATTTCATAAAGAAAAAATACATGAATTAATTAAAGCAGTAAAACATACACTAGAATCTGATAAAGACAACCTCAGGAAAATCCAAATCAGATAAACTTTTTTATTTTCCCAAAACTAAAGGGAATGTGTTTCCAGGGCATCCAGTCCTGGATGAATGGATTAAACAGGACTGGGATACACCTGACAAAAAATCAAATCCAGGATCCAGACAAAAATCCATTTATAAATTGTATGAAAAATTCTCTGCGCAATGGGGTTCTGTGCCCAAAGTAGATTTAGCAGTCGCCCGTCTGTCTAAAAAAGCGATTTTTCCAGCGGAGGAAGCTTCCCTTATAAAAGATCCTATGGATAGAAAAATAGAAACCTTATTAAAAAGATTATGCTGCTTCTTCAGCGGCCTGTGTAGCTGGTCTATCTTCAGTACCAGTGGCCAGAGCTTTAAGAATCTGGTTATCCCAGCTATCCCATGATCTAGAAGATGGGGTGTCTAGAGAAGAGGTTTTAAAAAGTTTTCCAGTAATAAAAGCTGCTTCAGATTTTTTGTGTGATGCTTCTCTGGATATTGTAAAATCCTCAGCAAGCTCCATGAGCCTCTCCAATACTGCAAGGAGGGCGCTCTGGATTAAACAATGGCCAGGGGATATATTATCCAAGAATCATTTCTGTAGTCTTCCCTTTCAGCCAACATCTCTGTTTGGTCCGCAACTTGAAAAAATCCTTGAATCCTTGAACGAGGGCAAAGGTTCAGTTTTTCCACAGTCAAAAAAGAGACCATCATTTAGACCCTTTCGCTCACAAAGGAGAAGATCTTCTAGATTCAGGAACAGACAACAGTTCTCTAAACAAAGAAGATTTCGGGGCAGACAGGAAAGGGCTGAATATAAGAAGAAAACTAACCAAAAAACCTCAGAATTATGACGCCACCCTAAAGCCAAAAGTTGGCGCAAGACTAAAGCTATTCTATCCCGTCTGGTCTCTCACATCTACAGACGCTTGGGTCATGTCCACGGTCAAAAACTGATATGTACTAGAGTTCGCACAATTTCCCCCAGATCAATACTATATAAATCATCCCAGGGATCAAGTTGTTTTACATCTACTTCAAGAATTCATCCAAAAAGGAGCATTAGAACCAGTGCCTCCAGAAGAACAGTTCAGCGGGGTTTATTCCAAAGTATTTCCCGTACCCAAACCAGGGAAAAAATGGAGGCTAATCATCGATCTCAGGTTCCTGAACAGGTTCTTGGTGAAAAGGAAATTCAAAATGGAATCTATAAAATCAGTTCTAATGGTTCTGGAAAAGGGAGATTATATGGCGTCAATAGACCTGGCAGACGCTTATTTACATATTCCGATTCACCCCAGCCACAGAAAGTTCTTGAGAGTAGCAGTTCGGACGACAACTTGTATTACACATCTCCAGTTTACATGTCTCCCCTTCGGCATAACTTCTGCTCAGAGAGTATTTACGAAGGTGTCAATTGTCCTAACAGCAGCGCTAAGGTTGGAAGGTATAATGTGTATCCCATACCTGGACGATTGGCTTTTAATAGCGAGTTCCAGCCTACAACTGAACCTCCATTTACAAGCCACGATACAAATGCTCCAGTCCCATGGATTCCTAATAAACAAAGGAAAATCTTCTCTAATACCATCTCAACAAATACAATTTCTAGGATATGTTCTGAATTCGGATCAAATGACAATCAAATTATCTCCGCAAAGAATATCATCTGTTCACAGGGGAGTGCATCAACTTCTGTCCAATCACAAGATCTCTATCCGTCTTGCAATGAGGGTGTTAGGTCTCCTAACGTCATCTATAGAGGCTGTCCCTTGGGCCAAAGCTCACATCAGAAGTTTACAGAACAATATTCTAACCAGCTGGAACAAAAATTACAGCTCCCTGGACAAGAAGATGGTAATAACAACCGCAACACGCCAGGACCTGAAGTGGTGGATTTCGTCTCCTCACCTAAAGCAAGGCAGGGGTCTGAATCCCCATGCCCAAAAAATCCTCACGTCGGATGCCTCCTCTTGGGGCTGGGGTGCTCATGTAGACAATTTAGGGGTACAGAGGAAGTGGACGAAGGAAGAAGCATTAATGTCCTCCAATTGGAGGGAGCTCAGAGCAGTGAGGCTAGCCCTTCTTCATTTTCAAACACATCTTTCGGGGTTCAAAATACTGATTCAGTCAGACAATCTACCAACTGTCTATTATATCAACAAACAGGGGGGCACAAGGAGTCACAGTCTCTCCAAGGAATGTGCTATCCTCATGGCCTGGGCAGAGAAGTTCACGAAAGACATCTCAGCTATCCATATAAGGGGAATTTTGAATCACTCTGCAGATCTACTCAGCCGCACCCCTCTACATCCAGGGGAATGGAGCTTAAATCCGACAGTCTTCAACAACATTGTATCTCGATGGGGGAAACCCTGTCTCGACGCCATGGCAACAGATCAGAACAAGAAACTCAATCAATACTGTTCCATTCATCGCTCCTGCCAAGCATTATCGATAGACGGACTGTCAATCAGTTGGAAGAAGGGCCTGATTTATGTATTTCCTCCGATTCCCCTTATACCAAAAGTCCTAAAAAAGATAAGGGAAGATTGTGCAGAAGTCATAGCAGTTCTTCCTTTTTGGCCCCGAAGAACATGGTTCGCTCTAGCCCTATCTCTCTCCAGGGGCAGAGTCTGGAAAATCCCTCCTCACCCAGACTTGCTGATCCAAAGAGGATTTCTTCACCACAATCCCAACAGCCTACAGCTTGCGGCTTAGAGGCTGAGCGGCAGTCACTAACATCACTTGGTTTTTCTTCTGAGCTAGTTAATACCATGCTAGCAGCCCGTAAACCAACAACTATTAAAATATACAATAGAGTATGGAAGACCTTTAATGACTGGTGCCAAAGAACTTCTTCTCTTCCTGAAGATTTAAAATCTGTTCTGCACTTCCTTCAAGAAAGTTTTAGTAAAGGTTTAAAAACAAACACCTTGAAAGTACAGTTCACCGCGATCAATGCCCAGTTACAAGGGAAATTTTCGAATAATCAAATAATGCGTTGAAAAATCTAAGACCTCCTACCAGTGTGCCGATCCCTTCCTGGGATTTGTCTGTGGTATTGTCTGCTATGTTAAAAGAACCCTTTGAGCCAATAGAATCCTCGTCTCTGAAGCATATATTTATGAAGGCCCTCTTTCTGGTCGCAATCACTTCGGCCAGACGTGTTAGTGAACTTCAAGCTCTGTCACATAAAGAACCATATTTTAGAGATATGGGCGACTGTATTATTCTACGAACCATGCCAGGTTTTCTCCCGAAAGTAGCATCGGTAGTAAACATTAACCAAGAGATTTCTCTTCCAGTTCTTCACTCAGATCCTCAAGAGAGTGCATTGGCATTTACTGGATGTCAAAAGAGCATTGCAGGCATATCTTCAAAGTACTGCTTCCTTCAGAAAATCTGAAGGATTATTCTTACAGATACAAGGACCAAATAAAGGAAAGAGAGCTAGTAAAGCAACACTAGCAAGATGGATCAAGCGTGCAATTGAAGAGTCCTATACTGCTGCCGGCCTAGAGTGCCCTATCAGGTTAAAAGCACACTCTACGAGATCTACAGCTTCATCTTGGGCAGAATTGGCACAGGTTTCTCTTGATCAGATCTGTAAAGCGGCTACGTGGTCTTCTGTGTCCACATTTATGAGGCATTACAGACTTGACGTATTAGCAGCTGAAGGGTCAACATTTGGCAAAAGAGTGCTTCAAGTGGCGGCCAGTGCTCCCTCCCAATGAGTACTGCTTATCAAGTCCCTTTCGTTATGTGCTGCCAAGGACGATCAGGAAAATGAAAATTTACTCACCGAAATTTTTGTTTCCTGGAGTCCGTAGGCAGCACAACTCTCCCCCCCCCCTTTAATAAATTTATTGCTGCATACAAATACAAGGCTCTGGTGTCATGTGTTATCCTATATAGCCTGCTAATTGCCAATTAATCAAGTCTACTGCTTGCTAATGTGTCTCTATCCAGGTTGTACCTAGGGGACTTAACCCTTTCGTTATGTGCTGCCTACGGACTCCAGGAAACAAAAATTTCGGTGAGTAAATTTTCATTATTCTCCTTATATTGAGCATACAGGTAATGAGATTTTTTTTTTTCCGTTCAGCCTCTGGGCTGAAAGAAAAAATGAACGGCACAGATTTCTTCATTCGCATCGATCAATGTGGATGAAAAAATCTCTGCCCAAAAATTCGCCCAAAAAAAAAAAGGAGGGAAAAGCGTCTGCCAGGACATAGGCGCTTCGCCCAACATCCAAACCCACTCAGCCAGTATGCCCTGGCAAACCCGAATTCTCCATTCACATCAATCGATGTGGATGAATAAATCATTGCCGGAATTTTTTTCTTTATATACAAAGTGTTTGCCAAAGCATATGAACACCGCCCCTCAGCTCATAAGCCTCGGCAAACGTATCTTTTTTACTGCAGAGGAGAAATCTCGCCTTGCAGCACCGCATACACCAACTTTTGTGTAATCTGACAGCCGCACAATACTTCTGTCAGAATGCATATCAGTGCTGCAGCTGGTTGATCGGTTGGTCCACCTAGAAGGTAAAAAAAATAAAAAAAATAAAAAAAGCCCGCAACGCAATCAATTTATTAACATTAACTTTATATAACATTTGAAACAGAACATTAACTTTTATAAACTTTATTGAACTTTTGGAACATTAACTTTTTTGCTTACCTGTGATTTTCTTTTTTCTTCTTTTACCTTTATAGGACAAACCTCTCCTTCTCCATGGGACAATGTGCAAAGCGCAAATCGCCCAGAGATGTGGCAAAGTACATTATGCATTGAAAAGAGACTGGGCACACCTCCAAATATTTGGCCACTGTTTTTAATAGTTAAAATGGTTAAAAGTAATTTAAACAGACAATAATAGAGTTAATGTTCAGACTGACATTTGTATAATCGGACAAGTAATGATCATAAAATTTTCAATAGATGGTGAGCACTATTATATAAAATCCTAGACAATAGATAATACTAAAATACTGACTCATACAACTTAAAACACATAAAAGGCTTAGGTCACTTGAAATACCAAATAATTTACGGTGATTTAAAATGGAGTTCGATAGCAGTCATTAAAGTGGCATACGTGTAGCCTAATTGCGGAGAATAGCTAGCACTGGTCTGGGAGAGTTCCTTGGGAGTTATCGTAAAAGGCTCCGTGTCTCATAGGCGGCTTTGTACTGCCTAATAGCGCATGCAGTGAGAGCAAGGAGAAGTTGAGCAAACAGCGGCGTCCCGCTGTGTGTGCGCTAAAAACAGTAGTGTCCTGTTAGATTGTGGGTATATTGACCTATAGGTCGAAATGGTCTTACCCTCTTGATGCGACTCCAGCCGTCCTGCGCAGATTTAGTATACTTGCGTTATCTTTTCCTCCAAAGAGTCTTACCCTGACGTAGACTTATACACGTGGGTCCGCCGGTTTGGCTTCGGATCCAATTCGGTGTAGTTTTCTACGTGGGTTTTTCCATGGACGCTGGGTAAAAGTCTTTATCCTTATGGGTAGTGCACTACTCCTTTGGTTGATAGGGGGGTCCGACCAAACGCGTTTCGGGGCTGAGATATCCCCTTCTTCAGTGGTAATCAGCTGATTACCACTGAAGAAGGGGATATCTCAGCCCCGAAACGCGTTTGGTCGGACCCCCCTATCAACCAAAGGAGTAGTGCACTACCCATAAGGATAAAGACTTTTACCCAGCGTCCATGGAAAAACCCACGTAGAAAACTACACCGAATTGGATCCGAAGCCAAACCGGCGGACCCACGTGTATAAGTCTACGTCAGGGTAAGACTCTTTGGAGGAAAAGATAACGCAAGTATACTAAATCTGCGCAGGACGGCTGGAGTCGCATCAAGAGGGTAAGACCATTTCGACCTATAGGTCAATATACCCACAATCTAACAGGACACTACTGTTTTTAGCGCACACACAGCGGGACGCCGCTGTTTGCTCAACTTCTCCTTGCTCTCACTGCATGCGCTATTAGGCAGTACAAAGCCGCCTATGAGACACGGAGCCTTTTACGATAACTCCCAAGGAACTCTCCCAGACCAGTGCTAGCTATTCTCCGCAATTAGGCTACACGTATGCCACTTTAATGACTGCTATCGAACTCCATTTTAAATCACCGTAAATTATTTGGTATTTCAAGTGACCTAAGCCTTTTATGTGTTTTAAGTTGTATGAGTCAGTATTTTAGTATTATCTATTGTCTAGGATTTTATATAATAGTGCTCACCATCTATTGAAAATTTTATGATCATTACTTGTCCGATTATACAAATGTCAGTCTGAACATTAACTCTATTATTGTCTGTTTAAATTACTTTTAACCATTTTAACTATTAAAAACAGTGGCCAAATATTTGGAGGTGTGCCCAGTCTCTTTTCAATTTATACGATTTTCACTTTTTGAGTAGTGGGGTGTTACTACTCGACTGCGGGCACCCTGTATGGTGGTCATTCAGACCTGTGCGTCTTAAACTATTTTGTATTTAAAGTACATTATGCACTTTGTCCCAGGTGAAAGGAGAGGTTTGCAGCAGCTCTGTGTGAAAGGGCCCTAAGACTCCTGTGTGCCTGTCCTGTGTCACGCAATCCCTATACTAAGTGTACCTGTGTGTGGTACTTCCGGAAACACTCCCTTAAGCATAGGGCAGGGTGGTCAGGGCAGTCAGGACAGAAATAGCGGGTGTCACGCCTTATTCCACTCCTGCTACAGACACAACATCTTTTTCGGGGTGGCGCTTGGTTTGAGGTACCAGCAACGACATTGGGGAAATGTCGCTCGTGTAGACGGCTCACTACACTGGTGGTTGGGGCCACGGAACCTCCTAGATACAGGAGGTTCTCGATGATCTCTTCCTGAAATTTGAGTAAGGATCATGTTCTCCCAGCCTTACTGTAGAGAACAAAACTATTGTACATAGCCAATTGAATTAGGTATACAGACACCTTCTTATACCAGCGTCTGGTCCTGAGGGAGAGTAAATAAGGAGCCAACATCTGGTCATTGAAGTCCACCCCTCCCATGAGCAAATTATAGTCGGGGACCAAGAGGGGCTTTTCAATGACACTGGTTGCCCGTTCAATTTGGATTGTCGTGTCTGCGTGAATGAAGGAGAGCATGTAAACGTCACGCTTGTCTCTCCATTTCACCGCGAGCAGTTCTTCGTTACACAAGGCAGCCCTCTCCCCCCTTGCAAGATGGGTGGTAACGAGCCGTTGGGGGAAGCCCCGGCGACTAGGTCGCGCTGTGCCACAGCAGCCAATCTGTTCTAGAAACAAATGCCTGAAGAGGGGCACACTTGTGTAGAAATTGTCCACATAAAGATGGTACCCCTTGCCAAATAAGGGTGACACCAAGTCCCAGACTGTCTTCCCACTGCTCCCCAGGTAGTCAGGGCAACCGACCGGCTCCAGGGTCTGATCTTTACAATCATAGACACGAAATTTGTGCGTATAGCCTGTGGCCCTTTCACAGAGCTTATACAATTTGGCCCCATACCGGGCGCTCTTGCTTGGGATGTATTGTTTGAAGCCAAGGGGCCCGGTAAAATGTATCAGGGACTCGTCTATGCAGATGTTTTGCTCAGGGGTATACAAATCTGCAAATTTGGTGTTAAAGTGGTCTATGAGAGGCCAAATTTTGTGGAGCCGGTCAAAAGCTGGGTGGCCTCTGGGACGAGAGGTGCTATTATAACTAAAGTGCAGGAAACGCAGGATGGTCTCAAATCATGTCCTGGACATGGCAGCAGAGAACATGGGCATGTGATGAATTGGGTTTGTGGACCAATATGACCGCAATTCATGCTTTTTTTTCAGGCCCATGTTGAGGAGAAGGCCCAGAAACATTTTTTAATTCGGAAACTTGGATGGGTTTCCACCGGAAATACTGGGCATAAAAGCTTCCTGGGTTGGCGGCTATAAATTGAGTGGCATACCGGTTTGTTTCTGCCACGACTAAGTCAATGAGCTCCGCAGTAAAGAACAGCTCAAAAAACCCAAGTGCCGATCCGATCTGAGCTGTCTCAACCCGAACTCCAGACTGGGCGGTGAAAGGGGGAACTACTGGTGCGGCTGCAGATGGGGGCTGCCATTCAGGGTTTGCCAGCACCTCAGGGATTCTAGGGGCTCTACGGGCCTGTTTGTGCGGTGGCTGCGACGGGGGAACTACTGCACGTGCCACCGTGCCAGCTTCAACTGCCCTTCTGGTGCTCACCACTTCACCATGTTCTACGGCAGTGCTGGTACTAGGTCCAGGATGGGCTGCGCTGCTGGTGTATGCCTCACCACGTAATCCGACAGCGCCAGCCCCACTCTGCTGCCCTTGAAGCGGATCCTGCGCAACCTGTGGTCTAGCAACACGGGGCCGGGTACGCCTGGTGCTATCAGGGACCTCAGCCTCCTCGTCCGAACTTTGGGTCAGAGAGCCACTGCTTTCTACAGGTTCATATTCTGACCCGCTAGATTCCCATTCCTCATCCGACTGGGTCAGAAGCCTGTAGGCCTCTTCAGAAGAATACCCCCTGTTTGACATTTGGGCAACTAAATTTAGGGGGTATTCCCTGAGACTACCCAAGAAAAAAATCAAGCCTGTCTTACAAATGGGAGGCTAGCGAAATACAGGAAGCCGCTGCAATTGATAAAAAATATCAAAACAGATTTTTTTTATCGCCGCAGCGCTTGTGTAGTAATTGTGCGGTGATAAAAAAATAAAATTTTATTTGTCACTGCGGTGGGGCGGGCGTGGGTGAACGCACGTGTGGGCGACTGATCAGGCCTGATCGGGCAAACACTGCGTTTTGGGTGGAGGGCGAGCTAAGGTGACACTAATACTATTATAGATCTGACTGTGATCAGTTCTGATCACTTACAGATACTATAAAGTACCAATGCTGATTAGCGATACGCTAATCAGCGAATCAGTGACTGTGGTGCGGTGGGCTGGGCGCTAACTGAAGCTAACTACCTAACCAAGGGACCTAAACTATCCTAAAACCTATCAGTCAATACTGGTGAAAAAAAAAAAGTGACAGTTTACACTGATCACTTTTTTCCCTTTCACTAGTGATTAACAGGGGTGATCAAGGGGTTAATTGGGGTGATGGGGGGTGATCTGGGGCTAAATGTGATCTGTGCTCTCTGCTGGGACCATCCGACGAAAAGGAACCAGCAGAGAGCACAGAAGCCATTTAACACATTATATTTATAAATATAATGTGTTAAATGGCTTGTGATTCCATTTTTTTAAAGTCACCAACCTGCCAGCGCAGATCATTGGCTGGCAGGCTGGTAACGAATTTCTCCTGGGACTTTTCCTGGCCCGCACTGCGCATGTGTGGGCCGGTTTTACGCGTCATCTCGCCAGTTGCCTGGATTCCTGGATATGAATATACCCAGGAAGTATATGAATAAATATAAGGGTGGTAATAGATAGAGACCACCTTATAGTGATAGGACGCTTTGGCGTCCAAAGCAAGTACAAGGCACAAGGTATCCAAAGGCAGAGGTGGTGTGCTCAAAGAAGGAGAAACATAGGGGTGCTTCACAACTATGCATATAAATACAAACAAAAACAAAAGATCTCCTGTTTAATTAAACAATTGAACGTGAGTCTTTCGTTAAGACTGAATGATGCCTGGGACCTGAACTGGTAGATCCATTCAGTTTCCCTCTGAAGGATCTTTCTGTTCCAATTTCCTCCCCTCAGTGATGGGGGAATCATCTCTAAAACAAAAAATTTAAGTACACGTGGGTCCCCTGCATGCTTTTCGTTAACATGGGTTGCTACGGGTGTGGTCTCCTTTTTGCGTACATCATTACCGTGCTCACAGACCCTCCTTCTCAGTTCCCTGAAGGTCTTACCTATGTAGTCGATAGGACAGGGACATTGGCAAATATACACAACCCCTTTACTCTTACAATTAATTAAATTGTGGATAGGTATTGTCTCGCTGGTGGCAGAGCCTGTGATTGTTTTTGAGACAGAGATAAAACTGCAGGCCTTCCAAGTGCCACAGCAAAATATCCCTGTAGGACATCGGTCAAGCCAGGTTTCGGTAACAGCTGGTGCCATGTAATGGCTGTGTACAAGACGGTCCCTTAAGCTCCTACCCCTGCGGTACGTAATACAGACTATGGGGAGATAGTCTGTATTAGATCCTAGTCCATCAATAAGATGGGCCAGTATTTGTCAAGGATGTTTTTGATTTCAGGATTGGCCACGTCATAGGTGAAAATGAGACATATAATTGATTGCTTATCTTCCGGTGTTTTTTGGGGGACCAAAAAGTATGGGTCAAAGAAATTTTAAGAAAAGTGACGTCAGCAAAACCAGAACCAAGAAGAAGACCAGAAGACAAAATCCTTACTCTGAGATCAGTCAGAGACATGGTAAAAACACAGAGGAGGAGGTGGAGACAAAAACAGGAATTAAAGAGAATATCAAGGAGCATAGAGGAGAGCTGGCACTGGTATCAGACACTGGCATGATGACATCAGTGGGCACCGTGCAGGAAACTGGCTTTGTGCAAGGCCCAGCTATGGCTAGCAAGAGGTTCTAAACTGCCGACAGCAAGTAGGCCCTGAGTAGAGCAGTAAAAACATAAGTTTTCTGGAGGTTTTTATCAAGAGTAGTTTGAATAAGTTTTTTTATTCTGCCTGAATCTGCACCTGCACGTGCCTAGTGTGAGGCTCCACTGTGTAGTGCTTCATAACCTCTCCCCTGTGCTCTGATTGACAGGTGAAGTCGTCTCCTGGTTGTATGCTACAGCAGGCACTCGGAACAGAGGTGTGGGACTGTGAAGCAGCACAATTCAGAGAGCACTTTCAGTGGAGTCTCACGCTGGGCACTTGTAGGAGCATAATCTGGCAGAATAAAACTTCATATTCACACTACTCCTGATGAGCAAAGCTCCACAAATGTTCTGTTAGTCAAAACTGCTGACAGACCCTGTTTAAAATTTTTATTCATTTCAATGGTGCATTTTCCACCAGGTTCTCAAAGCTACCATGCGTGAACACACTTTTCAGCTTAGACTTGTGTAAGTCAGGTCTGAAAACAATGGGAATTAATTACCTGCCATTTGCGAATAAAACTATACTGAGTTGTTAACGAGTTTTCTTTCTGATGATGCCTTGACTCCATGCTCAGCTCCTACTGATCTGCGTTATTAACCTAGATCTCGTAATTGCTAGAATAAAATGTATTATCGACAAACCTCCCTCAAATAATTAGCATTTAATGAAATACGTAGCAACATCATTTATTTGCCGGGGATGAGTGGTTGCTACGATGACATAATTCCCATCAGGATCTCATCGGTTATGGATTGGAATTACATGTATTCTTCATGTTGTATTACAGTAAATGAGCTACATGTATTCCGGAAGCACATGTGACGTTCACGTGTAAGATCTATTGCATCTGATACTGTTTGCTATGCCAATGTATCTAAGCTTATCATAGGTGATACTGCTTCTAAGACAATGCACTATATCTAACTTTTCCACTCCCTTTTTTGACAGGTTCTTTCCATGTCTAAATCGAAAGGATAGGTGAAAAGTATCTAATTAATTGGGCTCAGATTGATGGGAAGATGGGGTCCCAGAGTCCCTAGGGTGACTGGAGCAACGGTTACACATGTCCTGCTGTTTAATTCATCTCTGTGGACTTTCCGAGATTGCTAACTGCGGGGCTTGCTCTTTTGCAGTCCAATAGAGCTGAATGTAGCAGCAGGGCATTGTGCATTGTGACTTGAGTTTTTAATGTGGGTACTATGGCATGTAATATGGGCACTGTGGCTGGTACTTAAAAAGGGCAATATGGCTTGTAGTCATTGTGGGCCCTGTGCCCAGTTTTGTTTTTGTTTGATATAGAAACTGTAGCTAATATTTCACTTTGGTACAAAAATTTTCACAGCAAATTTGTAAAAAGCGTCAGTAACATCCTCCATGCAAATCCACAAAAATTGTACAGGCTTTGCTGCAGATTTTCCTTTTTGTGGCTAGATGTCGATATTTTCTTAAAATAAGAAATGTAGCATATGCACTAACAATCCCTTGAAGCTCCTGGGGTGACATTTCCATAGTACCCTCCTCCGGTTTCTGTTACTCGGCGGCCATTGTGATTGTTGCAGCCTTTGACTGGAACCCGGGAAACCATTGGAGAACGGTGGAATAGTGACCACTAGAGCTCCAGTCAGTTTTGTCTGTGATTGCATTCAGTTGCAGGCGCAATGTGTTTTGATGTGTTAAAAAACAGAAGGTTTACAAACAACATCTCTTAGCAACATCACTAAAAAAACGCATTGTATTCGGACTTGCTTCCGGATGCAATGCGTTATTCACTGAAGCCCCATTCACTTCTATGGGGCCAGGGCTGCGTGAAAAACGCAGAATATAGAACATGCTGCGTTGTTCACGTAATGCAGAACTGATGCTCCTGTACACAGACCCGTTGAAATGAATGGGTCCGGATTCAGTACGGGTGCTATGCATTCACGTCACGCATTGCACCCGCGCGGAAAACTCGCTTGTGTGAAAGGGGCCTAAGGCTACAGCTACAAAGTGGGATTTTCTGTAGCAAAATCTCCACCACTGATTTTACAAAACCTGCCATGAATCTGCACCACAATCCAAGTGTGTTACATGTTGAGTTCTCGTGGATTTGTTTTGAAATTCAACCTACTGTATGAATTGCAAAATGTGAAATGCGTGGTGGAAATCCACTACTAAGCGGATGAGATTTGCTAAGATCTCATCCGCTTTGCTGATATTATCATATGCTGCAAAATTTCTGTACACAATTCAGTGTCAGAAAATGTGCAGTGTATCCACTATATGCTACTGCTTTTTAAATAAAATAAAAATTCTATAGATTTTTTGCACCTATGGAGTTTGCCATGGATTTATAGGTAATTTGCAACAAAACTGCAACATTAGGATTTGATTACAGATTTCCTCCTTCCCATTCATTTTGGTGTGGGAAATCCACAATGATTTTGTGCTCTTTTTGCATCATATGTTAACATGATGCAGACTTTAAAATCTGCATGAAATTTGTCATCCACATGGCTGTCACTGTGGCTTTTCTGTGCAGAATTTATCACAGAAATTCTGCAACATTTCCAGTTTACGTGGAAGTACCCAAGGGGCTGACAAGGACGGCATCTGTCACCTATAAGGAGCCCATCTATCTACAGTGCTGCCCATAATTATTAGTGATGAGCGGGAGGTGCCGTATTCGATTTCGACGAAATTCGCGAATATTCGCTAGAATATTCGTTTCATATTCGTCGAAATCGAATATTCGTCATTTTTCGAGTTATCGCGATTAATACATTCGTCATATTCGCTAATTCTACCAAGCCAACCATAGTAAAAAAGGTCCAAGTTGAAATAGCAATTCGATAATTATAAATTGAATTAATCGAATTGCGATTTCAACGTAATTCTCAAATCCGACAGTACATTCTAGTTTGGAGACGTTCCCATGGTGATGGGGACGCTCCATGAGCACGGAAGTCGGCAGAAGCGGCAACGGGCAGCCAGGAAGCCAGGAATCCTAAGGACAGGTAAGAACTACTTTAGGGAAGTGGGAAAGAAAAAATATAACAATAAAAAAAAAAAAAAGAATATTCGAAATATCAAATTTATAGCACTATATTCGAAATATTCACGAATTAGCTAAGTGCCGATATTCGCAAAAAAAATTGATATTAGAATATTCGCACTCAACACTAATAATTATTCATACCCCTGTCAAATTTTGACTTAAAGTTACTTTTATTCAACCAGCAAGTTTGCTCAAATGTATATAAAAACTGAGAAATGTTTTTTTTTCCACAATAATGCCTCTTGTACATCGTCTTATTATCTTTTGGGAGACACCTATGTAATTTCCCATAAAAAAAATTACTTGCTGGTTGAATAAAAGTAACTTTGTCAAAATTTGCCAGGGGTATGAATAATTATGGGCAGCCCTGTATATATATTTAGCATTTTTTTTAACGTTTTGCTTTAAAAGCAGACAATACCTCCACCAGTCCCCCAATTAACTTCTATCTGCATCTCACAGGCGTGCGCGGCATGAGGTGGGCATTGTGTATATGCATCTGCTTATTATCTATGGCCATACAGAGATTACTAGAACACCATGCTTCTTGTTTTACAGCGACACTTCTGATATTACGATTCCAAAGAAACTCCTTAATCCCTGGATAGCGATGCGTGTTAAACAGATGTAGTGCAATTTCCTTTTTGGCGTAATTATTTATTGACTAGCCCTGCTATAAAATATACATTAAAGGAGTAAAAAAAAAACGCATATAGATTAGCAGGATCCACTGTGAAATATTTATCACTTCACACAATATATATGATGGGAAATGGGCAAATATACGCTGCGAACATGGTTTAAGAAATAATGAATGCTCAATTATGGATGAGATTCTTCAAGAGCCACCGCAGCTGCCTGGATAAACAAAAATTGCTTCAGCCATGATTAATTTAGATTAGATTAAGATTTTGATCTTAAATTCACAACTTTTAATACTGCCACTTCTTCCACTAGTCACAAAGTTTTTCTGTGAGGCTCGAAAGAAAGTAAGTTTACATTGTTGAATCTATGGTAGTGTCACCAATGGGGAACCTACACGAGCTAGACGTTCAAAATCCAAAGTAAGCCACTTCTACCTAATAGAAAGGTCCTCATGCTTATACTTCATGTCTGATTTTTCAAATTGACTACATCTCAGTTGCAAGGTCAGATTGATAAACCACTAGTAACTAAATAGCCACTGAGAAGAAATTGAGGCAAATGAGACATGTTAAGGGGTATCCTGGAGTCCACCATCAACAAAAAAGTATATTTCAGTTAACCTGTGGACAGAAAACACTTTATGCAGTAGTTATCCTTCTGTTGCTCCGCTGATTCCTGGGATCATTTGACCGTCTGACCGGATGTGCGCCTCTTTTTTTCTGTTTAGCTGCACAATGTAGAGGTAGCTGAACAGGAATAAAGAGCAGCACATCCTGTGGCAATACCAGAGGAAGAACCCACAGCCAGTCAGGTAGGTAGGTGATCTCAGCGGGCTCAAAGTGTCTTCTGTACCCAGGTTAGCTGACAGACTTTTTAGGCACGGGCCTGGAGAACCCACTTAAAGGGTGAGTGTTTTCTTGCATGTTCTTTAATGTATATTTTATAGGTGGTGTGGCATTGTGAACATTGAGGTGTTGTTTGCACCAGGAGCGTGTCACCAAGGGGCCCGGTGGAGTAAAATCCCTAGTCCAGGTGTCCACTAAAGTAGTTCGGAGACACCATATAGATAGTGTAGCTGGTTCAGCTATTTCAGGGCGGGATTTTACTGGGAACAGGCAATGTGTTGGGTGGGTGCCTGTTCCCCATGCTCCAGTCCGGGACTTAGGGCATGCTCATGTCCAGGGATCCTATTTAATCCTGTTACTGGATCTTGGATGTGTCTGACTCTGGAGTGTCTTGTGAAGCAGAGTCCTGGTAAGGCTCTGTGTGAGTGGTCTCAGCCGGGTGGGCTGAGGGGCCACGAGGCTATGCGATAGCCTGAACTTTGGAGGACGCGGTGACACCTGTGAAACAAGGATCACGAGGCCAGAGTCGGGAGGACTACTGGGCCACAATCCCCCAAAAGGCATTGAAGTGTCACTGCCTGGAGGTTGCTGGACTGAATGGCTGAGGAAAGCTAGGTCTAGTCAATAAATAATTACACCAATAAGGAAATTGCATTACATTTGTTTAGCATGTGCTGCTATCCAATGATTACGGAGTTTGTTTGAAATTATAATATAAGAGTCAATGCAAAATGAGAAGTATACTGTTGTACTACAAAGGATGTTGTATCTGCAAGTGGTTTGTTATTTAATATGATGTATTGTATTGTTATGTAATACAGGTATATTGCACCCACTAGAACTATGTATGCATGGCACAGCCACAGTTAACAATCCTGACTCAGCCTTTGTAGGAGGTTAGATGTGGGATGGTTCAGTCCCTAAATTTAGTCAGTCTAGACTGGACTTTAGAGAGAGGAAGGTGTATCTTGTGCTTCCTCCTCTTAGGCACTAAAAGCTATATAGACTCACTGATCTCTGAATTATCTACAGAAGGAGAAAGACAAAGGAGAGAAATGGAGAACTTATAATTTGCATGGCTGAGCATTGGAGTCAGTAAGGTAACCGGCTACCAAAACCTGATAGACTTTACTGCAGTGAAGGGCACTGATACGTCAGCCTTCACACCTGGGCGCGATGTGGCCAGTCCTATTTCTAATACCCTGTATCTTTTAGTAGACATTACAGAAAAATAGAAAAAATACTTCTACCCATCTTAGATTCTACTGAAAGAGACTTGATATATCACCTATCAAAGAAATATGGCCCTTTAAATAAAGTGATACCTGCGTATATAATAAATCACATACCGAACCAAACAAAAGACAATATTCAGGAAAAGGAAAAAGGAATAGCAGCAGTAGGCATATATAGATATACGGGGACACACTGTTGGTTCAGGCAGTTTTATATAAACCATACCCTATCAATTTAGTAACTTCAATGTACACCTACATACAGGAAGCCGTTTATAGTTTGTTTAATAATGGCAAATTAACAGCAAATCAACATATAATGGCATACTGTAGTGATGAAAACAACCAAGAGAGTAAATTTAACAGTAATACTGAGTAGTGAGGCCTGGCACCACGACGCACGTTTTGCTTTTTGCTTTGCGTTTTCTGCTGCTGCTATTCCTTTTTTTTTTTTTGCATACATTTTTAATCAATAACATTTTACAATTTTATGAATAAATTTCCTGTGTATTATCTTTTGCTATGATGGAAAATATTTAAGACAGATAAAGAGGAAGGCTGTAACGGTCACGTCCACACACACACACACAGGGGGGAGGATAGTGACCACTGCGCTCCACCCTCACCCCTGGCCCTGCCTACTTGCCTCACGAGTCCCGATGACAGGGGACAACTGGACGGCAGTCCCTAACTTAGAATATGTGCAGGGAAGACAGACAAGACAAAATACGGAAGGTGAACGGACCGGGTCAGAACCAAGAGAGCTACGCAGTACAAAGGGTTAAGCAAAGAATGGTCAGGAGAAGCCGGGGTCAAATAACAGGAGAGTGGAGAAGTACCAGAGAAGTAAGCAAAGAGTAGTCACGTGGGAGCCGAGGTCAAAATACCAGGAGGGAAGCCCAGTACAGGAGGAGCAGGCAAAGTATCATCAGGGAACAGGATAAGTTAGGTATTCAGGAGTCAAACAAATCGCCAGGAACCTAAAATTAACAGGCAACCTGTGGCCAGAAGGCTGCCTGTTAAATACTGTATAAAACACGGAGAGAGAATGCACCAAACAGATATAACACTGACTATGCTGGCAAGACATAAATGCAGGTATTAAAAGCTGAGACTTTTGCCAATATATTCCAGTCATGGAGATATCGGAGCCCATCATGCACCACGTCACGGTTCTCAGCATGGCAAGGGGTCCTAACCGCTGCTCTAACTATGGTGTGAACACGGTCTGAAGGTGATATAATTCAACTCGCAGCCAAGCTTCCCACAAATGCCCAGCATGTATACTGCGGTAGTACTATGTGAATGAAGCCAGGCCGCGAGCCACACCCACACCAGACCATGTGATGGAGGTTACCAGGTGCAAAAGAGTGTTAGAATGCCAAGTAAAGGCAAACGCACTCAAATCTAACAAGGCAGAAAGAGAAAAACAAAAAAATATAGTGTCAATTTTGGAGGAGCTGCTAAACCCCTGACACTGTGGCGTGTCTTCTATTGGGGGAGCAGCCCGACCGCATGTGGACCGCAGTAATCGACTAACCCCAGCAAATTATGCATACAATGGAGGATGTCGGCGCGGTCCACATGCACCACAAGAGCAAACTACACAGAATGTAGCAATTAATCATATAAAACACAGAGAGAGAATGCACCAAACAGATATAACACTGACTATGCTGGCAAGACATAAATGCAGGTATTAAAAGCTGAGACTTTTGCCAATATATTCCAGTCATGAAGATATCGGAGCCCATCATGCACCACGTCACGGTTCTCAGCATGGCAAGGGGTCCTAACCGCTGCTCTAACTATGGTGTGAACACGGTTAAATACTGGCTAGCTGGGGTCATGTGACGTGGCCAGCGTCACATGACCTGCAGCAGGAAGTACAGCTGAGCACCGAGTGCCCAGCTCGGTGCTCAGATCCCGCCTGGTTGCTGGGGGAACTCAGGATGCCGGCCGCGTGGAGGAGACATGCACGGCCGGTCCATCCCGCTCCTTATCACCAAGGACGCTGTGCGCGTCCTCGCTCCTGCACAAAAAACGGGACGCCGGCGGCGCTGAGCAGAGTGAGGCGGGCTATAAACTCTGATCCTTACCTAAATCCATACATCCTTATCTGGGAAGAGTTGCAGTGCGTACAGTTGGAACTGTGTTTTGCTATCGGATGCATTACAACTCCTATTTTGCACCCCTATTCTTTTACTTCTGGCCTGGTTACTGACTCCTTTAAAGAGTTACTTTCTGTTTTAAGTGCTCAGCACCAAGTGGATTTTTCTTGTAGGATGGAGAAGGATTTCAAGGCGGATACGTTGTAATTTATTATGTTTTAAATATGGTGGACTATATATGAAAACCTAGTATTGCTGCTAATAGTGCTCATCCTTGAATAGCTTCATGTGCCTGTAATGATGAGTGTGGCAGGAGTCAATCGTCTTACTCCAGATACCAATTTCATTATACAGTAACCTCAGAAAGCCTCAAGCTCTTGGAGCTGCAGAAGAATTTTCACAGTGTTCCCACAATTTGTTCAGAAGTAAAAGATGCAGAAAAATAACTTCTCTCAAGCCTTTGGCTCTGGATTAAAAATAGTGTAGTAAATTGCTGTGAACGGTAGAAATCCTCTGGTACAGCCGAAGTAAAGTATCATTTCATATTTCACTGCAGGTCAACATGCAGCTCTATAGTGTAGTGGTTAAGGTTCTTGGCTCTAATGTAGAAGGTTGTGAGTTGAAATCCTGCCAGAAACTTTTCAGAAATAGAGGCTAAATTTAATTTAAATATATGTTTTTAGCTATAATATATTTACATATATTATTATATATTTAGAATATATAATATATTATAATATATGGAAATATATTATGGCTAAAAACATCAGTAGTAGTTTCCCACATATTATGCATTCATATATATCCGAAGTATGATTATATATATATATATATATATATATATATATATATATATTTAGTAATTGCACATATATTTTGTGCCATACATTTTTTACAATTACAAAAAAAAATATATAAAATATATAGATTTAATCTCTATTTCTGAAACGGTTCTGCCGGGATTTGAACTCACAGCCTTCTACATTAGAGCCGAGAACATTAAAGGGGTATTATCAACACGCCGTTTCATACTTACCTGCTCCAGGTGCGCTGTCCACTTCCTGGTTTCGGCACTCGGCAGGGGGCGGGCTCCATCTTGATTGAAGTCTTCTCCCGGCCGGGCCGCGCGCTGGACTGAACGCGCACGCCGAGGCCGTGCATGCGCCCTGGTGACTTCTTCCTGGCAATTATACTATACTGGCCAGGAAGAAATTACCATAGCGCATGCGCGGCCTCGGCGTGCGCTTTCGGGACTGCGCGCAGCCGGCCGGGAGACGAGAAGAAGTCATCTGGGCAAGCGCGGCCACTGCAATTCCTGAGAAGAGCGGAGGCCGTAACCATGGGAGACGGAAGACAACAGTCAGGTAAGTATATGTTTATTTTCTTCTAAGGGGTGGAAATTAGTTAATTAAATATATTTTGAAAAATGATCACTGTTAAATCATTAACAGATTTAACAGTGATCATTAAGATGAGAATACCCCTTTAACCACTATGCTATACAGCTACATATTAACCGGCACTGAAATATGAAATGATACTTCTGCTGTATAGGAATACTTAATGCAGGTGAAACTCGAAAAATTTTAATATTGTGCAAAAGTCCATTTATTTCAGAAATGCAAATGAAAAGGAATTGCATTAATGCAGCTTAAAATTAGAGTTTTGTGAAAAGGTTCAATATTTTAGGCTCAAAGTGTAACACTCTAGTCAGCTAATTAATCCATAGGCTATCTCAAAATTGTGAATTTGGGGTTTCATAAGCTATAAGCCACAATCATCCAAATTATAACAAATAAAGACTTGAAATATCTCGCTTTGCATGTAATGAGTCTATCACATATATTAGTTTCACCTTTTACGTTGCATTACTGAAATAAAGGAACTTTGCACAATATCCAAATTTTTCGAGTTTCAACTGTACATCACAAACTACTATGAGGTTTTTCTAATATTGTTTATCATTTAGCTTTATAGCTGAGTGGTTAAAGTCCTTGCCTCTAATGTAGAAGGTTGTTAGTTCAAATCCTGGAGGAAACTTTTCAGAAATATAGGCTAAATTAAATTTAAATACACTGGGTGTCCCCAAGCACTGACTCATATATGGACATAGCTCTATGCGGAGTCACAATGTTTTTTTTTCTCACTGTACAGTGATCTTCTGCATAGACCTCAGTGGGACAGGACACCCTCCCCTCTTCAGGGCAGGGAATGCCTGGTTTAATGTTGGGTTTCTCCCATTGACTTTCACTGTGCCCCGGTGCTCGATCAACACTAGTTCCGAGTCCTTCACAGAAATAATTAAATGTGATTTATGAGAATGACTTACAAGTAGTGATGGACGAACATCTGCCGCGATCAAATGTTCGGGAACCGCAAGTTCGCGTCGGGCCCCATTCATTTTAATGGCAGGCGAACCTGAAAAACCTTCAGCTCATATTTGCAGCCAAGAAATAATTACTAGAAGTGCAAAATAGTCCCACAACATGGACAGTGACACCAGATGTATTATTCTAATTTGCGATCTCCATTCATTATTTTTTTTAATGCAAAATATCGGCAATATAATTTTCGCGTATGCGCATGCGCAAATGCACTATACAGTATCCAAATGCACTATAAAGAAAGTATATTGGTATATAACACTCCGCTTCAATCAGTTTTTTTGTAGGACGACTGTTATATCACACCAGTAGAAATTATTTGTTCCAGTAACGCTTGTCCCTCTATATACCTGCAGTATCGCAGCAGAACCGCACACAACTGCCGCACAATACAAATGCACTATAATATACTGTCTAACATGGAAAGTATATTATAACATTGTACAAGGAAGGCAATCCATTAGAATATACATAAAGATAAAACGTAACCTTTAATAATTTTACTATGAGGGTCCATTCACAAATCCGTAAGTGTTTTGCGGATCCGCATTACATGGACACCGGCAATATGCATTCCACAATTTGCGGACCGCACATCGCCGGCACTATAATAGAAAATGCCTAATCTTGTCTGCAATTGCGGACAAGAATAGGACATGTTCTATTTTTTTTCGGAAACGGAAGTACAGATGCGGCAGTGCGGATCCGCAAATGCGGATGCGGACAGCACATTCCGGCCCCATTAAAAATGAATGGGTCTGCACCCATTCCGCAAAATTGCGGAACAGATGCGGACCCATTTTGCGGACGTGTGCATGGAAAAGATATCCCTCAAAATGTAAATAAATTTAATTATTAAAGTTAAGCAAAAAGCATAGATGTGGTCGGCAATAACAAGTGCTCGGAGGCACTAAATCAGGTGCTCGGCGGCACCAAATCAGAAACCATATGTCCTACCACAATCCGGGGGGTTCCAGTGCATATCGATGAATCCAGGAGGGAGACAGTGGCGTAGGGATCACCATAGCAACCATAGCAGTGGCTATGGGGCCCTACGCCACTGGGGGCCCGTCCGGACCACATCATTTTATTTTTTTTTTTATTAATATACTGAGTCTGACACAGGCTACGGCAGCCAGCAGCCAGGCCCGACCGCCCGCCCAGTGTAGTGGGCGGGGGCGCGGGCGGTCCGCGGCTCGGGCCTGGCTGGGGGGAAGGCGGAAGCTAAGGAAGGAGGAGACAGGAGAGGACAGTGAGTGGCACTGCCGGAACATGAGGTAGGCGGACGCGGTGGAGGGGGCCGGAACGGGGGCGTAGCGGAGGCGGAGCCAGGCTGGCACCAGCGCCGCAGACCGCACTGCACTTGCCTCTGTGGAAATTGAAGAGAAGCGCCGTAATCTCGCACAGGCGCACTGGCAGTCGGCAGAGGCATCGAAGTGCGCATGCACCGTCTTCCTGGCGTCTGCCAGTGCGCCTGTGCGAGATTACGGCGCTTCTCTTCAATTTCCACAGAGGCAAGTAAGTGCAGTTAATAAATCTGTGGAGGACACTGAAGGGGGGGGGGGGAATCTGTGGAGGACACTGAAGGGGGGGGGGAGTCTGTGGAGGACACTGAAGGGGGGGATCTGTGGAGGACACTGAAGGGGGGGATCTGTGGAGGACACTGAAGGGGGGATCTGTGGAGGACACTGAAGGGGGGGTCTGTGGACGACACTGAAGGGGGTCTGTGGATGACACTGAAGGGGGGGTCTGTGGATGACACTGAAGGGGGGGTCTGTGGATGACACTGAAGGGGGGGTCTGTGGAGGACACTGAAGGGGGGGTCTGTGGAGGACACTGAAGGGGGGGTCTGTGGCGGACACTGAAGGGGGGGTCTGTGGAGGACACTGAAGGGGGGGTCTGTGGAGGACACTGAAGGGGGGGATCTATTGGACGACACTTAGGGGGGGGGATCTGTGGAGGACACTGAAGGGGGGATCTGTGGAGGACACTGAAGGGGGGATCTGTGGAGGACACTGAAGGGGGGATCTGTGGAGGACACTGAAGGGGGGATCTGTGGAGGACACTTAGGGGGGGGATCTGTGGAGGACACTGAAGGGGGGGTCTGTGGAGGACACTGAAGGGGGGTCTGTGGAGGACACTGAAGGGGGGGATCTATTGGACGACACTTAGGGGGGATCTGTGGAGGACACTGAAGAGGGGATCTGTGGAGGACACTGAAGGGGGGATCTGAGGAGGACACTGAAGGGGGATCTGTGGAGGACACTGAAGGGGGGATCTGTGGAGGACACTTAGGGGGGGGATCTGTGGAGGACACTGAAGGGGGGGATCTGTGGAGGACACTGAAGGGGGGGTCTGTGGACGACACTGAAGGGGGGATCTGTGGACGACACTGAAGGGGGGATCTGTGGACAACACTGAAGGGGGGGTCTGTGGACGACACTGAAGGGGGGATCTATTGGACGACACTTAGGGGGGGGATCTGTGGACGACACTTAGGGGGATGTTCGGGTGGGATGTCCTGGAGGGGTGTTTGGGTGGGAGCTCTGGAAGGGGTGGGAGGTCCGATAGGTATGTGGGGGTGGGAGATCCGGGAGGGGGGGCCCATAATTTTTTTTGCTATGGGGCCCAGTCATTTCTAGCTACGCCCCTGGAGGGAGAGCAAAAAAAATCCATCCCTGGGCTAGATGATGATGTGGTATTGAAGGACAGGGTGGGCAAAGAACTGTCCCTGATATTGCCCTACAGGGGGGTGCTATTCTGGCCCTGATAGCCTAACCACAGACCACCAGCCCTGATAAGAGCGACCCCGTCCGGAACCTTACCCTATAAAAATGGCCCTAGTAAGCCCCTAGCCCCTAGACTTCCAGGGGATCGCTATATAGATCTATGTGTTTTTTAATCATTATAAAAGTATATTATAAGTATATCGCACCCCTCTGTGTATCACACATATCGATAGCACACCGATACCAGTCCTTAAAAGGACTTTTGTGGCCCTATTAGCTAGCGTTTGGTGTCCCTAACAGTCTGTCCCTGCTCCACACAGCAACATCTCCCTACACTGGCAAAAGACTGAATGTAAAATGGCGGCCAGATCAGGTTTATTTATAAGGTAGGGGGTATGTCCATGTGCTGAAACGTCTCAATTGGCTGTCCTGTACCACCTGATGGATGTGTAATCGGTCAAAGTTCTTCATAATGTGAAATAATATGGCGGGCGCAAATTTCTCCATATGTTCGCATGTTCGGCGAATCGCGAACACGCAAAGTTTACCGCGAAACGACCGCGTCCCATCATCATCGACCCTATGAAGGTGTCTCAACTACCTAGATGTTACATGTGAACTGCAACCATTTTTTGCCTCATGTGTAAATAGTTTTCAATGCAATTCATTATATTACTATAAAATTCTTTTAATATGGCAACAGTGGGGCTTTAGGTACCAGATAATGGAATATTATGGATTACTGGATGAGTGAAGATCAGTAAAAGAAAGTCACTGCGCCAGTGCGCGGCTGTATTCGGCGCATGCGCAGTGAATGTCCGACCGCTTCCCTGCTCAGACATCTCCACTGCGCCTGCGCCGATGACGTCATAGTGCTCCATCGGCGCAGGCGCAGTGGAGATGTCTGAGCAGGGAAGCGGTCGGACATTCACTGCGCATGCGCCGAATACAGCCGCGCACGGCGCATGCGCGTTAAGTCGTCCGTTTGAGCGCATTCCGGAGGAGATGGGCGGGCTGGAGGGACGCGCTGGGCGGCGGCATCTTGTGAAGGTAGACCGATCCTCTAGGTGCTAATGACGCCCCCATAGCACCTAGAGGGTCATTAGCATATCAATATAAGTTATTTTTTTAGGTAAACGGCTGCCCCAAAAGCTATTATAGCAGGATTGTTTGGCAGAGCAGACACTAGCGGAGCGCTAGTGTCTGACACCTAATTATGTGAAAACGAAGTGGTAGAAACCCTTTAAGGATCAAATCTGTTTCAAGTACTTTGAGATCATCTGGGACAGCCACTATGAGAGCATTTTAGGCTTGTTCACAGGCTTTTATGGAGGCATCTGAGCTAAGTGATATTGGACTCTATAGTACACATTGCAGCTATGGGTCTATAGAACATATGTACAGTGTATCTCCCCTACCTCTGCAGGAAAGCCAACCCTCTGGCCAGATAGAATTCATTCATTATTGTCACATTAGTAATGGTAGAATTGATTTTCCAGGTTTGAGATTTGTTGCAAATGAGATTTTTTTTCACGTTTTGGAAATTCGATAAAAAAAATTAAATTATTAAAGATTTTCTAGTCAACAAATCCAAATAATAACATTTTCTGCTCATGAAATGACCTTGTAATATTCAGTTTACAAGTGATTATTGAATGTGTGCTACAAAGTCACCTTGACATCCTTGGCATATTAACACAATTAACATAGAGGATCCTCTCTCCAGTAAGTTTGGATGGGTGGGGAATATATTATGTTTTATTATTTGTACTATGAGTATTCATCTAATGAAAAAGAAAAATAGGACTTATGGCCTCTCATACTGGGCAGATAAAAAAAAGTTTATGTATTTTCTATGCTTTCATTTGGAAAATATCACCAGAACACTTTATGTTTTTTTGAATATTAAAAAATAAAAAATACATAGAAGACTGATTAATGCATTGTAACGCACTTCCCATTAAATAAACTTCTTTAAACAGAAATTATATTATTTTTTTCTAATCAGAGCTAATAACCTTGAGGTAAAATCTAAATATAAGGTTCTGTCCCTCTGGTTTAAAACATTAGAACCACATCATTGTTTATGCATAAGATGCATAGGACCTTTGATGACGTCACTATGCTCATCACATGGTCCATCACATTATCCATCACCATGGTGATGGATCATGTGACGGACCATGTGATGAACGTAGTGACGTCATCAAAGGTCCTATTCCTCACACAACAAGACAGAAGAGATGCCGGCTGCGCGAACAAGTGGATTAAGGTGAGTTAAATTTTTATTTCATTTTTTTTAACCCCTCCAGCCCTTCTGTATTCAGAATGCTATTATTTTCCCTTATAACTATGTTATAAGGGAAAATAATAAAGATCGGGTCCCCATCCCGATCGTCTCCTAGCAACCGTGCGTGAAGATCGCACCGCATCCGCAGATGCTTGCGATTTTCATGCAGCCCTATTCACTTCTATGGGGCCTGCGTTGCGTGAAAAACGCACAAAATAGAGCATGCTGCGATTTTCATGCAAAGCACAAGTGATGCGTGAAAATCACCGCTCATGTGCACAGCCCCATAGAAATGAATGGGTCGGGATTCAGTGCGGGTGCAATGCGTTCAACTCACGCATCGCCCCCGCGCGGAAAACTCGCCCGTGTGAAAGGGGCCTTAGAGTCTATCTGCTACTGAGTTCAGTGCAGAAAGTTCCTCGGTCAAAGAAGTCTCAGATCTTAGAGGGAGATAGTGATCACTATGTTGTTACTTCTGGAAATGGAAATAAATTTGGCTGGTGAAAGAGGAAAGAGGAACTGAGTGCAAAGGAAATGAGATGGAAAAGTGGAGGATAATGGACTATAGGAAGCTTACAGACCTTAAATAGGAGAACAGACTAAAAAAATGATGACCATGACTTGTTCATTTGGTGAAATGGGGCTCCATACCATGTTTTGTAACAGAACCAAATATACAGTTGGTAAGGTCCACTTTTTGGCATGCCTACCCTTATGTTCTTCCTCCAAGGTCCTATTGTATATATCACATCCAGTACAAATCAAGTCCACACTACTCTATGAGAAGTCCTGTCCTGTTGCTTTGTACAGGAGAATAGGAAATATCCGCGCTCTGATCACATAACGACTTTCTTTTGATTTATTTCAGACAGATTTTCTGTTCTTTCTGTATAATATATTCGTCTTCTTCAAATCTCTTGTCTCACACATTTGACTGACAAATTGTTCCATTATCTCATTTATTCCCTGCCTCATTTGACTAAACAAATGTCCTGCGCTTGAAATATCTCTTTGTGCAGACGTTGTTAATCCATCTTTTTAAAGAGAATTTTCATAATTTGCAGTCTGAGCGCACTCCACCGCCGGCCTCATATTTTCCAGCAGAACACCGGCATTCTGTCCTTAAAGTGTGTTCTTGTTGAAGTCTTCAATCATAAAGTACAAGCAGCAGATATATCACAGAGATACATTGTTACCTTTCTTATTTGTAAATGAATGGTTGCTTTTTTGCTGCAATTTCTGCTATTAATTTCCTGCAAGACACAGATCCCTTGGGCAATGGATATAAATACATGCTTCATTTGTATGAAAGGGGATTTTTCTCCCCTAAGCTAAAAATAATTATGGTCTGGGATGTGTTTAAAATAATGACAGAAACCCACTCTCGATTCACTGCTGCCCAATTCAAGTGCTGACCAAAAAATGTTATGTCCCGCCCATGTTCACATGCATTGCTGCAGCCATTCACTGACCTCAGACGTGACATGTCTCCAAAGCTCAGTGGTCACATGTCCCCAGGGGACGTGCAACTGTTGAAGCCAGTGAATAGCTGCAGCAGTACATGTGACTAGTGTTGAGCGAATTGAAGCATCCGAATTTGATCCAAAGTTTAGGAAAAATGCATTTTGTCGCAAAGCTGAATTTTCTCCCACTTAGTAACATAGTTTAGTAACATAGTTTATAAGGCTGAAAAAAGACATCTGTCCATCCAGTTCGGCCTGTTATCCTGCAAGTTGATCCAGAAGAAGGGGTAAAAAAAACCTGTGAGGTAGAAGCCAATTTTCCTCACTTTAGGGGGAAAAAAATTCCTGACTCCAATCAGGCATCAGAATAACTCCCTGGATCCCCGACCCCTCTCTAGTAGCTATAGCCTGTAATATTATTACGCTCCAGAAATACATCCAGGCCCCTCTTGAATTCCTTTATTGTACTCACCATCACCACCTCCTCAGGCAGAGAGCTCCATAGTCTCACTGCTCTTACCGTAAAGAATCCTCTTCTATGTTTGTGTACAAACCTTCTTTCCTCCAGACGCAGAGGATGTCCCCTCGTCACAGTCACAGTCCTGGAGATAAATAGATGATGGGATAGATCTCTGTACTGACCCCTGATATATTTATACATAGTTATTAGATCTCCCCTCAGTCATCTTTTTTCTAAAGTGAATAACCCTAATGTTGATAATCTTTCAGGGTACTGTAGTTGCCCCATTCCAGTTATTACTTTAGTTGCCCTCCTCTGAACCCTCTCCAGCTCTGCTATGTCTGTCTTGTTCACAGGAGCCCAGAACTGTACACAGTCCTCCATGTATGGTCTGACTAGCGATTTGTAAAGTGGCAGGACAATGTTCTCATTATGGGCATCTGTGCCCCTTCTGATGCAACCCATTATCTTATTGGCCTTGGCAGCAGCTGCCTGACACTGGTTTCTACAGCTTAGTTTGCTGTTCACTAAAATCCCTAGATCCTTTTTCCATGTCAGTGTTACGCAGTGTTTTACCATTTAGTATGTACGGGTGACTTGCATTATTCCTTCCCATGTGCATAACCTTACATTTTTCAGTGTTAAACCTTATCTGCCACTTATTTGCTCACGTCTCCAATCTATCAAGATCCCTATGTAGCAGTATACTACCCCACTAGTGACAGTGACCTAATCTGCGTGTGTACCATTAATAACCACCCTCTGTTTTCTATCACTGAGCCAGTTAGTTACCCACATACAGACGTTTTCTCCCAGTCCGAGTATTCTCATTTTATATACTAACCTTTTATGTGGTACAGTGTCAAATGCTTTGGAGAAGTCCAGATATATGACATCCATTGATTTGCCTAGAACTTACCTCCTCATAGAAACTGGAAAAATTAGTTTGACATGACAGCTCCCTCATGAAGCCATGCTGATATGACATTTTTTGCTTATTTTCATTGAGGTACTCTAAAATAGCATCTCTTAGAAAGCCTTCAAACTGTTTACCTATGACAGATGTTAAACTTACCAGCCTATAGTTTCCAGGCTCTGTTTTTGGAGCTTTTTTGAATATTGGCACCACATTTGGTATGCGCCAATCCTGTGGAGCATTCCCTGTCAATATAGAGTCCTTAAATATCAGAAATAAGGGTCTGGCTATGATATTACTTTATTTCCCTTAGGATACAGGGTTGTATGCCATCAGGACCCGGCGATTTGTCTATATTTATCTTTAATCTACATCGCTGTACTTCTTCCTGGATCAGACTGGACACTTTTAATGGGGAATTTACTTTTACATTACTTTGTGGTAACAAATCAATTTTTCACCACACAGTACTCCATTTTGTGTAGGACGCCCTTGTGGTGCATGTGGTCCGCTGCCAACATCCTGTATTGTATGCATTTCTTTGCTAGGGATTGTCACAAGAAACGGATCACATGCTGAGGAATTGCTCCCCCAGTTATAAACACGCTACAGTGTTTGGGGTTTATGAGCATTTCCTCCCATTAAGGCCACTTTATTTTAGTGATTTTTCTTTTTATATATCAGGACCCGACTAGAGGGACGGCCATACTGGACTTAGTATTAAACAATAGGCTGGACAGAACAACAGACGTGCAGGTTGGGGGACACCTGGGAAATAGTGACCACAAAGTAATAACCTTCCAATTATCATTCAAAAGAGCGTTTCTACAGGGAGGAACAAAAATACCAAACTTCAAAAAAGCTAAATTTAGCCAACTAAGAGAGGCCATAGGCCAAACTAACTGGGACAAAGTCCTCAAAAATAAAAATACAGCCACAAAATGGGATATCTTTAAAAACATCCTAAAATCTCATTGTGAGAGGTACATACCGTATGGTAATAAAAGGTTAAGGAACAAAAAGAAACCAATGTGGATAAATAGAACTGTAAAGAAAGCAATAAATGACAAAAAGAAAGCATATCATTCACTGAAACAAGAAGGTAGCACGGAAGCACTGAAAAACTATAAGGAAAAAAATAGAACATGTAAAAAACAAATAAAAGCGGCCAAACTAGAGACAGAGAGAGAGTAAAACTAAGCCTAAAATGTTCTTCAATTATATAAATGTTAAAAAGTATAAATCTGAAGGTGTTGGCCCTTTAAAGAGTAATGAGGGAGAAGTCGCAGAGAGCGATAAGGAGAAAGCAAAGCTGTTAAATATTTTTTTCTCCAATGTATTCACTGAGGAAAATAAATTGTCAGATGACATGCAGAATGCAAAAATAAATTCCCCATTAAAAGTGTCCTGTCTGACCCAGGAAGAAGTACATCAGCGTCTTAAAAAGATTAAAATAGACAAATCGCCAGGACCGGATGGCATACACCCCTGTATCCTAAGGGAATTAAGTAATGTCATAGTCAGACCCTTATTTCTGATATTTGCAGACTCTATACTGACAGAGAATGTCCCACAGGATTGGCGCATGGCATATGTGGTGCCAATATTCAAAAAGGGGCCAAAAACAGAGCCTGGAAACTATAGGCCGGTAAGTTTAACATCTGTTGTGGGTAAACTGTTTGAAGGTTTTCTGAGAGATGCTATATTAGAGCATCTCAACAAAAATAAGCAAATAACGCCATATCAGCATGGCTTCGTGAGGGATCGGTCATGTCAGACTAATTTAATCAGTTTCTATGAGGAGGTAAGTTCTAGACTTGACAGCGGCGAATCAATGGATGTCGTATATCTGGACTTCTCCAAAGCATTTGACACTGTACCACATAAAAGGTTAGTATATAAAATGAGAATGCTCGGACTGGGAGAAAACATCTGTATGTGGGTAAGTAACTGGCTCAGTGATAGAAAACAGAGGGTGGTTATTAACGGTACATACTCAGATTGGGTCACTGTCACTAGTGGGGTACCTCAGGGGTCAGTATTGGGCCCTATTCTCTTCAATATATTTATTAATGATCTTGTAGAAGGCTTGCATAGTAAAGTATCAATTTTCACAGATGACACTAAACTGTGTAAAGTAATTTACACTGAAGAGGACAGTATACTGTATATATACTACAGAGGACAGTATACTACTACAGAGGACAGTATACTGTATGTATATACTACAGAGGACAGTATACTACTACAGAGGGATCTGGATAGACTGGAGGCTTGGGCAGATAAGTGGCAGATGGGGTTTAACACTGATAAATGTAAAGTTATGCACATGGGAAGGAAAAATGCAAGTCACCCGTACATACTAAATGGTAAAACACTCGGTAACACTGACATGGAAAAGGATCTAGGAATTTTAATACACAGCAAACTAAGCTGCAAAAACCAGTGTCAGGCAGCTGCTGCCAAGGCCAACAAGATAATGGGTTGCATCAGAAGGGGCATAGATTCCCGTGATAAGAACATAGTCCTACCACTTTACAAATCGCTAGTCAGACCACACATGGAGTACTGTGTACAGTTCTGGGCTCCTGTAAACAAGGCAGACATAGCAGAGCTGGAGAAGGTCCAGAGGAGGGCATCTAAAGTAATAACTGGAATGGGGCAACTACAGGACCCTGAAAGATTATCAAAATTAGGGTTATTCACTTTAGAAAAAAGACGACTGAGAGGAGATCTAATTAATATGTATAAATATATCAGGGGTCAGTACAGAGATCTCTCCCATCATCTATTTATCCCCAGGACGGTGACTGTGACAAGGGGACATCCTCTGCGTCTGGAGGAAAGAAGGTTTGTACACAAACATAGAAAAGGATTCTTTACGGTAAGAGCAGTGAGAATATGGAACTCTCTGCCTGAGGAGGTGGTGATGGTGAGTACAATAAAGGAATTCAAGAGGGGCCTGGATGTATTTCTGGAGCGTAATAATATTACAGGCTAGAGCTACTAGAGAGGGGTCGTTGATCCAGGGAGTTATTCTGATTGCCTGATTGGAGTCGGGAAGGAAGTTTATAGTCCCCTAAAGTGGAGAAAATTGCCTTCCTCTGGATCAACTTGCGGGATAACAGGCCGAACTGGATGGACAAATGTCTTTTTTTCGGCCTTATGTACTATGTTACTATGTTACTATGTTACTATATGGAATGTGCCATTGCGTACTGGTGGTAACATTCTAGTGCACCTGGTAGCCTGTGTCACTTGGCCTGTTATAGGTGGGGCTTGCAGTCCTATCCCCTTTACCACAGCATTAGTGATCTCACTATGGAGGTATGTGGGAGCTTGGCTGTGAGTTAGACCTTAGCACCGCACACGGCACATGGGCAGAGCGATCAGGTCCTTTGGCAGGTTTTCTTCAATCAAGATAAGAGCAAATAGCCTTGCAGCGAGCAAGTGGATGAGATGAGTATAATTTTTTTTTAACCCCAGATTAACCCCCTGAGTATCTGAATGTGTGTCTCAGATGCCTCAATCAGCATTGGATGCGGCATCTGAGGGGTTAAATGATGGGAGGCAGCGCGATCGCCATTCCCTGTCATTGTGCCTGTTGCATACAATGAAAAGTAAGTTGTGACATATTGTGACATATTGAATTTCTTGATGAAGTTTGGCGAAGATGCCGAATAGAATTTTTCAAAACATCGCTTATCACTACATGTGACCATGGATTGAACATCACACTTCTGATCCACAGGGGGCATTGCTGCAATGGAGCAGCGGTGGGTGGTTTTCTTCATTATTTCAAACCTTACAATTCCAACCCTTAAAGAGAGGATGTGCAGGGCAAAAATATAATGGCGAATGTGCATCCAAATAGATGGTAATGCACTAATGCACTCACCTGATGGTGTTGCGTATCAGTAAGCAAGATTACTTCATTTTCTCCAGGACTGCCACCGTGGATCCAGACCGACACACTGACAGCTCATGGCTGGATGTAACAGAGAAGAGTATGGGCTCTTTCACACCTGCGTTCTTTTCTTCCGGCATAGAGTTCCGTTGTCGGGGCTCTATGCCGGAAGAATCCTGATCAGTTTTATCCTAATGCATTCTGAATGGAGAGAAATCCAGAATTATTGCCCATTGAAAGGCATTGATCCGGATCCGGCCTTAAGCTAAACGTCGTTTCGGCGCATTGCCGGATCCGACGTTTAGCTTTTTCTGAATGGTTACCATGGCTGCCGGGACGCTAAAGTCCTGGCAGCCATGGTAAAGTGTAGTGGGGAGCGGGGGAGCAGTATACTTACCGTCCGTGTGGCTCCCCAGGCGCTCCAGAGTGACGTCAGGGCGCCCCAAGCGAATGGATCACGTGATCGCATGGCACGTCATCCATGCGCATGGGGCGCTCTGACGTCATTCTGGAGCGCCCCGGGAGCCGCACGGACTGTAAGTATACCGCTCCCCCGCTCCCCACTACTACTATGGCAACCAGGACTTTAATAGCGTCCTGGCTGCCATAGTAACACTGAACGCATTTTGAAGACGGATCCGTCTTCAAATGCTTTCAGTTCACTTGCGTTTTTCCGGATCCGGCGTGTAATTCCGGCAAATGGAGTACACGCCGGATCCGGACAACGCAAGTGTGAAAGAGGCCTAAGTAGATCTTGGAATGAAATTAGCAAAATCCAAGTTTCTCTTCTGATTTCAGTTATATTGGAGTGCACCACAACGCATTTCAAGGGCACACTTCTTCATCAGGTTACGACTCGTAAAAGGATGAAAATAGAAAAAGATTTAATTAAATACAGAGGTTTAATCAAATCACAGATTAGAGGTCAAAGTGGGAGGTACTAAAAACTATTATATTACTATAGTCCACCCCCCAGTCTTTACAAGATAAAAGCTAACGGGAACATTACATTTCCTGGTAACAGAGTCTATTTAATTAATACAACACCTATTAATAGTGATAGAAATAATGATAATATGACAAGATATGTATTACACTGTAATCGTGAAGTTTTAAATATTATTATTGTTCTTTTCCTTAAAGTCAATATCATACTGAAAGCATATGTTCGGAAATTGGGTTGTGTTTTTTCTGTATTCATATATAACACAGCTGTTGTATTTTGTGACTAATAATTTATTTAAAAAATTAAAAGCATTTACAAGTTTTGGGGAGTTTTGCATCTATTTCCAGTTGGCTGCCTCCATCTTTAGATATATCCTAGTATTACATTGCTAATAATATTTTCTCCCTCGTTATTACAGTGGAATCAACAAGATACCTAAGAATTAAGAAAACATTGAAATGCCCTGCAGCGGTTTGGAGAAGCCCCGGCTTGTATCGTGGTGCTGGTGATTAATCATGTCACCACAGCACCTTTAGCTCTGTATGATACACTTGAGAGACATGATACGATCAATCACTACAGTTGACTCTATTGTAACTCATGTCCTGGATATGCAGCAAGATTCTTATGCCAGAAACATTGCTGGATTAGTACATAGCGACACAGTGCCTGCTCAAAGCTACTACCTTCTCCGAGTCCCCATTCAATGTATAGAATTTGAGTTTGTTTTAGTAGGAATTGCTTGACTCCTATTAAGTCTGTAGAGGAATGAAGTTCACCAGTCTGTGCACAGTGAGGTGGTGGCAGAAGATGAAGCAAACTGGATTACGCCTGGCTCCAGTGTGTACAATCAGGATACCACAGCTTCTAAAATCCATAACCTTTATTTGCAATCCATAAAAGGCCACATGGTGCAGGATTAAAAGTCCATCATCGCGCTCATATTAGCTCATAGCGATATTATGGACTTTTATTCCTGCACCATATTGCCTTTTATGGATCGCTAATAAAGATTATGAATTTTAGAAGTTGTGGATTCCTTCCCTCTTGTGGTATCCTAAACTCCTATGACCCTGAGTAGAACTGCAGGAAAAGTTGTGAAGGCCATGTTTAGCAATCATATTTCAAGTGTCAGCTACAAGACGTGGCTTGAAAAAAAACCTACAGTATGTTGGTCATTGTTTAATCTGCTATACAATATATTGCCTCTCTGTTCTACGCCGACTTGTTTCCAATATTAAAGGGGTTCAAGAACACTCTTAGGGAATTCGAAGTTAATAGGAGAAAAGAGAGGTCATCATTTGGGACCCCCATCTATTAAAAACAATGGAGGGCAGCTACTTAAGAGCAAGTCCATGTGATCAAATTATTTTAGAGACTAATGTAAAAGAGTTGGTGCTCTGTGTGGCACTTGACCCTGACACAAGACCCCACTTGAGAATGATGTGCCACAGAGGTCGACATTGTAAAAGTAAACTTAAAGAAGCCTAACTCTAACAAGGAGCACAAAGCTTGCTGGTTGCGCACATGGTCACTTGGCGACTGCAGTCACAGATTGGTTCAGAGCTTGTTGGCTGCGCTAGAATAGAACACAGCTTAATGGTTACAATTCTTTGGTGGGCATGCGGCTTAGTTGTTATGGTTTTTTGGCAGGAACATAATTATGTTGCACAATATAACATTATATACTTTGGATCCAACCTTAGTAGAGAGCAGTGTAGCTCAATTACCTTTTATACCCATCTAGTAAAAAACAAATTGCCTAAAGTGGGTAACCCTTCTAAACATGTGAAGGTTGCACAAAATGCCTTCCTCAGAGAAGAAGCTATAGGGGATGCAGGGGTTTGGAGCCCAAACTCAGAAGGGGCAAGCCCAAGAGGAGGACTCAAAGGTTTTATTGTTAGGGCCCCCTCAACAGTATTATACAGTGATATTATATACAATGACACTATAGGAAATGGACAGAATGATTTCCAAGCCTCGTCTGAGAGTGTAATCTTGACTTGGCTCAGAAGTGGCATTTGCACAGAAGTCAGGAGTTGCAAAGAAGTTTCTGGGGGAGGGGGGCCCGCCCGTTCAAAGGTTTGCTGTGGGACCTAGTCATTTCTAGTTATGCCACTGGTCTTCCTAATATAAAATAAGCAAGTCACATGGGGAAGAAGAAAAATTGCAGATGACATTGTACCCAAGGGATGAGGTGATATGTGTCAGAGGGAGATAAACATAACTTGGAAAAATTCTGAAACAAATCGGGAAAGACAAATTAGAGATTAAGAGGTCTTTATGTTTCTCAGACTTTAAGGCAAAGACAAAATCTTCCAGAAGGTCAGCAGACTTTACTTGAAATTCAGACAGTGACATCTTGGAGGATATAAAGGCTTTTGTGTGAACTTAGACTCTTGTCAAGAATTACTTACACTGGACAAATAAAACAGAAACATAAAACAGAGGTTTATGAAGCCGGCAATTTATGTTGTTTTCTATGAGCAGCAAATGGAAAAAACATATTTGCTTTAGATTATGTTTTCCAGTGCAGGAATATTAAGTAGATTCAAAAGGAATGATGTCAAGGCAGACTCAATAACACGATGAGGTTCTCTCCTGCCCTTCAAGAGCATTTTTTGCTTCCTCTGATCTTTGCTTTCTTAGCTGCAGGAAGTCCTCTGCAGAATAGTCCATAACGGTTCCCAGAGTTTATGGGCTTATTTAATATCTGACATACAGTGGATATAATTAGTCTACACACCCCTGTTAAAATGTCAGGTTTCTGTGCTGTAAACAAATGAGACAAAGATAAATAATTTCAGAACTTTTTCCACCTTTAATGTGACCTATAAACTGTACCACTCAATTGAAAAACAAACTGAAATCTTTTAGGTAGAGGAAAGAAAAAAGAAAAACTAAAATAATGTGGTTGCATAAGTGTGCACACCCTCTTATAACTGGGGATGTAGCAGTGTTCAGAATTAAGCAATCACATTCAAAATCCTGTTAAATAGGAGTCAGCATACACCGGCCATCATTTAAAGTGCCTCTGATTAACCCCAAAAAAAGTTCAGCTGCTCTAGTTGGTCTTTCCTGAAATGTTCTTAGTCGCATCCCACAGCAAAAGCCATGTTCCACAGAGAGCTTCCAAAGCATCAGAAGGATCTCATTGTTAGAAGGTATCAGTCAGGAGAAGGGGACAAAAGAATTTCCAAGGCATTAGATAAAACATGGAACACAGTGAAGACAGTCATCATCAAGTGGAGAAAATATGGCACAATAGTGACATTACCAAGAACTGGATGTCCCTCCAAAATTGATGAAAAGACAAGAATAAAACTGGTCTGGGAGGCGACCAAGAGGCCTACAGCAACATTAAAGGAGCTGCAGGAATATCTGGCAAGTACTGGCTGTGTGGAACATGTGACAACAATCTCCCGTATTCTTCATATGTCTGGGCTATGGGGTAGAGGGGCAAGACGAAAGCCTTTTCTTACGAAGAAAAAAATCCAAGCCAGGCTACATTTTGCAAAAACACATCTGAAGTCTCCCAAAAGCATGTGGGAAGAAATGTTATGGTCTGATGAAACCAAGGTGGAACTTTTTAGCCATAATTCCAAAAGATATTTTTGGCCCAAAACAACAGTTCACATCACCAAAAGAACACCATCCCCACAGTGAAGCATGGTGGTGGCAGCATCATGCCAAGGGGCTGTTCTTCTTCAGCTGGAACTGGGGCCTTAGTTAAGCTAGAGAGAATTATGAACAGTTCCAAATACCAGTCAATATTGGCACAAAACCTTCAGGCTTCTGCTAGAAAGCTGAACACGAAGAGGAACTTCATCTTCCAGCATGACAACGACCCAAAGCATACATCCAAATCAACAAAAGAATGACTTCACCAGAAGAATATTAAAGTTTTGGAATGGCCCAGCCAGAGCCCAGACCTGAATCCGATTGAAAATCTGTGGGGTGATCTGAAGAGGGCTGAGCCCAGGAGATGCCCTCGCAATCTGACAGATTTGGAGTGTTTTTGCAGAGTGGGCAAATCTCGCCAAGTCAAAATGTGCATGCTGATAGACTCATACCCAAAAAGACTGAGTGCTGTAATAAAATCAAAAGGTGCTTCAACAAAGGATTAGTTTAAGGGTGTGCACACTTATGCAACTGTATTATTTTATTCTAATATTTTTTCTTCCCTCTACCTAAAAGATTTCAGTTTGTTTTTCAATTGAGTTGTACAGTTAATAGGTCACATTAAAGGTGGAAAAAGTTCTGAAATGATTTATCTTTGTCTCATTTTTTTACATCACAGAAACCTGACATTTTAAAAGGGGTGTGCAGACTTTTTATATCCACTGTATATGTCACATTTTCTGTGTATATCAGTCACACATTTTGTCACTCACTATTTTGCGGCAAAATCTGCGACTTTGTCCTACAACATGTTGAGAAAAGGAGGCATGGTGTTGGTGGGTAAGCAGGAGGACCAGCAGACATGTCTTATTCACTTTTTCTACAACAGTTTCTGGTGTAGAAAATTGCTTAAATCTATTCCAGCAAGGGAGCTGGTATCAAGTTAAGTCTGTCTTATTGCCTTTTGGAGGAAGCATCAAAGTTATGCAGAGGTATGGGCCTCTACATAACTTTGGCACTTCCTCCAGCAGTATAGACAGAGACTTAAGACCGGTGTGTAAAATGGCGGTCTTAATAAATGAGTCCCTATGAAGTCTGGTTTGGCAAGTCAGTAGTGAAACATGATATTTGGAGAAGTTTCCATCCTGTGTAGAAATTATATTCAACGTAACTTAATATAGAAACCTAATCAGAAATAGAAAAATTGGTAAACAAATTGATGTATTAAATAGAATAAAAAATGAAAATAAAAAAACAATACATTTCTCATAAAAAATCTCTATATACTGAACAAAATGTAGACAAAAATAATATGTTTATACTGCAAAATCAATGCTGAAAAGAAAATAATGAAAAATTATTGTAGAATTGTTGTCTGTTGACATAACCCCCCAAAATAGGAAAAAACAAGATACTGTAGGTCATCAATATATGATCTGCTGGGGTTGACAACTCCCCCCGCCGATCAGCTGTTTGAAGAGGAGATGGAGTTCCCTTGCAGCAGTGGCATAGTGTAATTACACATACTCGCGTGTATGGAGCAAGTACCTGTAATTACACAGCACTTCCAAGACGATGGCCAGTGGGATGAAGAGGAAGTAGCGCTCACATGAAGTGCCGCCTCCTCTTCAAACAGCTGATTGGCGGGGTTTGCCTGTAGTCGGACCCCCACAGATAAGATATCGTTAGGATAGGTCATCAATATAAACTACCAGCACAACCCCTTTAAGACCCAAAATAGACAACATCCTGAAAGGGCAGATAGATAAATAGATAGAGAGATATAGAGATGAGCGAAGTAACCAAAAATTCGAATCAGCTGCTTCGCTGAATAAAAAAAAAAAAATTGGCTTTGTGACTAATTACTTTGTCATGAAGAGCATATCTTTGTAGGTAGCGGGTGCAATGACAGGGAACGGTGATTGCGCTGCTTCTCCTCATTGTACCCCTTAGATGCCTCCTTCATCACTGAACGCGGCATCTGACATTAATATTAAAGTGTAAAATAAAAAATACTTAATAAAGTCATACTTACCGCAAAGAGCCAGCCACGCCATCTTAAATGAAGATTCAGCGTGAAATCTCGCGCGGCCTATGATGATGTCATACGTTACCGCGCACGGGATTTCACATGGGATATTCAATCAGGAAGGTAGCGGCCGAATATTCCCACTCAAACGGATGAGGTAAGTATGATTGATTCGTCACCATGAAGCACGAGGAAATTCAGCTTCGCAGCAAATCTAATTTTTCCCGAGAATCGCTCAACACTAGATATAGATATAGAATGATAGATTGATAGATATAAGATAGATGTTCTTTTTTTGTTTCTGAACATTTTAAAATCATTGACATTTTCCTGTACTGTAGTGTTTGACCTAGAATCTGCTATTATATTCACCCAGGTTCTAATATCCAGATGTAACTTTCAGTATAATTTTGCTTATTAAGCTGTACTGTGTTGGTATTACCTTTTGTTCATAAGTTTGGTTTGTAATATTAGACAGAAATGATCTAATTAAGGAAATAACATAAAAGGTAGATGTTCTCCTACATTGAACATATGTCATCATCAAACAGGAACCTTCAGATCTGGTAACTATGGACTGATCATTCATCACAGGGACCTTCTAATTGTCAGGAAAACTTCAAAACTAGAAATAAGATTAAGCAGGATGGAAAAGTTTTGTCTGCATTATATCATACAATTGTAAATCTTTTTCACATAGTTTTTTATAGAAATATAAGAATGCAATATGATAGTCACCATTATAGAGGGAACCGTCCATTCAGACATTCAGATTCTCTTTGTTTCTACTGTAAACTATGTAGGTCCAGTGTCCCGCCGCTGCTTCTGTGCCGTGCTGGTGGAGTGATGGGATCCGAGGTCTAGGTGGCTCTGCCTCACGGTGGGGCCGCATTGTGGCTGCTGGATCCCGTTGCCTGCTGGTGCCACACGGCACTGCGCTATGGATAGAGTAGGTTCCCACTTAACAAGAGGCAACCTTGTCGCAGTAAGTGGGCCTATGCTCTTTGATCAAACTGTATACTAATGCCTCTTTTAGGGCACAGCAAATGTTTGATACTTGTGCTGTATAGCCATGTTTTATCAATAGAAATGCTGCAAAATACGTACAGTAGTCATCAGTATAGGAATGAGGAGGTGCGATTCAGATTCTCTCTCTACATAATACAATTAATAGGTCATATTCACAGTCACCACTAGATAGGTACCTCAAGACGAATATTGTTGGTGGATAACCACATCTTGTCATCTAGCACAAAATTAGCCCCTTGAGATCTCTTTCTGTTAGCAGCTCTCTTTTGAATATCTAGACAATTCTTCAGTTTCATATCAACCTGGTCCCAAATTGTGCACAGTTTGTCATATGCAACCTCCACCAGAATCCTGAAGACCTAAATGAGCACACACGAGGGTATAAACCATAATTGAAGAAGAGCTGCAAAGAATTGGTAGAGCTGTTAGAACGATTATTGATGGCCAGTTTGGCCAATGACAGATATGATACTCAATCAGATTGTCAGCAACATAACATCTCATAAATTGTTCTAGATTCAATCTGCTTGTTGGTTTCTTTGTAAAAGACTGATAAAAATGAGAGAATGACACCCAAACAGTTACAAAAAGATCTCTATCCTATAACCTTAACAATATAATAAAAAAATACAGCTCTCCAGCAGGACAAGATCGTAACTTACAGTTGTGTTTAAAATAATAGCAGTGTTTAAAAAAGTTAATAAAGCTCAAAATCCTTTTAATAGCTTCTATTTACATACACACAAATGCATTGGGAACACTACACATTCTATTCCAAATCAAAACATGAAGAAAAATATATCAACTTTGTGTTGTTCCTCTAAAAAAAATTAAGAAAAGTGAATATTAGACGCAAACATTCACTATATAAACTGTTTGAAGGTTTTGCTTTCCTTTGAATCACTTAACTAATATTTAGTTGTATAACCGCTGTTTCTGAGAACTGCTGGACGTCTGTGTTGCTCGGAGTCAACCAACTTCTGGCACCTGTGAACAGGTATTCCAGCCCAGGATGAGTGGACCACATTCCATAGTTCTTCTCTATTTCTGTTCCACTACTGACTCTATTTCAAGTTTTCTATTGGATTAAGATCCGGGGATTGGGCCGGCCGCTCCATAACGTCAATCTTGTTGGTCTGGAACCAAGATGTTGCACGTTTACTGGTGTGTTTGGGGTCATTGTCTTGTTAGAACACCTATTTCAAGGGCATTTCCTCTTCAGCATAAGGCAGCATGACCTCTTCAAGTATTGTGATGTATTCAAACTGCTTTTTTTCAACAGTGGGACTTTGCGGGGGCTTCTTGCAGATAGCTTGGCTTCACATAGGCGTCTTCTAATTGTAACAGTACTCACAGGTAACTTTAGGCCTTCTTTGATCTTCCTGGAGCTGATTGTTGGCTGAGTCCTTGGCATTTTGGCTATTCTTCTATCCATTCAAATCGTAGTTTTTCGCTTTCTTCCACGTCTTTTAGGTTTTAGTTGCCATTTTAAAGCATTTGCAATCATTTTAGCCGAGCAGCCTATCATTTTCTGCACTTCTTTATATGTTTTCCCCTTTCCAATCAACTTTTTAATCAAGATACGCTGTTCTTCTGAACAATGTCTAGAACGACCCATTTTCCTCAGAATTTCAGAGAGAAATGCACTGTAACCAGCATGTACAACATTTGCTGCCTTCCTTCCTTAAATAAGGGCAATAATTGACACCTGTTTTTCAAAGAATGAATGACAGTGATTGATCAGGATAGTGATGTCTAACTGCTATTATTTTGAACACAACTGTATGTCTAGATATCTTTAGTCATAGTAGGCCACTTGTACTGCCTACAAACAAACTGACTGGTGCCCTCAATACCCAGATGTCTTCTCAACACAGACTCAGACAATAAAGGGGTATGAAACCCCTCCAAGACAAAAAAAAAATACCTGCAGAAGTACCCTCAGGCACCTAATTCTGATTAGCTGAAACCACAATCCCTGGTAAAATTGGAACAGGCTCAGACTGTGAGGCTTGAGTGGCACAAAAGCTTCTGGATAAGGCATAAGCCTTGACTTTTTGAAACCTGGTCTATAAGTAACAACAAAATTAAAGACTAAAGTGCCTGCCTAGGGTTGAATCTTTTGGCAGACTCCATAAAAGTCAAATTTTTGTGTTCAGTAAGGATCAGTACCTGGTGTCTAGCCTTCTCTAGAAAATCACGCCAATCCTCAAAAGCCTACCTAATAGCCAAAAACTCACGATTGCCAATGTCATAGTTAGCTTCAGCGACAGAAAATGTCCTAGATAAATAAGGACATGGCTTCGAGTGAAGGTAAATGTGCCCTGAGACAGAACCGCACCCACTCCCACCTCAGAAGCGCCAACCTCCACAATGAAAGATCTATTCTGATCTAGTTGGGTAGGAATGGGAGCTTCAACAAAACATTTTTTCAACAACTCAAAGGCAATTGTAGCTTCTGACTTCCAATTAGCAATATCTGCACCTTTATTGGTTACATTTGTGAGAGCTTTAGCAACAACAGAATTTTTTTAAATACATTTTCTATAATAATTGGCAAAACCCAAGTATCACTGCAATGCTTTGAGAGACTTTGGTTGAACACAGTCCTTAATCATCTGGACCTTAACTGGCTCCATGTTAAAAGAATCTGGAAATATAATATATCCTGAAAATGGTACCTCTTTGACACCAAACAGGTATTTTTCTAACTTAACAGATAATAGATTATTACACAGTATCTGTAGAACAGCCTTAACACGACGAACATAAAAATTTAGTTCAGAAGAGTACACCAAAACATCATCTAAAAAGGCCAAAACTTTTTCCACAAATTCTGGAAACAAATTATTCACCACATTTTGAAAGGGGCATTGCTTAAACTGAACGGCTGGCTAGGAAACGTTTTACCTAGCTATATAAATCCTCCTGACTTTCAGGATTAGTGTACTGATGGATTTGGGCCCTTCTGATTAGTGGACTTTCACATGTGTTCTTTGATACGCATAGATCGCTGTATGTTTTTATGTGGGACTTGCCACATGCTGCTATATGGGATAGGTTTTTAACCGTTCTCTGTGATTGTATTATTATACTTTTTATTATATGGAATTAAATAAATATTATATTTATTTACATTTTTGTAGTGTGACTTTTTTGGGAGTTTCCTTTTAAACTGAACGGCATCAACAAATGTTCAAAGTGTCCCTCCAGGGTTTTAAAGGCTGTTTTCCATTGGTCCTGCCCTTTGATGCGGATGAGGTTAAAATCCCCCAAAGGTCTAGCTTCGTGAACCATTTAGCTCCCTTAATCTGGTTAATGAGGTCCAGTATCAAAGGCAAAGGATAGTTCTTGACTGTGATCTTATTAAAGGGAACCTGTCATCAACTTTATGCTGCCCATACCAATGGCAGTATAAAGTAAAGACAGGTGAGATTATTTCAGCGGTCTGTCATTTAAAAGTTAAAATTAAGCGGTTGCCGAGAACCAACATCACAATCATTGCAGACTTGGCCTGGAAAAGAGTCACGGCCACCTGAGAAGAGTCCTGGTTATTCATGAATTCCTGCTCTCCTGCCCACCTGCTGATGACTGACCGTCTTCTACCTAGTTTTCTCCCTTTTTCTCTAGGAGAGAACTGCCAATCATCAGTAGATAGGTGAGAGAGCAGGAGATTATGAATAACCAGGACTCTTCCTCAGGTAGAGTTGACTCTTTTCAAGACCTGGGCTGCAATGATTATGATGCTGATTCTCCACAACCACTTACTTTTAGCTCATAAGTGACACCGTGGAAATAAGCATTTCTGTCACAATTTGATGATGCCCTCAGTGAGGTCAGCATATAGTTGATGAGAGGTTCCCTTTAAGTTCTCGGCAGTCAATACATGGTCTGAGACAGCCCTCATTTTTCTTAACAAAAAATAAATAAAAGAATGCCACCCCATGGGAGAAACAGACAGTCGAATATGACCCTTTACCAGACTTTAATGTATTCTTTCATGGCCTGATGTTCTAGACAAGAAAAATTTAAAATGAGCCCTTTTGGATCTCAGGAGTACAAAAGTTAATACCATCCTTCCTCAGGAATCAATTGCCGTCACCTGAACAGGAAAAAGCATTGGAGATAAAGAAAGGGACAACAACAAATTTTCGCTAACAAAATCCGCTGCAGCCTCACAGTCTACAAAAGCCTCCCCTGTCAGTTTTTCATCCTGAAACTGAATGCACATAGGTAACATAATTCTCTTAGAAACATCACTAAATACTTTTTCCTGAGTACTTTTTTCCAGATGCTCTCTGCTCACCTCCATATGTCATGAAGGACATTTGAGACACAACTTGACCCAGTGATTGGTAGCACCGCAATAGAAACCAAGGGGGTCATTGCTGGCACATATTGCAGCCAAAGGTTATTTGCGCTGCAATCTGCAACTTTTCCCCGCTCACACCAGGTCTAAAAAAGTGAGCGTGGGTGGGGAAGGGGACGGCCAGTGGGCCCATCTCATTTATAATTTTCTACCCCTGTTTTAGGCATAGAAAATAGTCTAAATGTAAGCCAACAAGGAATCTGGCTTACATTTAGACCAGTGCTGGATACGCCAAAGTTATGTAGAGTCCGGCACCTCTAAATAACTTTGGCTAATCCACCGCTAGAGCAGTGGCTTATTAAGACCAGCGTCAAAAATGTAAATCTTAATAAATGACCCCCAAAGTCCCTGACGTCTTCTAAGAGTTCTTTTTTCTAGGGAGAGAGAGGTAACACCAAGCTTCATAGGTTCTTTCAGATCAGGAAGTGGTACAGGGGAAGTAGGAATCAAGTCTGGGGGATACCTAGGACCTTGTAAAACCACATGTTCCCTATTACCTTCTCAGAGCCAATGATTCAAATGTACAACAAGCATCAAAGTCTCATCTAAGGTAGCGAGGGTAGGATAGCTGACAAGTAAGCCTTTTAAGGCCTCTGAAAGACTGCAAAACTGACACCTTAATGCGGGGTCCTTCCATTCAGAAGCAACATGCCACTTTATAAACTGGGGTACCGGTGACCCCTGAACAGTCTCCTGATTATGGACCCTCTGGGTAAACTCCTGGACCATCAGGGATAGACTCGGCATTTGTTCCACAAAATCACAGTTTCAAAGCAAAAGGAGTCTTTAATACAAGCAAGGGAACAGCAGGGGGAGCCAGAGAACAAGAAATGCACTGGCAATGCACATACAGGTGTTGGCTTTTATGCCGAGGAGAGAGCAACTCACCCCAGTGTTCCTACCTGCCGTGTGGAGCTGCCGGCAGTGTGTCCTGACTCTCAGGAGCCCAAGTGCATCACCTCATTGGCCTGGGGCTCCGACATCAGAACAGGCCGCCCAGCAGCCCTGGTTCCCCAAGCAATTGGACACTGCTGCCACATGGAGCAACCTGAGAGAAGCACGACTGCAGGCCAGAAGAAAGAGAGAGGTGTAGAGTAGACATTCTGTGGAGGTGAATTGTATTACAAGAAGTTTATAGACTCTACAACCATATTGTTCGGTTGTATAAAAGTCCCTTGCGCTGGACACATTTACAAAAAGCAGAGATCAGGATATGCTCACTGTTCCACATCTGATTGAGGACATTGTGAAAGCTTAAAATGTAAGGATGACAACCTGTTCAGGAAAAGTGCAGAACCTAGTGTGACGTGAGGGTCCGCCGTCTGGTGCATTGTACCAGAAAAAGTGTTCACCCTTCTTCCTGGATGCTTAGGCAAAAGTCAGCTAGAGTAGTGCAGTGTGAGAATTGTTCCAAAGCAACACCTTGGCCCATTAACTACATGGGCAGCTTTGTCATCTGTAAGAACTGTGGAAAAGTGCATTAGTATAACACTTGCCAGTCCATTGCATGCTGAGAACTGTAACTGATTTGTCTGAATGTAATTCTTCAGTAAATAACCTTTCTGCTGTTAATCTGGCTTATTTCCTGCACCGTTACACTGCACTGAGATCTAAAGTTACACCAATGGACTCTTTCTTGCCCCTTACAATTCATCACTATCAAGAGCATCCCAACCTACATCAGGAATGATCCCCAAGAACCAGGGTGTGGAAAAACAGGTGTGCCCTTCCCATCAATGCATGGCCCAGGGGAGTGACAGAGTGAGTGAGTACTATAACCAACATTCTTGCTACTATCACTCCTATCCTCTCCTCTGCCTTCCTCCCTGGTGACACACTGCATAGGTACAGATAGTACTGCCTCCTTGTCCCTCTTTGTAAATTATTTAGGTACAGATAGTACTTCTTTCCTATCTCTCTCTATAACTGATGTGCAGTAGGTACGGATAGTACTTCCTCCCTGTCTCTTACTCAAAATGATGCAGATACAGGTAGTATTGCCCCTATGTCAGAAAGGTACCCCTTCCTGCTGATATATCAGCGCCAGTGATAGTCTTGTTTGGGCTCACTAGCTAGGTTCCTGGTTCTTGGATTCATGTGGATTTGCTTGTGCGTTTGACCTCTGCTTTTCTGTTGACCACTCTCTGCAGTGGCCAGGTATGGGGGGATAATAGTCTGTATTTGCTGTAACTCCAATTGCAGCGTGTGCAGGGTACTATCCCAGGGCCCTTCCAAGGTGTTATAACTCACGTCCCAGATTAGGAATGCCAGAGCGGTGTAATGGCCTATAATGTCTCTATAGCTTGATGTTAGTTGTGTCATGGTGTCTCCTACCTGGGTACGGCCAGACTCCTGGCTTCCTGGCTCACTTGCAATAAATTTGTGTGTAGTGATAGTGGGAGTAATAGAGGAACTTGTCAGAATAAATGATGTCCAGACCTTTAGATGAAGTTCAAACGTTGCTTTACTTTAAATAACTTGCATCCAAGCAGTGTACAGCTTTGGTCTCTTGGTCCCAGCAGGTTTTGGCAATGATTGGTAGGAATGAGTACTTCTGCTTTAAATGTGGAGCTGGCAGGGTAAACGTCTGCTTGGAAGCTCTGTAACTATGGCAGGATTAGCTTCTGCACTTATCTGTAGCTTCTGCTGTGTGGGGACAGAGTAGCTGAGGAGGAATAAGCTTCTTCTAGGCACTGGACTTATCTCACAGATGGATTCTCAGGGGATGCTTTCTTCCTGGAACTCTGGAGTTGGTCTGTAGTTTCTGCTCTCTTCATCCAATAGAGCTGAAGGTGCTCAGAGTGGGTATATGGCCAAGTCTCAGCCAAGACTAGGTCCTTGCTGTCTTCCCTATGCAGGGGAGCTCCACACACACCCTACCCTTAGCAGGGGTTGGGCTACACTACACCTAACTTCCTTCTCCACCCAAACTGCAAGATGTGGGTCCAGCCCACCTCTCCACAGAGTGGGAGCTAAGCTGGAATAATCCATTCCAGCTCAGATACACTAAACTGTAACGTGTACCTGCCAATGGGTTTCTCCCACCTGCTGGTCGCCAGGTAAATGACATGAACAATTGCATTTAAAATAGATTTATATGCACATTTGTGGAAGACATGAGCAAAATCATATCTGATGACAGTAAAAAGGCTCTTAGGAGATAGTAGCGAGGCAGAGGCATGTAGTAACACAACTCTGGGGTGTTACATCTCTATCTCACTTTATTTGTGCTATACATCTAGTCTGGTATTTGATCTTGGTTTGTTTCTCTGTCTATCTCTGTCTATCGTTTTTGTACTGCATTATCCGCCTGGTTCTGGCCCACTTTTTCACAACTATCCAGGTGTGTTGTTTTTGTCACTTGCTTGTTTGTCTGTCTCTGCACCTTAGTAGGATAGGGACTGTCAACCAGTTACTGTCTTGCTACCTAGGGCTTGAACTTAAAGCAGGTGAGGAATGGGTTCTAGGTTAGTGCTCTCTGTCCATGTCTGTCCCTAACTACAGGCGTTACACCCTATGTTTCTTTCTGTAGATTTTAGGTATACATAGTGCTGCTTCTCTGAATCTCTTACTGTAAATTATGTAGATACAGATAGTACTGCCTTTCTGTCTCTCCCTGTAAATTTTGTCGGTACAGATAATACTGCCTTCCTTACTCCCTATAACTGATGTAGGTACAGATAGTACTGCCTCCCTGTCTCTTATTGAAAATTATGCAGATATAGGTAGTATTGCCCCTAGGTCGGAAAGGTACCCCTTCCTGCCCATATATCAGTGCCAGTGATAGTCTTGTTTGGGCTCACTAGCTCGGTTCCTCGTTCTTCGATTCATGTGGATTTGTTTGTGCGTTTGACCTCGGCTTTTCTGTTGACCACTCTGTGCAGTCGCCAGGTATGGGGGGATAATGTTCTGTATTTGTTGTGATGCCAATTGCAGCGTGCGCAGGGTACTATCCCAGGGCCCTTCCAAGGTGTTATAACGCACACCCCAGATTACTGTAAATTATGCAGATACAGGGAGCAGTGCCCCCTATGTTTCTTACTGAAGTGCAAGTATTGCTGAAACTGAAGTGAAAGTATTTCAGACTGTAACTTGATTTTACTATGTTTTAGAAAATAGTGTGACGGACGAGCATGCATTTAGGGGAACTATTCTAGATACCTGGAGTTTTTTTTTATCAAGAGTATATTTCCAATCAATAATGCAGAAAAATATGATGTGGCATTGAGAACTGTGACAACTTTCATAAAGAGGAATATTAGAACAATTAAATTGTATGGATGCAGCAGGGTTAACACACATGCTTTATGAGACATGTTATCTAAACTAAATGCAACTAAATGCGTTAAGCAATTGCTTTTCAATGGCTTTTGTTTCAAGATAACGCGATGAGTTAAGAAATTTGAGTAAGGAGTGTGTGTGTTACCCCTGCTACATCTGTAACTTCTTGAGCAACACTATTCAAAAGAATCATATGATATTTCATATTCCTGCGGAGCAGGAGTGGAGAGTTGAGTTATAGTGTTGTCTTGATAAAAGCCAGGCAGGAACAAGGGGATGGCAGCAGATGTTCTACACCCAGAAAGTAACCTTGTAAATGAAGAGAGAAGACATTTAATCAGTTAACAGATGGAGGAGGCCAAGGGAAACACTAGATGCAAAATACATCACTGCCATGAGTGCTAGGCCGATCAAAACTTTAACCAGCGGGTCTCAGAATCTGATATTCTGAATCCGAGGTTTGTCTGGAAATGTCCCTACACTTCTTCTTCTATATAAAGTCACTTCCATCACAACATGTTCTCACTACAGTTTTCGCTGAAGGATGAATCTTCCTCCTTGATCAGAATGTTACCAGATGGCGAACCAGACGTGTATTGTGAGCCTTAACAGGGTATTTCAATAATTGCAAGATATCGCCTTTACTTGTATAGGGGGAAATTTCTAGATCGATGAGGATCAAACTAATGGGACCTCACCAGTTGTGAGAATGGTGGTCTGTTTGGTCTCATGTCCCTAGCTACAAGATCATGTCCAAGTGGTGTTGAATGGAGAGGCAGTCAATCATCTGTGCAGCCACTGTGTTCAAAGACTATAGCCATTTGTCAGTCAGCTATCTCCGATAGTCCCATAGAGCTAGACCCCTGCTCCATCCAACCTGTTCTTGCCACTGTCTTGCAGCTGAGAGGAAAGATGGATATGAGACCCCCCCCCCCCCCATTCTGGCCAATCAAATGGATTCCCAGTAGTTTTACCACAATAATCTAGCAGTTATTCTTTATCCACGAGTTTGGGGAGAACCCGTTTTTACCGGACTACCCCTTTAAATCTTCTACGGAATCAATTAGTCTCATCAGCAATAGTTTTTTCACCTGTGAGGGGCTTTCTTTGCAGGTGAAGAGGCACCCACCTGTCCCTTGATTGATCCTGTTCCTGCGCTTTTACTCTGAGTGGAGGTGCAAGCTTAGGGTCTCTGCTCCCACTGCTGGACTCCCAGGTAGCAGTGCATGAACAGTTGCTGCTCTTCATGTGTATAGCACTTGTGTCACTACTCGGAGCAGAGGCGCAGGCACCAGATTCTTATGACTAGAGTGAGATGTCCGGCCCTGTCAATCAAGTGCCAGGTGGGCACTACTATCGCCGATGAGACGAATCAACTTGCTTATCCCTACCAGGGACACATGCCATAGCAGCCCCCATCTCACCCAGCTGCTCTTTGAGAAACACTATTTTCACTGGATTAATAATCCTCCATACGGTGTAATTAAATATAACTTATTGCACGGTATAATTAGACAGTCGTCATTTGCTTTGGCTCTTCGCACAATTACTGTCATTTGATGTAATTTACTAAATAGACAAGTAAATAATGGACGGGTTTATTTAAGTCAAAGAAACTTTTGCAGAGAAAACTTTCTAAACATCGCCATATTATTAGACATGTACGGCCACAATCACTTTCAGCAGTAGGGTCATGCTATACGTTAATTAACGCTGCGCTGCAGAGCGGCAAGGTGTGGACAGGCGGCCCTGCCGTTCATTATCTTTCCTTCTTATAGATTTTGGCTTTCACTCTTAGTATTGAGAGTTCACATGACAATAGAGCCAGGGTCTCTGGGTGTCACTGATGAAATGAGTTGCCTAGCAACTGGAAAAACATCTGCGGACATTTGTTACAAAGTTTGGATTCTGTAAATATGTGCCACCTGCATGTCTGAACAAGAACATGACGTCCTTCCATTTGTAGAGAAATTTTCAGTTGGGGGATGTGGCACTAGATGATTCTCTGAAATGGTTTCACACATGATAGGCTTTGATACACGGACTTAGGCTACTTTCACACTAGCGTTCGATCGGATCCGTTCTGAACGGATCCGATCATAATAATGCAGACGGAGGCTCCGTTCAGAACGGATCCGTCTGCATTATTTTGAAAATAGCCTCGGACGGATCCGTCCAGACTTTCAATGTAAAGTCAATGGGGGACGGATCCGCTTGAAGATTGAGCCATATTGTGGCATCTTCAAACGGATCCGTTCCCATTGACTTACATTGTAAGTCTGAACGGATCCGCACGGGCAGGCGGACACCCGAACGCTGATGCAGTCTGAGCGGATCCGCATCCATTCAGACTGCATCAGGGCTGGACGGAAGCGTTCGGGTCCGCTCGTGAGCCCCTTCAAACGGAGCTCACGAGCGGACAGCCGAAAGCTAGTGTGAAAGTAGCCTTATTAGACAGTATTTGAAATGATCAGCTTAGATACATGGGCTTAGCTGACAGTTGATTGTCTTAGAAACTTCTGTTTAGCAGACAGTATCCTCTATAATAAAACCCCTGTGTGCGTGCACGTCCATGCGTGTATGCCGATTAGTGAAGAGTGCATGCGCGGCGCGCAAGCCAACTAACATGCGGCGCTCCGCATTCACCGCCACACCTGCGCGACGGCCCGCTGCTGTGCCCAGCTCCTCCCCCTCTGGCTTCCTCTGCAGCCGACTCACACCCTGGGATCCGGCCCCTGCAACTGCTGCCTGCCACAGCGTATCCTTCACCGGGCACCCTTACACACCTGCGCACCGGGCAGAGAGTGGCCCCATACCTGCTGCAGCATCGCATCATGGAGTTCATAGAACTCCCAGAGAGCCTGGGAGTCGGGGCAAAGCTGGGAGCACTGGGGACCTCTGGTCCTGGACCCCGGGTATCTGACAGCACAGGGGGCAATGTTAGTCCACGCAGTGGCCGCATCTTCCTCGCTCCTATTTCACCCTAACCCTGCCCACCAAAGTCAGGAAATGGCTGCATAATAGCAAGCGAGGAAAGCTATCACAGGCAGGGAGCATTACACACATATTACACTCCAACCTCCATCATTGCATATATTACACAGGGATTTTATTATGTAGGATTACACTCCAGCCCCCATCATCTTACATAATAAAAGCCCTGTGTGAGTGCCCTGTGTCTATGTGTGTGTGCCGTTTTGTTATACTGGGCATGCTCGGCGCAGGGGCCTATCAGCATACAGCTCTCCACATGCTGCCTGCACCTGCGCGCCGACCCGCTGCTGTGCCTAGCTCCGCCATGCCTCCTTCTCCTCATCCAGCTTCCTCTGCAGCCACTTCCCACCCATCATTATGCACATATTAAACTCCAACCCCCATCATTATACACATATTACACTCCAATCCCCATCATTACACACACATTACACTCCAATGAGGGCTGTAGTGTAATGATGGGGGTTGGAGTGTAATATGTGTGCAATGATGGGGGTTGGAGTGTAATATGTGCATAATGATGGGGCCATCATTAGGCTAAAAAAACAAAACAAACCCATAAAAGAGATAGCAAAAACATTAGGCGCGGCCAAAACAATTGTTTGGAACATTCCTAAAAAGAAGGAACGCACCGGTGAGCTCAGCAACACCAAAAGACCCGGAAGACCACGGAAAATAACTGTGGTGGATGATCGAAGAATTCTTTCACTGGTGAATAAAATACCCTTCACAACAGTTGGCCAGATCAAGAACACTCTCCAGGAGGTAGGTGTATGTGTGTCAAAGTGAACAATCAAGAGAAGACTTCACCAGAGTGAATACAGAGGGTTCACCACAAGATGTAAACCATTGGTGAGCCTTAAAATACAGGAAGGCGAGATTAGAGTTTGCCAAACGACATCTAAAAAGCCTTCACAGTTCTGTAACAACATCCTATGGACAGATGAGACCAAGATCAACTTGTACCAGAGTGATGGGAAGAGAAGAGTATGGAGAAGAAAGGAACTGCTCATGATCCTAAGCATACCACCTCATCAGTGAAGCATTGTGGTGATAGTGTCATGGCGTGGGCATGTATGGCTGCCAATGGAACTGGTTCTCTTGTATTTATTGATGATGTGACTGCTGACAAAAGCAGCAGGATGAATTCTGAAGTGTTTCGGGCAATATTATCTGCTCATATTCAGCCAAATGCTTCAGAACTCATTGGACAGCGCTTCACAGTGAAGATGTAACGATAGGTAGGTAAGCAGGGAAATAACTAAACATAGGAAAACAAACAGAACAAACGACTAGGCCCAAAAGCTAGGGAGAAAAGGGTCACCTCCTAGCGATCCCTAAAAGCTTTCCTTAAACTGCTGTGCCCATGTGCATACCCTTATGGTGGATATGCACATGCCCTTGTGCCTAAACCTAAATGTCCTGGGCAAACCCTAAGCAGCAAGGAAAAGGGAAGAGGCAACATGCTTCTTCAAATCAGGAGGAAGCAAGTGTTTCCCTAGAGGCCTAGATAAAACACACAAAGGGAAATAATGGAGAGGACTTATCTTGAGCAGAGCTGGAGCAGACAATCCACAACACATACAGAGCTCCCAGGAGAGAACTAAAACCTGCACAGGCCACTGGGGGAAGGAGGGATAAATAGCCTCACTAACAATGAAACCTAGTACACCTGAGGCAAGGTGGATCCAACTCAAACCCAAATCAAAACAGACATGTCTGTTCACAGGGCAAGGCTTGACAGTAACCCCCCTTTTTTTACAGGTGACCTCCGGACACCCCGAACCAACTTTATCCGGGTGTGCCCTGTGAAAGGCCCTCACCAGGCGGCTAGCACTGACATCAGTAGCCGGAACCCACATTCTTTCCTCAGGACCGTATCCCTTCGAGTGCACCAGGTACTGGAGGGAACCCCGAAGAACACGTGAGTCGAGAATCATAGAGATCTCAAACTCCAATTTGCCATCCACCATAAGGGTATGCACATGGGTCATAGCAGTTTAAGGAAAGCTTTTAGGGATCGCTAGGAGGTGACTAGAGTTGAGCGAACACCTGGATGTTCGGGTTCGAGAAGTTCGGCCGAACATCCCGGAAATGTTCGGGTTCGGGATCCGAACCCGATCCGAACTTCGTCCCGAACCCGAACCCCATTGAAGTCAATGGGGACCCGAACTTTTCGGCACTAAAAAGGCTGTAAAACAGCCCAGGAAAGAGCTAGAGGGCTGCAAAAGGCAGCAACATGTAGGTAAATCCCCTGCAAACAAATGTGGATAGGGAAATGAATTAAAATAAAAATTAAATAAATAAAAATTAACCAAAATCAATTGGAGAGAGGTTCCATAGCAGAGAATCTGGCTTCCCGTCACCCACCACTGGAACAGTCCATTCTCAGATATTTAGGCCCCGGCACCCAGGCAGAGGAGAGAGGTCCCGTAACAGAGAATCTGTCTTCATGTCAGCAGAGAATTAGTCTGCATGTCATAGCAGAGAATGAGGCTTCACGTCAGCCACCACTGCAACAGTCCATTGGCATATATTTAGGCCCAGCACACACACAGGCAGAGGAGAGAGGTCCCGTAACAGAGAATCTGGCTTCATGTCAGCAGAGAATCAGTCTGCATGTCATAGCAGAGAATCAGGCTTCACGTCAGCCACCACTGCAACAGTCCATTGTCATAAATTTAGGCCCAGCACCCAGGCAGAGGAGAGAGGTCCCGTAACAGAGAATCTGGCTTCATGTCAGCAGAGAATCAGTCTTCATATCATAGCAGAGAATCAGGCTTCACGTCACCCACCACTGTAAGAGTCAATTTTCATAAATTTAGGCCCAGAACCCAGGCAGAGGAGAAAGGTCCCGTAACAGACAATCTGGCTTCATGTCAGCAGAGAATCAGTCTTCATATCATAGCAGAGAATCAGGCTTCACGTCACCCACCACTGTAAGAGTCAATTTTCATAAATTTAGGCCCAGAACCCAGGTAGAGGAGAAAGGTCCCGTAACAGACAATCTGGCTTCATGACAGCAGAGAATCAGTCTGCATGTCATAGCAGAGAATCAGGCTTCACGTCAGCCACCACTGCAACAGTCCATTGTCATAAATTTAGGCCCAGCACCCAGGCAGAGGAGAGAGGTCCCGTAACAGAGGATCTGGCTTCATGTCAGCAGAGAATCAGTCTGCATGTCATAGCAGAGAATGAGGCTTCACGTCAGCCACCACTGCAACAGTCCATTGGCATATATTTAGGCCCAGCACACACACAGGCAGAGGAGAGAGGTCCCGTAACAGACAATCTGGCTTCATGTCAGCAGAGAATTAGTCTGCATGTCATAGCAGAGAATGAGGCTTCACGTCACCCACCACTGCAACAGTCCATTGGCATATATTCAGGCCCAGCACCCAGGCAGAGGAGAGAGGTCCCGTAACAGAGGATCTGGCTTCATGTCAGCAGAGAATCAGTCTGCATGTCATAGCAGAGAATCAGGCTTCACGTCAGCCACCACTGCAACAGTCCATTGTCATAAATTTAGGCCCAGCACCCAGGCAGAGGAGAGAGGTCCCGTAACAGAGGATCTGGCTTCATGTCAGCAGAGAATCAGTCTGCATGTCATAGCAGAGAATGAGGCTTCACGTCACCCACCACTGCAACAGTCCATTGGCATATATTCAGGCCCAGCACCCAGGCAGAGGAGAGAGGTCCCGTAACAGAGGATCTGGCTTCATGTCAGCAGAGAATCAGTCTGCATGTCATAGCAGAGAATCAGGCTTCACGTCAGCCACCACTGCAACAGTCCATTGTCATAAATTTAGGCCCAGCACCCAGGCAGAGGAGAGAGGTCCCGTAACAGAGGATCTGGCTTCATGTCAGCAGAGAATCAGTCTGCATGTCATAGCAGAGAATCAGGCTTCACGTCAGCCACCACTGCAACAGTCCATTGTCATAAATTTAGGCCCAGCACCCAGGCAGAGGAGAGAGGTCCCGTAACAGACAATCTGGCTTCATGTCAGCAGAGAATTAGTCTGCATGTCATAGCAGAGAATCAGGCTTCATGTCAGCCACCACTGCAACAGTCCATTGGCATATATTTAGGCCTAGCACACAGGCAGAGGAGAGGTTCATTCAACTTTGGGTAGCATCGCAATATAATGGTAAAATGAAAATAAAAATAGGATTGAATGAGGAAGTGCCCTGGAGTCCAATAATATATGGTTATGGGGAGGTAGTTAATGTCTAATCTGGACAAGGGACGGACAGGTCCTGTGGGATCCATGCCTGGTTCATTTTTATGAACGTCAGCTTGTCCACATTGGCTGTAGACAGGCGGCTGCGTTTGTCTGTAATGACGCCCCCTGCCGTGCTGAATACACGTTCAGACAAAACGCTGGCTGCCGGGCAGGCCAGCACCTCCAAGGCATAAAAGGCTAGCTCTGGCCACGTGGACAATTTAGAGACCCAGAAGTTGAATGGGGCCGAACCATCAGTCAGTACGTGGAGGGGTGTGCACACGTACTGTTCCACCATGTTAGTGAAATGTTGCCTCCTGCTAACACGTTGCGTATCAGGTGGTGGTGCAGTTAGCTGTGGCGTGTTGACAAAAGTTTTCCACATCTCTGCCATGCTAACCCTGCCCTCAGAGGAGCTGGCCGTGACACAGCTGCCTTGGCGACCTCTTGCTCCTCCTCTGCCTTGGCCTTGGGCTTCCACTTGTTCCCCTGTGACATTTGGGAATGCTCTCAGTAGCGCGTCTACCAACGTGCGCTTGTACTCGCGCATCTTCCTATCACGCTCCAGTGCAGGAAGTAAGGTGGGCACATTGTCTTTGTAGCGTGGATCCAGCAGGGTGGCAACCCAGTAGTCCGCACAGGTTAAAATGTGGGCAACTCTGCTGTCGTTGCGCAGGCACTGCAGCATGTAGTCGCTCATGTGTGCCAGGCTGCCCAGGGGTAAGGACAAGCTGTCCTCTGTGGGAGGCGTATCGTCATCGTCCTGCCTTTCCCCCCAGCCACGCACCAGTGATGGACCCGAGCTGCGTTGGGTGCCACCCCGCTGTGACCATGCTTCATCCTCATCCTCCTCCACCTCCTCCTCATCCTCGTCCTCCTCGTCCTCCAGTAGTGGGCCCTGGCTGGCCACATTTGTACCTGGCCTCTGCTGTTGCAAAAAACCTCCCTCTGAGTCACTTCGAAGAGACTGGCCTGAAAGTGCTAAAAATGACCCCTCTTCCTCATTCTCCTCCTCCTCCTCCTGGGCCACCTCCTGTTCCATCATCGCCCTAAGTGTTTTCTCAAGGAGACATAGAAGTGGTATTGTAACGCTGATAACGGTGTCATCGCCACTGGCCATGTTGGTGGAGTACTCGAAACAGCGCAACAGGGCACACAGGTCTCGCATGGAGGCCCAGTCATTGGTGGTGAAGTGGTGCTGTTCTGTAGTGCGACTGACCCGTGCGTGCTGCAGCTGAAACTCCACTATGGCCTGCTGCTGCTCGCACAGTCTGTCCAGCATGTGCAAGGTGGAGTTCCACCTGGTGGGCACGTCGCATATGAGGCGGTGAGCGGGAAGGCCGAAGTTACGCTGTAGCGCAGACAGGCGAGCAGCGGCAGGATGTGAACGCCGGAAGCGCGAACAGACGGCCCGCACTTTATGCAGCAGCTCTGACATGTCGGGGTAGTTGTGAATGAACTTCTGCACCACCAAATTCAGCACATGCGCCAAGCAAGGGATGTGCGTCAAATTGGCTAGTCCCAGAGCTGCAACGAGATTTCGCCCATTATCACACACCACCAGGCCGGGCTTGAGGCTCACCGGCAGCAACCACTCGTCGGTCTGTTGTTCAATACCCCGCCACAACTCCTGTGCGGTGTGGGGCCTGTCCCCCAAACATATGAGTTTCAGAATGGCCTGCTGACGTTTACCCCGGGCTGTGCTGAAGTTGGTGGTGAAGGTGTGTGGCTGACTGGATGAGCAGGTGGAAGAAGAGGAGGAGGAAGCCGAGAAGGAGGAGGTGGCAACAGGAGGCAAAGAATGTTGCCCTGCGATCCTTGGCGGCGGCAGGACGTGCGCCAAACAGCTCTCCGCCTGGGGCCCAGCTGCCACTACATTTACCCAGTGTGCAGTTAGGGAGATATAGCGTCCCTGGCCGTGCTTACTGGTCCACGTATCTGTGGTTAGGTGGACCTTGCTACAGATGGCGTTGCGCAGTGCACACTTGATTTTATCGGATACTTGGTTGTGCAGGGAAGGCACGGCTCTCTTGGAGAAGTAGTGCCGGCTGGGAACAACATACTGTGGGACAGCAAGCGACATGAGCTGTTTGAAGCTGTCTGTGTCCACCAGCCTAAATGACAGCATTTCATAGGCCAGTAGTTTAGAAATGCTGGCATTCAGGGCCAGGGATCGAGGGTGGCTAGGTGGGAATTTACGCTTTCTATCAAATGTTTGTGAGATGGAGAGCTGAACGCTGGCGTGTGACATGGTTGAGACGCTTGGTGACGGAGGTGGTGGTGGTGGTGTTGGTGGTACATCCCCTGTTTGCTGGGCGGCAGGTGCCAACGTTCCTCCAGAGGCGGAGGAAGAGGCCGAGGCGGCAGCAGCAGAATAGGCCGAGGCGGCAGCAGCAGAAGAGGTAGCAGGGGGAGCCTGAGTGACTTCCTTGGTTTTAAGGTGTTTACTCCACTGCAGTTCATGCTTTGCATGCAGGTGCCTGGTCATGCAGGTTGTGCTCAGGTTCAGAACGTTAATGCCTCGCTTCAGGCTCTGATGGCACAGCGTGCAAACCACTCGGGTCTTGTCGTCAGCACATTGTTTGAAGAAGTGCCATGCCAGGGAACTCCTTGAAGCTGCCTTTGGGGTGCTCGGTCCCAGATGGCGGCGGTCAGTAGCAGGCGGAGTCTCTTGGCGGCGGGTGTTCTGCTTTTGCCCACTGCTCCCTCTTTTGCTACGCTGTTGGCTCGGTCTCACCACTGCCTCTTCCTCCGAACTGTGAAAGTCAGTGGCACGACCTTCATTCCATGTGGGGTCTAGGACCTCATCGTCCCCTGCATCGTCTTCCACCCAGTCTTGATCCCTGACCTCCTGTTCAGTCTGCACACTGCAGAAAGACGCAGCAGTTGGCACCTGTGTTTCGTCATCATCAGAGACATGCTGAGGTGGTATTCCCATGTCCTCATCATCAGGAAACATAAGTGGTTGTGCGTCAGTGCATTCTATGTCTTTCACCGCTGGGGAAGGGCTAGGTGGATGCCCTTGGGAAACCCTGCCAGCGGAGTCTTCAAACAGCATAAGAGACTGCTGCATAACTTGAGGCTGAGACAGTTTCCCTGGTATGCATGGGGGTGATGTGACAGACTGATGGGGTTGGTTTTCAGGCGCCATCTGTGCGCTTTCTGCAGAAGACTGGGTGGGAGATAATGTGAACGTGCTGGATCCACTGTCGGCCACCCAATTGACTAATGCCTGTACCTGCTCAGGCCTTACCATCCTTAGAACGGCATTGGGCCCCACCATATATCGCTGTAAATTCTGGCGGCTACTGGGACCTGAGGTAGTTGGTACACTAGGACGTGTGGATGTGGCAGAACGGCCACGTCCTCTCCCAGCACCAGAGGGTCCACTAACACCACCACGACCATGTCCACGTCCGCGTCCCTTACTAGATGTTTTTCTCATTGTTATGGTTCACCACAACAACAAATATATTATTTGGCCCAATGTATTGTATTCAAATTCAGCGGGATATAAATTTGAGGCCTAGTATTTAGGCGCTGGGTGACCGGTATGGATTTAGTGACAGAATTAGACTTGGAAATGCACAGAAGCGTGTGTGTGAAGTTATTCTGAATGACCCAATGTGCACCTTGAATATTATATACCCTTTTTGGGATAGATTTCAAATAGCTCTGATATAGCAGGAACCACTAAATTATGAAATTGCTAAATTGGGAATTGTACTTCAACCCAGAACAAAAAATGTGCTTTGACGGGCACTAAATAACTTTCCCAGCTACAACAGGACAGCGGTAACGAGAGATTTAGAGGGATTTAAATTTGAGGCCTAGTATTTAGGCGCTGGGTGACAGGTATGGGTTTAGTGACAGAATTAGACTTGGAAATACACAGTAGCGGGTGTGTGAAGTTATTCTGAATGACCCTATGTGCACCTTCAATATTATATACCCTTTTAGGGATAGATTTCAAATAGCTCTGATATAGCAGAAACCACTAAATTATGAAATTGCTAAATTGGGAATTGTACTTCAACCCAGAACAAAAAATGTGCTTTGACGGACACTAAATATCTTGCCCAGCAACAACAGTACAGCGGTGGGTAACGAGAGATTTAGAGGGATTTAAATTTGAGGCCTAGTATTTAGGCGCTGGGTCACCGGTATGGATTTAGTGACAGAATTAGACTTGGAAATGCACAGAAGCGTGTGTGTGAAGTTATTCTGAATGACCCTATGTGCACCTTCAATATTATATACCCTTTTAGGGATAGATTTCAAATAGCTCTGATATAGCAGAAACCACTAAATTATGAAATTGCTAAATTGGGAATTGTACTTCAACCCAGAACAAAAAATGTGCTTTGACGGACACTAAATATCTTGCCCAGCAACAACAGTACAGCGGTGGGTAACGAGAGATTTAGAGGGATTTAAATTTGAGGCCTAGTATTTAGGCGCTGGGTCACCGGTATGGATTTAGTGACAGAATTAGACTTGGAAATGCACAGAAGCGTGTGTGTGAAGTTATTCTGAATGACCCTATGTGCACCTTCAATATTATATACCCTTTTAGGGATAGATTTCAAATAGCTCTGATATAGCAGAAACCACTAAATTATGAAATTGCTAAATTGGGAATTGTACTTCAACCCAGAACAAAAAATGTGCTTTGACGGACACTAAATATCTTGCCCAGCAACAACAGTACAGCGGTGGGTAACGAGAGATTTAGAGGGATTTAAATTTGAGGCCTAGTATTTAGGCGCTGGGTCACCGGTATGGATTTAGTGACAGAATTAGACTTGGAAATGCACAGAAGCGTGTGTGTGAAGTTATTCTGAATGACCCTATGTGCACCTTCAATATTATATACCCTTTTAGGGATAGATTTCAAATAGCTCTGATATAGCAGAAACCACTAAATTATGAAATTGCTAAATTGGGAATTGTACTTCAACCCAGAACAAAAAATGTGCTTTGACGGACACTAAATATCTTGCCCAGCAACAACAGTACAGCGGTGGGTAACGAGAGATTTAGAGGGATTTAAATTTGAGGCCTAGTATTTAGGCGCTGGGTCACCGGTATGGATTTAGTGACAGAATTAGACTTGGAAATGCACAGAAGCGTGTGTGTGAAGTTATTCTGAATGACCCTATGTGCACCTTCAATATTATATACCCTTTTAGGGATAGATTTCAAATAGCTCTGATATAGCAGAAACCACTAAATTATGAAATTGCTAAATTGGGAATTGTACTTCAACCCAGAACAAAAAATGTGCTTTGACGGACACTAAATATCTTGCCCAGCAACAACAGTACAGCGGTGGGTAACGAGAGATTTAGAGGGATTTAAATTTGAGGCCTAGTATTTAGGCGCTGGGTGACAGGTATGGGTTTAGTGACAGAATTAGACTTGGAAATACACAGTAGCGGGTGTGTGTGAAGTTATTCTGAATGACCCAATGTGCACCTTCAATATTATATACCCTTTTTGGGATAGATTTCAAATAGCTCTGATATAGCAGGAACCACTAAATTATGAAATTGCTAAATTGGGAATTGTATTTCAACCCAGAACAAGAAATGTGCTTGAACGGACACTAAATAACTCGCCCAGCTACAGCACTAGGGACAGATTTAGCTGGATATAAATTTGAGGCCTAGTATTTAGGCGCTGGGTGACCGGTATGGATTTAGTGACAGAATTAGACTGGGATATGGCCAAAAAATAAACAGACTATTGCTGGTTAAATGCACTTGGTGTGACAGCTTCACCCTGATGTAGGCTTTAGCCAAAAAACAACCACACCATTGAGGGTTAAATGCACTTGGTGACAGGCGCAGCTTGCCCCTGATTTTGTATATGGCCAAAAAATGAACAGACTATTGCTGGTTAAATGCACTTGGTGTGACAGCTTCACCCTGATGTAGGCTTTAGCCAAAAAACAACCACACCATTGAGGGTTAAATGCACTTGGTGACAGGCGCAGCTTGCCCCTGATTTTGTATATGGCCAAAAAATGAACAGACTATTGCTGGTTAAATGCACTTGGTGTGACAGCTTCACCCTGATGTAGGCTTTAGCCAAAAAACAACCACACCATTGAGGGTTAAATGCACTTGGTCGCAGCTTGTGCTGGCGCACCACAAGACACAAAATGGCCGCCGATCACCCCAGAAAAATGAGACTGACAAACGGTCTGTGCAGCCTAAAAACAGTGAGCAATTGAGGATCAGCAGCTCAATGATCCACAGCTGCAGATCGATCAGTTAATCAAGTCCTTTGGAGGAGTTAATCTGCCTAATCTCGCCCTACTGTCGCAGCCGCAACCTCTCCCTACGCTAATCAGAGCAGAGTGACGGGCGGCGCTATGTGACTCCAGCTTAAATAGAGGCTGGGTCACATGGTGCTCTGGCCAATCACAGCCATGCCAATAGTAGGCATGGCTGTGATGGCCTCTTGGGGCAAGTAGTATGACGCTTGTTGATTGGCTGCTTTGCAGCCTTTCAAAAAGCGCCAAGAAAGCGTCACAAAAGCGCGAAGAAAGCGACGAACACCGAACCCGAACCCGGACTTTTACGAAAATGTCCGGGTTCGGGTCCGTGTCACGGACACCCCAAAATTCGGTACGAACCCGAACTATACAGTTCGAGTTCGCTCATCCCTAGAGGTGACCCTTTTCTCCCTAGCAGGTATTAATGCTGGAGGTTGCTGATCTCCGCAGTTGTGTGGCACGGTATCAAAATGCTGTGGCGTCTGGCGCCGTTGGAGGAAATCAGGTCTGCTTAGAACCTAAAGTCGCTTTCCCTGATAGGTTCTCAGGGGGTAGTGATGACTTTATTCAGTTCAGGGAGTCCTGCAGGTTGTATTTTCGTCTGCGGCCAATGTCATCTGGTGACGAGAATCAAAGAGTCGGGATCATTATATCTCTGCTTAAAGGGGAATTGCACATGCAAACCAAAAACTACATGTTACCACCAGCAACGAGTCTGCACGGCAACCATGTCACGGTCAAACAACAATATGACCGTGACAGCAGATGGACAATGACCCAAAGCATACTGCAAAAGCAACAAAAAAGTATTTTAAGGGAAAGAAGTGTAATGTTATGCAATGGCCAAGTCAATCACCGGACCAGAATCCGATTCAGCATGCATTTCACTTGCTGAAGACAAAACTGAAGGGAAAGAACAAGCAGGAACTGAAGACAGTTGCAGTAGAGGCCTGGCAGAGCATCACCAGGGATGAAACCCAGCATCTGGTGATGTCTATGCGTTCCAGACTTCAGGCTGTAATTGACTGCAAAGGATTTGCAACCAAGTATTAAAAAGTGAAAGTTTGATTTATGATTATTATTCTGTCCCATTACTTTTGGTTCCTTAACAAGTGGGAGGCACATATGCAAACTGCTGTAATTCCTCACCTGATTTTGATGTAAATACCCTCAAATTAAAGTAAGAATATTCCCTCTGAGGGGCCTGGCACATGAGGGGGCTGTTTATGATATTGGATAACCCCTTTAATGTATCATGTATAAATCAAATCACTGCATATGAATGAGGCCTGTATTAGATGTCACCAGGTTGATTTCCATGATAATGAGAGTAGTAGTGGCTGCGGCTGCAGTCTGTAGATTGGAGAGCAGGAAGTTCAGCTGTGCCCAGTCCTGCAGCTGTAGTCTGTGGCAGCCGCAAATTCTACTCTGTAATCCGGGGAATTGATATTCTATTCATATAGTCGGCCTTGGCAGCAAGAGACAACTCTATTTTAATTACATTAATAAATTGACTTTGGCTGTGAGAAGAGCGGGGCAAAAATAGTCTGACCAAAAAGTAACATGCTGATCAGTGTATTTAGCAGGCTGGCTATCCACCCGCCAAGCTGTCTATCTATCTATCTATCTATCTATCTATCTATCTATCTATCTATCTATCTATCTATCTATCTCATATCTATCTCATATCTATCTATCTATCTATCTATCTATCTCATATCTATCTATCTATCTATCTATCTATCTATCTGTCTATCTATATATCTCATATCTATCTATTGTCTGTCTATTTATCTATCTATTATCTATCTATCAGTCTATCTATTTATCTACAGTGGCATGCAAAGGTTTGGGCACCCTGGTAAAAATTACTGTTACTGTGAACACACACTGGCGTTAACGTTTTCCGGTATTGAGATCTGTTATAGTCCGCTTTCATCGTCAATGGGGACAAAACTGAACTGAACAGAACGCAGTGCTCCAAAATGCTTTCCGTTCCGTTTAGTTTCGTTCCCAGACCGGAGAGCAAACCGCAACGTGTTGTATATAGCTTTCCGTCCTGGGGATGTGGAGAAAAAAGCATCCGTCACAACCCCAATGCAAGTCAAGGGGGACAGATCCGTTTTCTCTGGCGCAATCTGCCACAATAGAAAACGGATCTGTTCCCCATTGACTTCCAATAGAGTTAATGACGGATCCGTTTTGGCAATGTTAAACATATGTTAAAGATAATACAACCGGATCCGTTCAAACGGATGCAGATGGTTGTATTATCAGTAATAGAAGCGCTTTTGCTGGATCCAGCCAAAAAAAACTAGGGTGACAGTAGCCTATGCAAGTTGAAGATGAAATGATCAGTTGACACATTCCATTTGTATTTTAAGCAAAATGTTTTTTATTTTCAACTTTTACATTTTATATAAAATAACATAAAAGGAAAATGTACTCTCCGTTTCCGCATTTGAGGAGCGCGGCCCCGAACTTCTAGGTTTCGGCACCAAACTTCTGGTCCGCAGCTCCGCAAAAGATAGAACATGTCCTATTCTTGTCCGCAGCTGCGGACAAGAATAGGCATTTCTATAGGGGATGCCGATTGGGTGTGTTGCGGACCCGCAATTTGCTGGTCCGCAACACATCAGAGGAGTGTGAATGGACCCTAAGGCCTCTTTCACACTACCATATGGCTATTTCAGTGTTTTGCGGTCCATTTTTCATTGTGTTTCCGTTTCCGTTCCGTTTTTCCGTTCCGTTTTTCCGTATGGCATATACAGTATACAGTAATTACATAAAAAAAATTGGGCTGGGCATAACATTTTCAATAGATGGTTCCGCAAAAACTGAACGGATACGGAAGACATACGGATGCATTTCCGTATGTGTTCTGTTTTTTTTTTGGCTGACTCATTGACTTGAATGGAGCCACGGAACGTGATTTGCGGGCAATAATAGGGCATGTTCTATCTTTCAATGGAACGGAAAAACGGAAATACGGAAACGAAGTACATTCCGTTTTTTTTGCGGAACCATTGAAATGAATGGTTCTGTATTCGGACCTTATACGGAACGCAAAAAACGGCCCGCAAAACGGGAGACCTCCCCTGTAGGGAGCATTAATCTGTTCAATCCCCTGAAATACTAGTGAAGAAACATCTCCATCATGTACTGTGGCAAAATATAAGGTGGCTGATGAAACATTTCTATTTTTTATATGTGGAATATCTGAAATATGTTTTGTGATTCAGGTTTTGATTTAATTAGCAGTGCAACCCACGTATTGTAGATGACATGAAACGCAGGTTATGACAAACAGAAAAAGAGGAATTGCAATTTACTGTCAATATTGTGCATCTTTGAAAACTCAATGTGTGGCCGTGGATTGGATAGTTTGTGCCGTTCGTATATGCACAACAGATACATCTTATGTGTCCACATTTAAAGGGTTAACTGTCATATTTTTTTTATTTGTTTGTTTATTAGAGCTAGAAATGTATACTAGTGATGAGCAAGCATGCTCGGCTGAATACCTGTTTGGCTCGAGCATCGCTATGCTCGGCACATGGCGATACTCGGCCGGGTACCACATGTGCTTGAGCGCCATGTCGAGTGTTGTGCGTGTTGGCAGCAATTTGAAAGTGCAAAGTTGCACTTTTTTTTTTTTTTTTTTTTTTTTTATAATTTACATATATGTCACCGCCAGATCTCTGAGAAGTTCTGACAGACGTTCTTCAGTACCTCCTGCATGATGTTTTTTTGTTTTGGTTTCACTTTGACATCTCTTCTTCTATCCCAGCTGTCATCTATTAGCAGTGATTGCCTCCCTTTATATCCCCTCCCATACTGCCTCACTTTGCGGTTTATACAACTTCCTGGATGGTGCTCACTGCTAGATGTTGCTACTGTGGGCTCTTCAGTTAAGTCTGTTCCTTTATTTGTGTTTTCCTGTTGGCTTGATCCTAGGTGACCCTGACTCCCTCCGTATTAAGTGCAGGGAGCCGGTGGTCGTATCCCCTTACTATTATAGGGGTTTCAGGTGTCACTAAGTCTAGGTACATGGACATGCAACTTTCTATCACAGAGATCTTTGCATGGGTTGAGCAGTCAGGGAGAGCTATAGGGCTTTAATAGGGCTCACCCTTTTGTTCCTTAGTTTTGGGATCAAGTCAGTTGGATCTTTATTTGTTACTTCTTGTTTTCTGCAACACCATCCGTGACACTATAAACCGCCGAAACCGTCTTAAGCATGGATCTGGTTTCACTTTTGACTGAATGCATGCAGGGTCTTTTACTGGAGGTAGCAGATCTCTGTAAAACTGTATCTCAGTTTCAGGTGACCGGTTCAGCTTGCGTTCATGGAGTTTGTTCTGAGCCTAAGATCTCGCTCCCGGATACGTTCTCCGGGGGTAGTGAGAATTTTGTTCGTTTTAGAGAGGCTTGCAAACTCCATTTTCGCCTACTTCCCCATTCCTCTGGTGATGAGGAGCAGAGGGTGGGGATCATCATCTCGCTACTCAGGGATAATGCTCAGTCTTGGGCCTTTTCGCTGCCGGTGGGGCACGGCCCCTCCGATCGGTGGATGAATTTTTTGCAGCCCTGGGTCAGATATACGATGACCCGGACCATATTGCTCTGGCTGAATCTAAAATGCGTCTTTTATGCCAGGGTAAACAGTCTGCTGAGATATACTGTTCAGAATTTCGGAGATGGGCAGCTGATACTGGTTGGAATGATGCTGCACTCCGAAGTCAATTTTGCCATGGTCTTTCAGAGGGATTGAAAGATGCATTTGCCTTTCATGAGAGACCTACCTCCTTGGAGTCATGTCTCGGGCCGTTCGCATTTACAGGCGTCTTAGAGAGAGAGAAGAGATCACTCCTTCCTGTCATACTCAGTCCAAGGACAGTGGTACGGTCTCATTCAGTGCCCAAGGGTCTCAGTCTCTATCAATCCCCTCTGAGGAGGAGCCCATGCAGCTGGGTTTGCTAGCCTCTAACAACAGAGGATTCAGCTCTCAGAGGGTTTGTTTCTGTTGTGGAGGTATAAATCATTTGGCAAATGTTTGTCCCTCTAGAAGATTCAGGGAAAGTTTTGAGGGTAATAAAGAAACTAAAAAGAAAAAATCCTCTAAAAACTTTTCATCTGTTACCATTGGCAAGGTTGATGCGGAAATTGAAGCTTTTCCGTTTGCTTGTAGTTCCCGTTTTGCCCTAACTGCCAGGGTGGCGCTAGAGAGCAAGAACATTTTTTGTGAGATTTTTGTAGATAGTGGAGCAGCTGTCAATCTCATTGATAATCAATTTGCTATAACACATGTTTTCCAGATATGCACTTTGGGAAAGGACATACCTGTTTTTGCTATTGATTCCGCTCCACTTTCTCAAAAATCGTTAAAGGGCATAGTTCACAATATCCGTTTGATTGTGAGTGATACTCATGTTGAGGATGTGTCATGTTTCGTCCTAAGCGGGTTGCCTACTCCTCTAGTGTTGGGGCTACCCTGGCTCACTAAACATAACCCCACCATTGATTGGCAAGCGAGGCAAATAAATGGTTGGAGTGACTTTTGCAGAGAGAATAGCCTCTCGACGTCTCTTTCAGAGGTTTCTACTATGACGGTACCATCTTTTCTCTCTGAATTTTCGGATGTGTTTTCTGAGAGTGGTGTTCAGGAGCTGCCCCCTCACCGGGAGTACGATTGCCCTATTAATCTCATCCCAGGCGCCAAGCTGCCTAAATCTCGTTTATACAATCTCTTCCAACCTAAAAGGGTCGCTATGCGTACTTATATCTCTGAGAGCCTGAGAAAGGGACACATACGACCCTCGAAGTCACCTGTTGCCGCTGGTTTTTTTTTTTGTTAAGAAAAAAGATGGTTCTTTAAGACCTTGTCAGGGAGCTGAACCGTATCACGATTCGTGACCCATATACTCTTCCTCTGATCCCGGACCTGTTTGACCAGATTGTTGGTGCTAAGGTTTGTTCCAAGTTGGATTTAAGAGGGGCATACAACCTGGTCAGGGTCAGAGAAGGGGACGAATGGAAGACGGCCTTCAATACCCCTGAGGACCATTTTGAGAATTTGGTTATGCCTTTTGATTTGATAAATGCTCCAGCTGTCTTCCAACATTTTGTGAACAGCATTTTTTATCAATTAATAGGGAAATTTGTACTAGTGTATCTAGATGATATTTAGATTTTTTCTCCTGATTTCAAAACTCATAGGGACCACCTACGCCAGGTCTTGCTCATCCTGCGGGAGAATAAATTGTACGCTAAACTGGAAAAATGTGTGTTTGCGGTTCCAGAAATTCAATTTCTGGGTTTTCTCCTTTCCGCTTCTGGTTTTCGCATGGACCCCGAGAAGGTCCGCGCTGTGCTTGATTGGGAGCTTCCTGAGAATCAGAAGGCGCTGATGCATTTTTTGGGTTTTGCCAATTATTACAGGAATTTAATTTTGAATTATTCCTCTGTTGTTAAGCCACTCACTGATATGACTAGAAAGGGGTTAGATTTTTCCTCCTGGTCGGTAGAGGCGCGTAAGGCCTTTTCTAGTATCAAAGAGAGTTTTGCTTCTGCTCCCATCTTGGTACAACCTGATGTCTCTTTGCCCTTCATTGTTGAGGTGGACGCTTCTCAGGTGGGTGTGGGTGCAGTCTTGTCTCAGGGTCCCTCTCCTGCCAAATGGCGTCCGTGTGCCTTTTTCTCGAAGAAACTCTTCTCCGCAGAGAGAAATTACGATGTGGGAGATAGGGAGTTGTTGGCCATCAAGTTATCTTTTGAGGAATCAGTAGAAAATAGGAATGTCCCACGGCGCAAAAACCACCCAGTGGTTAGATTAAGGATTATTTTTTTATTAGAGCAAGCGGTACAACGCGTTTCGGGGATATACCCCTTCTTCAGGTACAAATTGACTTGCATACATAAAAGCAAATTACATACATTTAAATACATTGTAAAAAACTGCCAAAAACAAAGGGGGCGGGAAGGGGGTGAGTCAGTGGGCGGTACTGAGAGAGCTCACAAAGATTGCTAAAAAAGAAAATATACAGGAGACAGAAAATTTCTTTTTTCTAGATATCCTTTTAGGTGTTTAATAACAGACTTAATTCTCCAAGTGGTGCGATCCTTATTTCTTAGCTTTTTACTAGGAGTACTGATTCATGATTGTTTTTATGGTCGCAGGACCTGGGAGGGTCATGTGAGCCGATCACATGACCTGTTGTGCTGCACGTGACCTCCTGCATCCCGAGACAACAGGGGGACTGGCTATATCGGGAGGCGGCCGGCCACGTGATCTGGCGGCTACACACGTCATCCCTTCTCCTAGCACCCAAATGCTATGGCTACATAAGAGGTGAGGAGTGTGGAGTTTCGTCCGTTCATATCGCTGTAGTGGATTCGGTACAGCTGATTATATAGGTTGCATTAGACTATTTTGTGACTTTGGATACATGTCATTGTGCTAAAAAATAGAGTATAATCGATCTAAAATGATAACTGTATTCTGGGAATAATTAGCTTATGCAATGAGAAATATTTTGGGTACAGATAAATGTTATATATTTTGGATGTAGTACACTGATACAGTAGAGAGTAGATGGAGTGTATTATCATACAGTGATTTATTTGATATAAAACAGGGAAAATAGAACACAATAGATAGATGAGTTGATATTGATTAAAAACTAGATGGAATAGGGTATATAATGTTGGTAAAATCCCATGGTACACATCTACCACGGGATTATACCAACATTATATACCCTATTCCATCTAGTTTTTAATTTATTATGTATGCAAGTCAATTTGCACCTGAAGAAGGGGTATATCTCCGAAACTCGTTGTACCGCTTGCTCTAATACAAAAATAACCCTTAATCTAACCACTGGGTGGTTTTTGCGCCGTGGGACATTCCTATTTTCTACTGAATCACTGGCTTTCTGAGGGATTTCAGGCATCCCTGAGCAGAATTATTTATCCCGGGCTGCATACCATCCACCGTGAGGGGCTTTTTACCTACCTGATATATGTCTACATTAGAGTTGTGCCTAATCTAGCACAACTCTACCAGGTGAGCCTCGATTTTTGGAGATACCACTTATTTTTTATTTAAGACTTTATTACCCTATGGTGCGCCATTTCTTTTGTTCCACAGTCGAACGAACCCTGCTCTAATTACAGCTTTTGAGGAATGGCGCCATTGGCTAGAGGGAGCCAGACACCCTATTACTGTGTTTACCGACCATAAGAATCTGGCCTACTTGGAGTCAGCCAAGCGTCTGAACCCGAGACAGGCCAGATGGTCTTTGTTCTTTTCAAGGTTTAATTTTGTTGTCACGTTCCGCCCTGGGGTTAAGAATGTGAAGGCCGATGCCCTGTCATGTTGTTTCCCGGGAGGGGGGAACTTTGAAGACCCGGGTCCCATTTTGGCTGAAGGGGTGGTGGTCTCTGCTCTTTATCCTGAATTGGAGGCAGAGGTTCAGGCAGCCCAGGCAGAGGCTCCTGATCTTTGTCCTCCTGGGAGGTTGTTTGTGCCTCTCGCTTTACGACACAAGGTTTTTAAGGAACACCATGATACTGTCCTTGCTGGGCACCCGGGGGGGTAGAGCCACAGTGGATCTCATTGCACGGAGATTCTGGTGGCCGGCGCTTCGTAAGTCGGTTGAGGGTTTTGTGTCAGCCTGCGAGACCTGCGCTCGTGCCAAAGTCCCTCATTCACGGCCATCAGGTCCTCTCCTCCCGTTACCCATTCCTTCCCGTCCTTGGACACATTTGTCCATGGACTTCATTACGGACATGCCTCGTTCCTCGGGGAAGACTGTGATTCTGGTGGTGGTGGACCGTTTTAGCAAAATGGCGCATTTCATTACTTTTCCTGGGTTGCCCAATGCTAAAACGCTGGCGCAGGCATTTATTGATCACATTGTCAAGTTGCATAGTATTCCTTCAGACATAGTTTCTGATAGGGGCACGCAGTTTGTTTCCAGATTCTGGAAGGCTTTCTGTTCTCGCCTGGGGGTTCGGTTGTCATTCTCTTCTGCTTTCCACCCACAGTCGAATGGCCAGACAGAGCGCATCAATCAGAATCTGGAGACATATCTGCGCTGTTTTGTGGCGGAGAATCAGGAGGATTGGTGTTCTTTTTTGTCTCTTGCTGAGTTTGCTTTAAATAACCGTTGTCAGGAGTCCTATGATAAGTCACAATTTTTTGGTGCATATGGGTTTCATCCGCAGTTTGGGACATTCTCTGGAGAGGGGTCTTCTGGTTTACCTGATGAGGAGAGATTCTCCTTGTCTTTGTCATCTATTTGGCAAAAGATTCAGGATAATCTAAAGAGCATGAGTGAGAGATATAAGCGTGTGGCGGATAAGAGACATGTGCCTGGTCCGGACCTGAATGTTGGTGATCTGGTGTGGTTGTCTACTAAGAATATTAAATTGAAGGTTCCCTCCTGGAAGTTGGGTCCTAAGTTTATTGGGCCTTACAAAATCTTGTCCGTCATTAATCGCGTTGCCTACCGTCTTGATCTTTCTCAGACTTGGAAGATCCATAATGTTTTTCAAAAGTCCCTATTAAAACCTTATGTCCAACCCACTGTACCCTCCTCTTTGCCTCCGCCTCCTATTATGGTTGATGGTAATCTTGAATTTCAGGTCTCTAGGATTGTGGATCGTATTATCCGCGGTTCTCTTCAGTACCTCGTTCATTGGGAGGGTTATGGTCCTGAGGAGAGGATGTGGGTTCCAGTGGCGGACATTAAGGCCACTCGTCTTATCAGGGCTTTCCATAGGTCCCATCCTGAGAAGATGGGCTCTGAGTGTCTAGAGTCCACTCGTAGAGGGAGGGGTACTGTCACCGCCAGATCTCTGCTCGGCACATGGCGATACTCGGCCGGGTACCACATGTGCTTGAGCGCTATGTCGAGTGTTGTGCGTGTTGGCAGCAATTTGAAAGTGCAAAGTTGCACTTTTTTTTTAATTTCTTTTTTAGAATTTACATATATGTCACCGCCAGATCTCTGAGAAGTTCTGACAGACGCTCTTCAGTACCTCTTGCATGATGTTCTTTTGTTTTGGTTTCACTTTGACATCTCTTCTCCCTCTCCCAGCTGTCATTTATTAGCAGTGATTGCCTCCCTTTATATCCCCTCCCATACTGCCTCACTTTGCGGTTTATACAACTTCCTGGATGGTGCTCACTGCTAGATGTTGCTACTGCTGGCTCTTCAGTTAAGTCTGTTCCTTTATTTGTGTTTTCCTGTTGGCTTGATCCTAGGTGACCCTGACTCCCTCCGTATTAAATGCAGGGAGCCAGTGGTCGTATCCCCTTACTATTATAGTGGTTTCAGGTGTCACTCAGTCTAGGTACATGGACATGCAACTTTCTATCACAGAGATCTTTGCATGGGCTGAGCAGTCAGGGAGAGCTATAGGGCTATAATAGGGCTCACCCTTTTGTTCCTTAGTTTTGGGATCAAGTCAGTTGGATCTTTATTTGTTTCTTCTTCTTTTCTGCAACACCATCCGTGACAATATATTTCCCAAAATCTGACCACATTTTTGCTGTCTGAGGTTTAATCCGTTAATCTCAGTGGTCTGCATTTGAACACCGTCTGTGGTTTTCAGGGCCATATATTGGAAAAAAGTAAAAAAAAAAATATATATACATATTTCCCAGAATATGACCACATTTTTGCTGTCTGCGGTTTAATCCGTTAATCTCAGTGCTCTGGATTTGAAAACCGTCTGTGGTTTTCAGGGCCATATATTGGGAAAAAGTGGAAAAAAAAATATATACATATTTCCCAGAATCTGAACATATTTTTGATGTCTACGGTGTAATGCGTTAATTGTGTGATCTGCATTTCAAAGCATTTGCAGGTTGCCAGGGCCTTATCCAGGGCAAAAATAAAGGTTTCCAGGGCCATATCCAGGCCAAAAATTTTAATACAGAAAAAAATATTTTTTCCCCGAATCTGACCACATTTTTGCTGTCTACGGTGTAATGCGTTAATTGTGTGATCTGCATTTCAAAGCATTTGCTGGTTGTCAGCGCCTTATGTAGGCCAAAAAATAAAATACAGAAAACGAATTATTAGTTTTCATATTTATTTCATAATTTCATAATTATTTTCCATAATCTTAACATATTTATGCTGCCTATGGCGTAGTCCCTGAATTCAATACCTTTTGTGGTTGTCAGGTTCAGATTTTGACAAAATATATAAAATACAGAAAACATGTTTTTTCACATATAATATTTAAGACATGACAAATATTTGAAAAAATTCAAAAAAGCTAACAAAAGCTTTTCAAAGACCCCAAAGTCCTTTTAAGGACTACTGTGTGTGTGTGTTTAACATCAGCAAGATATTTGTATTTAATACCTATTACTGACATATACTGTACATCATTTGTAGACTGTTTTTTTGCGTAAATGCAAATAAACAGCTCCACATTTATTGTCTATAGTGTGTGCGTTTAATACACATCCGTGACATATACAGTACTCCATCCGAAAAGGGTTTCTTTAGGTATAATTTAACAAATATGGGCCTAATCTATATTTGTTTTTTCTGTGACATATACAGTACGCCATCTGAAACGGGTTTCTTTAGGTCAAATTTTACAAATCTGGGCTTAATGTTATAGTTCATAGTGTTTGTCTTTCTGTGACCAATACTGTACTACATCAGAAAGCAGTGTCTGCAGCGCTAATTTAAATAATTTGTGCCACATCTACTGTGTGTGCGTTTGATCCATATCAATGACATATACTCTACTTTATCCATACACAGTGTATTCTAGTCTGTGACTTTATCAGGGCTACATCTCCAGTGTAATGTGTGTGCATCCCAAAAAGCTATTTTTCTTTATTTGCACCTACACTTACAAATCCTACGCTACTGTATGTGTGACATACTTTGAAGCTTATATAACATTTGATATTATAAAGGCGGAAAGTACGGGCCGTGTAAGTGGACGTATTGCTGATGGTGCAAGCAGAGGCCCAGGTCCTGTGCACAATAAAACTGAGTAAAATAATGTAGCAGAGGGCCTACACTCAAAAACATTATTTGAAATGGCCTTCCGGTAAGCTAACCTTAAAAAATATTCTTTTCTAGTCCTTTCCGGTCAGCTGACCCTCTAAAACATTATATTGAGGGCCTTACGGTTGAGCTCACCCTCTAAAACATTAGATGTGAGGGCTTGCAGGTGAGCTGACCCTACAAATCATTATATGTGCGGGTCTGCAGGTTAGCTGACTCTAAAAAATATTTATATGTAAGGGCCTGCAGGTGAGCTGACCTTCTAAAACATTATATGGGAGGGCCTGCAGGTGAGCTGACCGTCTAAAACATTATATGTGAGGGCCTGCAGGTGAGCTGACCTTCTAAAACATTATATGTGAGAGCCTGCAGGTGAGTTGACCCTACCAATCATATGTGAGGGCCTGCAGGTGAGCTGACCCTACCAATCATGTGTGAGGGCCTGCAGGTGAACTGACCCTACAAATCATTATGAGCGAGGACTGCTTAAAACGCATGTTGATGTGCTGGATGATGAGAAGAAGGATGAGAAAAGGAAGATTGAACCATATTGAACCATATAACCTTTTTTGTGGTGGTAGAGGTGCATGTGAATACAGTGTATTCAGTACGTTAAAAACACCACATTTAAATTGCCTTTATGTTCAGCCACTTTCATCTGGTGGAGTAGAGAAGACAGGGGAAATCCAGGCCTGGTTCATATTTATAAGAGTCGACCTGTCAGCATTTTAAGTTGACAGACGGATGCTCTTATCAGTTATTATGCCCCCAGCAGCAACAAATACCCGCTCTGACAAAACGCTGGCGGCAGGGCAGGCCAGCACCTCCAAGGGGTAGAGCGCCAGTTCGTGCCACGTGTCCAGCTTGGACACCCAATAGTTGTAAGGCACAGAGAGATCACTGAGGACACTGGCACGGTCTGCTATGAACTCTTTCACCATCTTCAAAAAATGTTCCACACTTGTGACACTAGGCCGCGCATCAGGTTGAGGGTGCTGGCGGGTGTCATAAAACTGTCCAAGGCCTTGGAGAGTGTTGTCCTCCCTCTGCTGGAACTGCTGTGTTTTTCCCATAACATACCCTGCTTGGTTGGCCAAGGAACTACGTACTCTGCCGCCAGCGTTCTCAGGTTCAAATTTTTGCGCAATTACATTTTGTTCCATTATTATTATTATTGTTTTTGTTTGTATTATTGTTGTTATTTATTGTATTGTTTTTATGGTTTATGGTTGTAAAAATTATTGTTTTTATGGTTTAGGGTTTAAAAATATGTTTTGGTTATTTTGAAGTTAATTAACAGGCCATCCCATTGGTTTACCTCCACTCTAGTGTGTTATGTTTTTTTTTATATTAATGTATAAGTTTGGAATGTTTGTTGTGCGTGGGACATCAACAGGGAATCAACAAGGTAAAAGAGGAGAGAATATTTAAAAGAAGAAAAACTGCTACAAGAGGACATAGTTTTAAATTAGCGGGGCAAAGGTTTAAAAGTAATATCAGGAAGTATTACTTTACTGAGAGAGTAGTGGATGCATGGAATAGCCTTCCTGCAGAAGTGGTAGCTGCAAATACAGTGAAGGAGCTTAAGCATGCATGAGATAGGCATAATGCCATCCTTCATATAAGATAGGGCCAGGGGCTATCCATAGTACTTAGTATATTGGGCAGACTAGATGGGCCAAATGGTTCTTATCTGCCGACACATTCTATGACATATAAGCTGTATGATTGCCATGTGTGTGAGCTTGCCGAGCTGAAAAGCTGCCAACAAGTTACGGCCATTATCAGACACAACAAACAACTATGCCTGGTTGTAGGTTGAGTGGCGAGAGCCACAGCTCAGTCTGGTCCCTTATACCCTGTCACAGCTCTGCGGCGGTGTGCTGTTTTTCACCTAAGCAAATAATTTCAGCACGGCCTGTTGCTGCCTCCCCACTGCTGTGCTACACTGCTTACAGCTACTGACTGATGGCTGACTGGGGCTGAAAGATGACAATTCTGAGGTGGAAATGGAGTAGGAGAAGGGGGGTTTGCTTAAATTAATGTAGATGGTGGTAGTGGTGGTGAAAATCCTGATGGGAAGTGGGCCCGCAATCCTTGGCGTTGCTTGCTCCCGGCCTCCACAAGGTGCACCCAGTGTGCCGCCACGGACATGTAGCATCCCTGGCCAAAAGCACTTGTCCATGTGTCAGTTGTTAAGTGGAACTTCATGATAACTGCGTTGGTCAGGGCACGGGTGATGTTACAGCAGACAATTGATGGTGCAATGCGGGGCTGGAACACCAAGATAAATAGTGACGGCTGGGGACTGAGTAACGGAGGAAGGCTGCCGCCATGAGGCTGAGGAGAGCTCAGTGTCCACAGGCCTAAATAGCAACATTTATTGGGCCACCTATTTTTAAAGGTGTGCATTAAGTGCTGAGGCCTGTGGGTGGGTGGCTGGCTATATGCACTTTTGTTCAAAGGCCTGGGTTAAGGGCAACTGTACGCGGGCCTATTTGGTGTGCCCGCCTTCTCCCTTTTGCCATCCCACAGCCTCTTTCAGCCTGTTGCGGGGCTGTGGATCCCTCCCCCTCTGTACTACTGTCTTAGCTTGGCTTGCCACCTACCCAGGTTGGGTCAGTGATGTCATCGTCCAGCAACTCCTCTTGCACTTCCTCACTCGGGTCATCCTCCTGACCCTTTAAAAGGGTCAGCTCACCTGCAGGCCCAAACCAAAATTATTTCTCAGGGTCAGCTCACCTGCAGGCCCAAACCCAAAATCTTTTACAAGACTAAGGTCACAGATTGATTATAAAGATACAGATGGCAAACTCATCTTTAGAGCTGTATGATGGGCACCTGCAGAATAATGCAGCCATCAAAATGAAGTCGGGTTTGTCGGTTCCACCGCAGCTCACCAGCAGGACTGAAAATCAAATCTTAAAAAGGGTCAGCTCACCTGCAGGGCCAAATCTAAAATCTTTTACAGGGTCAGCTCACCTGCAGGCCCAAACCTAAAATCTTTTACAGGGTCAGCTCAACAGCAGGCCTGCAACTATTGCTGCCTTGCTTTGAAATGGTAGCCATATTCGTTTCTCAGGCATCCTCTCCGAAATTGAACAATGATTCACCTTCACCCGTGGTCACCATGTTAGGCGCATAAAAGAACATTGAAAGCTGATAGGGAAGAGATCGTGGACGTGCGATCAGGCAGAAGTTATCTAGAGTCAACAAAGCGGCAGCAGGGCCTCTCCTGTATAACGTTTCCTTATCCAAAATACCGCAGTGACATTCCCTGTAATTTTGTATTGCTAATTCCAATAGCAGGGCATCTTAAGAGTTCTGTATTGTTATTTATCGTCAATACCTCCCAGAGTCAGGAGAAATTTGTGCGCCCCCCGCTTGTTTCCTTGGATGTGGTAGCCGTTTGTCAGGCTACCTTTATGGAATCAGACACTGATTCCCTGTTACCCGTAGTTTACAATTGTTTTGAGCTGACTATTAAATGGATAGTTGATAGGGCAGACATCCGAATGGATCATCGCCGTCACAGGGATGTGCCATCGACCCCAGGTTAGCTAGAGTCACCAAATCGGCAGCAGGTCACCGCCCATAATGTTTTAGATGGTCAGATTGGCAGGCCATTGCGCCTAATGTTTTTAAGGGTCAACAGCAGGCCATCAATGATAATTTTAGCAAAATGCTGCTGCAGCACCACACTTGCTAAAAAAAATATTTTTATTTATGAAAACATGACAGTTACCCATTAAAACTACTCAAATAAGGAAGCTTCACTGGTTTAAGCCTCATTCACACGTCAATGTTTTGGTCAGGGATTTCCATCAGTGATTGTGAGCAAAAGCCAGGATTGAAGCCTCCACAGTCTGTGCGACAATAGGGTATATAGGGTATAATGGAAAGATCTGCACCTATTCTGTGTTTTTGACCCGCACCTTGTTTTAGCTCAAAATCACTGATGGAAATTACTGACCGAACACTGATGTGTGAATGAGGTATAAGACTGAGATTTATCTAGACAAAGGATAGGAGATATTTTTTGTGCTAGGGTGGATGCCTTTCTAGAGACATATCGCACATTCTGCAAATTAACCTTTCTCCACTCCTCTTTAGGCCGAGTTCACACGAACGTGTGTGATCCGTGGCCGTATTCACTTCAATGGGTCCGCAAATCCGGAATTGCGGAACGGCCGCACGGAACTGGACCCCTCGGAAGCACTAAGGAGTGCTTCCGTGGGGTTGCGTCCCGTACTTCCGTTCCGCAAAAAGATAGAACAGGTCCTATCTTTTTGTGGAACGGGCGGATCGCGGACCCATTAAAGTGAATGGGTCCGCGATCCGATGCGGTTGACCCACGGCCGGCGATCGTGCATTGCGGCCCGCAGCAGCGGCACGGGTCACACACGTTCGTGTGAACTCGGCCTTATAGTTGAAAACAGGTATAAATGCTTCTGAGCACATCTGAGAGAACTCTGCCCTCTAATTGGTAAAAAAAAATATAGGTTTATCCTTTAAGGATGGTTTAGGTTTGGTAGTTAGTAAAGATTCCTTAAACCTTTGAGCAACCAAGCTTTGGGCTCTCTTCACACTAAGGCTACTTTCACACTAGCGTTTTGTGCAGATCCTTCATGGATGGAACCGTCCAAATAATACAACCGCCTGCATCCGTTCAGAACTGATCCGTTTGTATTATCTGTAACATTGCCGAGACGGATCCATCTTGAACACCATTGAAAGTCAATGGAGGACGGATCCGTTTTCTATTGTGCCAGATTGTGTCGGTGAAAACAGATCCGTCCCCATTGACTTACATTGTGTGTCAGGACGGATCCGTTTGGCTCAGTTTCATCAGACGGACACCAAAACGCTGCAAGCAGCGTTTTGGTGTCCGTCTCCAAAGCGGAATGGAGACTGAACTGATGCAAACTGAGCGGATCCTTTTCCATTCAGAATGTATTAGAATGCAAACTGATCCGAACGGATCTCACAAAAGCCAAAACGCGAGTGTGAAAGTAGGTTCGGTTCTAAGTACTTCTAAGTCGCGGTTCTATTAGTCCTACTCACTACAGTGTCTAACACAGTGATGACATGAGCTTCCTCTTCTCTCTTTGACTCTCTGTAGATGTAGACGGCTCTGTACCGTCTCCCATATTTCTCAGCTTTAACCACAAATAGTTCAATTAGTTAAAATCTCTGGAAAAGCTCATGCTCTTCATTTACATCAGTTTCCTGTCACTAATAGTTTGGCGGTGTATAGGTGTGAGACTTTTCTCAGCTGACAGATGGAGATCCTCTGACCTCTACTAACCAGATGTTCTAAGATGCACCCATTAGTCGTGTCTTACAGAATATGATGTTGTCCTTGATGGCAGTAATGAGATGAGATTGAACAATATGTATATATAGTCCATATGGTCTCCATGGTTACAGAGCACCTCCACTCATAGAGTATGTTTCTTGCATTCACAGATGACAAAGCTACGTGTAAGTTTAAACGATCAGGATAATTATTTCTTATTATTATTTGCATTATTAATTAGAGCCAAGAGATAAATCGTTTCACTTCTGTATTAAAAGTTTAATTTTTCTCTTTACTTCTCAAATACTGTAAATACAGGATAAAAAATATGAAGCAGCATAGCCTTGGATAAAAATCTCCTACCGTTTTATGTATTCAGACTCCAAGCTCACTCCCTAGTGCAATCTGACCCTGCAGTCATATCTTGCTCCATTCCCCTGCTCCCTCTTTTACTTTCGATAAATTAGTAAGAAGACGCGGTTGAGTACGGGCACATTCGCACATGCAGATGCTTGGACCAATCCCAGAGCTAGGCAGGGGATTTAAGGCTGGTATTGTCGTTTTGTCTTCTTTTGCCTGTGATTTTGTTCCTGGCTGCTGTTAGTTCTGTGTTCTCGAAACGTTGCTGCATTTTTGTTGAACCTTTCTGTTTACTGACTTTGGCTTGTCTCTGGATGAACCTCCTGCTCCCAGTAACTTTTCTGGTTTACACGCTGGCTTGTACTTCTCTCCTGCTGCTCCCCGCCATCAGATAGGTCTGCTAGCTGTGAGCTCACACTTGTTTTATGCCTATATAATCTCAGCCTGATAAAGAAAATTAAAATTAAGTAAAAAAAATCTCTTTATTAGTGAACCTACGGTAACAACTGGGGCAGGAGTATCCACAAATTGTGCCACAGACAGACTAAGGGCCCAGGAAATGATGAACGGCGTCTCATCAAATATATCCCTCAATCAAACTACACCCCACCAAATACTCTGATTTTGGTAACAGAGTATCAGCCAAAGTATATCCACTGTATGGAAGCCTCAGCTGCCTGGAAGATACCTAGGTGACTACAGCCGCCAGAGGTGCACCTAGCCTTTCTGCTGCCTGCCCCTCCCTCCCCAATGCTAACCTAACCCCTTCCCTTCAGCCCATGGCCCTTCGGCTACCCCTCTCTTGCCCCTGCATGGTGCTGCCTGAGGCGATCGCCTCACCTGGCCACCTCACCTGGTGCACCCCTGACAGCCACCTATAATAATCAAGCGGCCAGGTACACGCAGATGAGGCTCTATAGATCGGTGTCCTAGCGCATCGTTATGTTTTTTATATAGCAGTGCTAGCTCCAGTTATTAGTGCCTTCTGCCTAAAATTCCATTCAGTGAATGTAGCACTATCTACAAGTCGATTGAATGATCTAGTGCTTAAAATACACAAAACACTATCTGCCTATGAATGGATTAGCTGCTTAACGCGTTTTTACGCCGGAGTTGTTCCCCGTGTCATCAGGAGCAGAAAAAACTATGGCTGCAAGAGCCAACAGCAAATACCCGGCACTGGAATGGCTGCTCACACTTGTTTTACACCACCTTACTCTGAAGATGTAACCTGGGTCCCTAGATGCCAAGTCTAACTGACCACACAGCATGCTTTTGAGGGCACCTGGAGGTAACCTTGGATTTAGTATCCGAAGTGATGAAGAAACATATATACCAGATTTAGAGTTTACTGGCAGTAATTCCTTATAGTGACCCTGTATTTTTCCTCTCCTCTGTCTCTTTACATCGACCATTTAAAAGGACCATATAAAGTGACTACAAGATCAGACTACACTCATGACTTTTTTGTAGTCTGCATCCTTGGAGACACCTAGATCTCCCTAGAAGCTTTATGCACAGAATCGTATTATATTGACAATTAAGGCTATTTGCAACTGTGCTTTGGAGCAATACAAATAATTGCAAAGTGTATATACCCTATGCATCCCTCTAGTTTATAGGTTTCTGGGTTTATAAATAAAGGAATTGCACTCAGTATAATTTTCTTATGGAGTAGGAGTTCTCCTATTGTTTCATCAGGTTAGTGTGTGACCGCAGTGCTTGCTGGGCAACTGCCTTACAGCTGAGCAGTCATTGAGGTCACAAGACCACTAATTGGAGCCTCTGGCCTATTTGCAGAGACTTACTTCATTGGTCGGCTTTTAAAACTTCTGGTTTCTTTAAGGTTCTTGTTGGTGATAGCTTAAGGTATATATGCTTAATCCAGTAATCTTCTATGGCTTCCAGTCTCTTGTTCAAGTCTAGACTGAGTTCCTAGTGCAGTGGTGTTTTGATTCCAGTGGTTTGCTGTAGTTCCAGTTCTTGTTCTCTGTTTGCTCATATCCACATTCCCCGTCGAAGTCTACTCCTTGTATACTTGCTGTAGTTAAGGTCTTCTTAGTTTCTTTTTCTTGTCCCTGGGTTCTACTGCCCTACTGTTGTTTATATCAGGGTCAGTATTGCAGATTAGAGTTTTCATTATGAATATCTATAGGGATAGTGATGTTAGCAATTCAGGTGTTAGGGTGCAATGCAAGGCACCAACCAAACAGACCAGTGAGGATGAAGTCAAAAGGGTTTATTAACAAAATAAACAAAGTCCAGGTTAACTTCACTGGGCAAATATCAGGCAAACAGGAGTAGGAGTAGTCCCGATCCATGCATAAGTCTCTGTGCAACTTGCCAGGTTGAATGCATCCCCGCACATGTGAATGCATCCCCGCATCGGTTCGCAAAGGGGTTGGAGCTGGTATATCAATGGAGACATGCGTAACCTGTCCCACAGCCCCACGAGGACCATTTTTGGTCACACCGGAGTGTGAGACAGGTGAGGATCTTACATAGGGCCAGTTTTTAGGGACAGATCTAGGGAAAAATTCCGGGAAAGCCAGGGTCCGGGTCAGTTATTGTCTGTTTGTTCAATCTTCTGTTCACCATATCTTCCCCAAAATATGTTTGTCTGACTACAATCACCATCCTGTTTCTTGATAGATGTATTTTCTTGCCTTTTTTGTTACCTGCTCATATTTCTTATTTGTTTGACTGTTTGGTTGTTGCATAATTCAGCGCTACACTATGTCCTGGGGACAGCTAAATACCGGGAGATACTTCTAGTACACATCAAAAGGGATTGCTATGGTTGAAGTTTTAATCCGTCTGATCTGTTTCTACTCAACCACAAAAATTACTCTTACTAGCAGAGTCATTAATGTTTTGAGTGTAGAAGATGGAATGAAACTGTCAAATGCGTGGTGGCTTCATTGCAACTGGTGTTCCTCAAGCATGCTCGGCAGAAAACCAGTTTGAATACCGCATGTGCTCGAACGCAATGCTCAAGTCTCCTCCCTGCATGGTTGTTAGCTGCTAAACAGCCAATAAACGCGAAGTGCTGCCCTTCACTGTAATGCCGTGGCCATGTTGGTTACTGACATTACAGTGATTGGCTGGCCGAAATGCGCCATTGGATGCTATATAGCACTCGATGACAAGTGTTCGGCTCAGTTTTAGTCAGGGAGAGCTGTGCTGAAGAAGGGAAAGATAGTGTAGGGAGTGAATTTTTTTTGTTGTAAATTTTAAAACTTGTCAGAGACCCAAAAATCCTTTTAAGGACTATTGTTGTGTGTGGCAGCAGCAATATATTTTTAGCGCAACCTGCGCTAAATAGCTTGAACTTTACAGACCCTAAAGTCCTTTTAAGGACTGTTGTGTGTGGCAGCAATATCCATTTTTAGTGCATCTTGCGCTAAATAGCGTGCAATAGTTAGATCGCTGCAAACAGCGACATTATCTGCGTTACATCTCCTGTGTAATGTGTGCACATCCCAAAAATATCTGACATCCAGTGTACTTTTTCCGTAGACGGTGTCCGCTGCGGACAGTGACATTACCTGCGCTACATCTCCTGTGCAACGTTTCCACACCCAAAATACCTTTGACATTCCCTGTAATTTTTTATTAGTCGCTATTGACATCAGTGACAGTATCTGCGGTATATCTCCTGTTTGATGTTTCCACATCCCAAATACCCTTTTTTATTTTTTTGCGCATACACTTACAAATCCTATGCTACTGTGCGTGTGACAAACTTTCAAGCATATATACCATTTAATATGAAGAAGGCGAGCAGTAAGGGACAGGGAAGTGGCCGTGATGCTGATGATGCAAAAAGAGGCCGTGGCCCTGGGCGCGTTGAAACTGTGCCTGCTGCCAGAGCACAAGAAAAACAATCATCCAGGATACACGATACCTAGCTTCATGTCCCAGTTTGCATCGGCGCAGGACAACGCTCTCGAAGTCAGACCAGTGCGACCAGGTGGCCGGTTGGATTGCAGCAGATAAAGCTTCCAGTCAGTTAAGCACCACCCTGTCTTCCACCAAGTCCAGTCTCAGTATCTCATAGTCTGGTCAACACAATCCTCACCCTGATCCTCCTTCCTCCCACCATGGAGAGTCTTGCCAAACAAGTGATCCCACACTCGGATATTCCAAGGAGCTCTTTTCAGTGCCATTCCTTCACTTGGGCCTCTCGACAAGCCCGCTTGAAGAGGGACATAAGATATTGTGCCCTGATTCCCAAACTCTCTAGCATCCACAGTCACAAGAAGATGACGGTGGGGAATGGCAATTAGTGTTCACGAGGTAGCTGATGATGATGAGACACAGTTGTCAATAAGTCAATGGCAATTAGTGTCTCAAGAGGTTGATGATGAGGATGAGACACAGTTGTCAATAACTGAGGTAGTGGTTAGGTCAACAAGTCAGGAGGATGAGCAGTGTGAGGAAGTGGAAGAGGAGGTGGTGGACGATGAAGTCACTGACACAACCTGAGAAAGTGGCAAGCCGAGCGAGGACAGCAGTACAGAGGGGGAGGGATCCGCAGCACCATAACAGGTTGGAGAGGTAGTGAGGTGGCAAAAGGGAGAAGGAGGGCCACACTAAACAGGCCCACAACTGTTCCCCAGCACAAAACCTTGCAGAAATCTCCCTTGCCAAGGGATAAGTGTTCTGCAGTCTGGCGTTTTTTTGAGGAAAGTGCGGACGACAAAAGAATTGCAATTTTCAACCTGTGCCATACAAAACTGAGCAGGCGCGTGAACACTAGCAACCTCACCACCATCAGCATGATCCGCCACATGGCATCAAAGCACCGTAATAGGTGGGCTGAACGCCTGGGTCCACAATCTGTGTCTGCATCCTCTTACCCTGTGTTATGTGCTGGCCAATCCCCTGTTGAAGGCACCCTGCACCTGGACCTTCACAAGCACCATCAGCGACCACATTGACTTCAGTGTCCCAGAGCAGCATACAAATGTCCTTACCCCAGGCATTTGAACACAAGCGCAAATACTCAACCACCGACCCAGGCCATAGCACTAAATGCGCAACTTTCCAAATTACTGGCCCTGGAAATGTTGCCATTTCAGCTTGTGAAAACGGAGGCCACTATTTTTCACGGTGTGCCATGCCCGCCTTACAACAGCATATGTCCCATAACATCACTCGTGCCCTGACCAACACAGTTACTGAGAAGGTCCACTTAACCACTGACACATAGACAAGTGATTTCGGCCAGGGACGCTACATTTCCCTGACGGCACACTGGGTGAACATTGTGGAGGCCGGGAGCGAGTCATACCCTGGGATGGCATAGGGGCTACCGACGCCAAGGATTCCATCAGGGTTTCCGCCACCACCTACGTTAGTGGCTCCAACCCCCACTTCTCCTCCTCCGTATCCTCCTCCACTTCCACCTCAGAATTATCCTCTTGCAGCACCAGTCAGCCATTAGTTAGTAGCTGGAAGCAGTGTTGCACTGCAGTGGGGAAGCGTCAACAGGCCGTGCTTAAACTGATCTGCTTAGGTGACAAACAGCACACCGCCACAGAGCTGTGGCAGGGGATAAGAGACCAGACTGAGCTGTGGCTCTCGCCACTCAACCTACAACCAGGCATGGTTGTGTCTGATAGAGGCTGTAACTTGGTGGCAGCTTTGGAGCTTGGCAAGCTCACGCACAAAGCATGCCTAGCCCACGTCTTAAACTTAGTGGTTCAGTGGTTTCTCAAAACCTACCCCAATTTGCCTGAGCTACTGGTGAAGGTGCGCCGCGTGTGTGCCCATTTCCGCAAGTCATCGACAGCTTCCACCGGTCTGTCAACGCTGCAGCAGCGCTTACAATTGCCAGCTCACCGACTGTTGTGCGACGTGAGCACGCGCTGAAACTCGATGTTCCACATGTTGGCCAGGCTTTGTGAGCAGCAGACGGCAGTAGTGGAATATCAGTTGCAACATGGTCGTCGCCTTTCCAGTCAGCTTCCGCTCTTCAAAAGCGACGAGTGGACATGGATGTCTGACCTCTGTGAGGTTTTAAGAAACTTTGACTATTCAACACAGATGGTGAGCGGTGATAACGCTATTATCAGCGTCACCATCCCACTTCTGTGTCTACTCAAACGCTGCTCACAATTAAGGCCAACACTTTTCATGTGGAACAGGTGGAAATGGGGGAAGACATTACACAGGGTGATAGCCAGACCACCCTTAGTTCATCTTCTCAGCGCAAATTGGATGATGATGATGACGAGGAGGAGGAGCAGGAGACGGTTGCCTCTTCTACAGAGGGTAGTACCCATGGAAGTTTAATTCCATCTCTTCAGTGTGGATGGGCAGAAGAGGAGAAAGAGGATGAGGAGATTGAGAGTCATCCTCCTGATGACGACAGCGAAGTCTTGCCTGTTGGGACTTGGCACACCTGTTGGCATACATGGCTGACTTTATGTTATGCTGCCTTTCCAGTGAACCACGCGTTTTACGCATTTTGGACAACGCCGATTACTGGTTGTTCACCCTTCTCGACCCCCGCTACAAAGAGAACTTCTCATCTCTCATTCCTGTGGTGGAGAGGACGAGCAAAATGGTGCAATACCAGAAGGTCCTTGTGGAAAATTTCTCCAAAAATTTCCATCTGACAACGCTAGCACCAGATTACGTAGTTCCTTGGGCAACCGAGAAGGTGAGATGAGGGGAACACACAGCAGTTCCAATAGAGGCAGGGCAACACTCTCCAAAGCCTGGGACAGTTTCATGACACCCCGCCAGCACCCTCGCCCTTATGCGCGGCCTAGTGTTACAAGGAGGGAAAAATTTTGGAAGATTGTGAAGGAGTATGTAGCAGACCATGTCAGCATCCTCAATGATCCCTCTGTGCCTTAAAACTACTGGGTTTCCAAGCTGGACATGTGGCACAAACTGGCTCTCTACGCCTTTGAGATGCTGGCCTGCCCTGCCACTAACGTTTTGTCAGAGTGGGTATTTAGTGCTTCTGAGGGCATAATAACTAATAAGCGTATCTGCCTGTCAACTGAAAATGCTGACAGGTTGACTCTTATAAAAATGAACAAGGTCTGGATTGCCCCTGACTTCTCTACTCCACCAGAGGAAAGCGGCTGAACAGAAAGGCACTTTAAATGTGTTTTTTATAATGTACTGAATACACTCTATTCCCATGCACCCCTTCCACCACAAAAAAGGGTAAATTGTTCAATCTTCCTTTTCTTGTCCTCCTCCTCTTCCATCATATCAGCATGCTTATTAGTCTACCCTCGCTCCTAATGTTGTAGAGGGTCAGCTTACCTGCCTGCCCTCGCATGTAATGTTTTAGAGGGTCAGCTCACCAGCAGGCCCTCACATATAATGTTTTTGAGGGTCAGCTCATCAGCATGCCCTCAACCATAATGTTTTACAGGGTCAGCTCACCATCAGGCCCTCACCTACAATATTTTAGAGGGTCATCTCATCAGCAGGCACTCACCTACAATCTTTGAGAGGGTCAGCTCACCAGCACACCCTCAACCATAATGTTTTACAGGGTCAGCTCGCCAGCAGGCCTCCCCTACAATCTTTTAGAGGGTCAGCTCACCAGCAGGCCTTTGCATATAATGTTTTGAGGGTCAGTTCACCAGCAGGCCCTCGTCCATAATTTTTTCAATGGTTAGCTAAGCAGCAGGCACTCACTCATAATTTTTTCAATGGTCAGCTCAGCAGCATGCACTCGCTCATAATTTTTTCGATGCTCAGATCATAAGCAGGCACTCACCCCTAATGTTTTAGAGAGTCAGCTCTGCAGCAGACCCTCACCCCTAATGTTTAGATAGTCAGCTCAGAAGCAGGCCCTAATGTTTTTGAGGGTCACCAGCAGGCCAGCAATCATAATTTTTCAAGGGTGTATGATGCCCTCCTGTATGTGTAATAAAGGGTGTATTGGAGTGCCGGCTCCTTGCAATTTTTGGCAGCCCTTTCACTTGCATAGGCTTTATGAGTGTAGGAGTCCTACTACCTGAACTATTGTACCACAATGTGAATGAGGCCCTCCTTTGTGTGATATACAGGTTGTATCGGGTGCCTCTTCCTTGTAATTTTTTGCGACACTTGCACTTTATATACAAGTAAATATACAGGAAAGAATGTTTCCTAACAGTTTTTCCTCTAAAATCGATTTTATCTTCGGTTTTGTTAGTACCATTGTCAGTCTGTAAAAGTGGCGTACTACTCGGACAACATTGTTCCCAGCAGCGACCTGGGAGTCCAAGATGCATCCAGACATCCTCCCCATGCTGTTCCCAAACCATTTCGGTGGTGTTTCCATCAATTTCTGACCTTTTCCTATGAACCAGACACCCACCCATCTTTAGAGCAGAGGGTGCCTGGTTTAATGCTCGGGTTCTCCCATTGACTTCCATTGTGCTCGGGTGCTCGGTAGAGCACTGTCATGGTCTTACCTTCTCACTGTTCTCCTTCGTTTGACATGTGCTGGCGGCCATCTTGGTTTCTGGGTTTCTTGTAGCCTCCCACCCTGCGGCTTCTCCTTCCCACTGGGAGGAGCTGGATGCCTAGCTCATATATATAGGAGGTCTGTGGCTTCAGTTCCTTGCTTGGTCCTCCTGTGTTCACATGCTTCTAAGACTGCTGCTGCTTCTGGTTCCTGATCCTGGCCTCGTCTGACTACCCCGTTGGTTCCTGATCCTGGCTTCGTCTGACTACCCTGCTGGTTCCTGATCCTGGCTTCGTCTGACTACCCTGCTGGTTCCTGATCCAGGCTTCGTCTGACTACCCTTCTGGTTCCTGACCTCTGTCTACGCAAGACCCTGCTTCGGTTTAGCCATCCGTTTGGACTTTTGCTTACAGCTTGCTTTTCAATAAAGCCTTCTTATTTTCCACTTATCTCTGTTGCACGTCTGGTTCATGGTTCCATGACATTAGGACCAAGCCATGAATTTTGACGGTACAGGGCCATCCTCGCTACCTACGCTGGTTGCCAGACTTGATCAGCAGGATCACCTGTTGGGTCGGTTCGCTGTGGCGTTGCAAACCCTGCTTGAACGCACGGCTCATTTCGGTTCCGTTGCCGATGGGTCGGTTGTCGCTCCTGGGCCCGCTCCTACTGCCGCTCCGGTTGTTGCGCCAGAGTCTACCCCGACACCTGTTGCTGCGCCTGCGGTGTCTCGGGGTATGACCGGTTCTGCCCCCCTTCCACAGCGCTTTGGGGGAGAGCCAACTCAGTGCCGAGGTTTCCTTAACCAGGTGGGCATTTATTTCGAGTTGCTGCCACATGCCTTTCCTACTGAGAGATCAAAGGTGGGCTTCTTGATCTCGCTGCTCTCGGACAAGGCCTTGGCCTGGGCCAGCCCTTTATGGGAGAACAACAATCCGGTGGTTGCCGAGTTTTCCGGTTTTGTTGCTTCTCTTCGGAAGGTATTCGATGTGCCGGCTCGTGCTGCCTCTGCTGCGAAGCTCCTTATGTCCATCAGACAGGGTTCACGATCCGTAGCTGAATACGCCATTGAGTTTCATACTCTGGCAGCAGAGGTGGGCTGGAATAATGAGGCTCTGGTCGCTGCTTTCTCTCATGGTCTCTCGGATGCCTTGAAGGATGAGGTTGCAGCTAAGGACCTACCAGTGGAGCTCGAGTCTCTTATTTCTTTCCTGATTTTGATTGACACCAGACTCAGGGAGAGACCTTCCTTTAAGGAGAGCCTGCGGAGGCCTTCTAACAGATTGGCGCCTACGTTTGCTGTCCCACCCGTGCCTCCCTCTCCTCCCACGCCTCCTGGGGATGACTTGTCTGGGGGTGAACCCATGCAGCTGGGGTTTGCTCGCCTGTCCGAGGGGGAGAGGGTACTCCGGAGACGCGAGGGCCGATGCATGTACTGTGGTCTCGGTGGGCATTTTCGGTTGGCATGTCCGAACCGTCCGGGAAACGCTCGCACCTGAGATCCTGTCGGGGGCAGATCTTGGGTGGAGTCTCCTCGTCCCCGGTTTCCCGTGTTGACAAACCACTGATCACTGTTGTCCTCTCCTGGGTCGGGGGCTCGGTGACGACACAGGCGTTGGTGGACTCTGGTGCTGGTGGTTTGTTCATTGATAGTGTGTTCGCTGCCGCCAATTCCATTCCTCTGCAGCCTCGAGGTTCCCCACTGGCTCTTGAGGCGATAGACGGCAGACCCCTTCTGCTGCCACACGTGACTCATGAGACCCTTCCAGTGGGGATAGCCATTGGTGCCGTTCACAGAGAGTCGGTCTGTCTCCAGGTGATTTCGTCTCCACACTACTCGGTGGTCTTGGGGTACCCCTGGCTCCAGAAGCATAATCCGACTTTCGATTGGAGATCGGCCGAGATCCTCTCGTGGTCACCGCAGTGTGGGGCTAGTTGCATCCATGGGCCTGTCAAGTTGCTGTGTACTTCCTCGGACTCTCTGTTGCCTCCTGAATACGAAGAGTACCGGGATGTATTCGATAAGGTGCGCGCGGTTGCCCTACCTCCGCACCGCCCATACGATTGTGCCATAGAGTTACAATCTGGTGCCGTTCCTCCTCGTGGCAAAGTCTACCCACTGTCGGTAGCGGAGAATGAGGCCATGGAGGAGTACGTGAGGGAGGCGCTTTCACGCGGACACATTCGCAAATCCTCGTCCCCGGCAGGGGCTGGATTTTTCTTTGTGAAAAAGAAGGGCGGTGAGTTGAGGCCTTGTATCGATTACAGGGGTCTCAATCGCATCACGATCAAGAACGCTTACCCGATACCCTTGATTTCCGAGCTGTTCGATCGCCTCAAAGGGGCCACGGTCTTTACCAAACTCGACCTGAGGGCGGCATATAACCTGGTAAGGATCAAGGCGGGCGATGAGTGGAAGACCGCGTTTAACACCAGGACCGGTCATTATGAATCCTTGGTTATGCCCTTTGGGTTGTGCAATGCGCCCGCAGTCTTCCAGGAATTCATCAACGATGTTTTCCGTGACCTGTTGCAGCAGTGTGTGGTGGTCTATTTGGATGACATCTTGGTATATTCTGAATCCATGGAGGCCCACATTATGGATGTCAGACGAGTGTTGCAACGGTTACGAGAGAACAGGCTGTTCGGTAAGCTTGAGAAATGCGAGTTTCACCGATCCCAGGTAACCTTCTTAGGTTACATCATTTCCGCTGAGGGGTTCTCCATGGATCCTGAGAAGGTTTCGGCTGTCTTACAGTGGCCCCAGCCCAGTGGTCTCCGTGCCCTGCAGCGCTTTTTGGGCTTCGCCAATTATTATCGGAAGTTCATCAGGGACTTTTCTATGCTAGCCAAGCCTCTCACGGATCTGACCAGGAAGGGCAGTAATTTCCAGGTCTGGCCGCTCGAGGCCATCCGAGCTTTTGAGGCTCTAAAGTCCGCCTTTGTGTCGGCTCCGATTCTGTCGCATCCCAACCCTGGGTTGCCCTTTGTCCTCGAGGTGGACGCGTCTGAGACGGGAGTAGGCGCCCTCCTGTCTCAGCGTAGAACACCCGAGGGTCCTCTGCTTCCCTGTGGGTTTTACTCCCGGAAACTGTCTTCCGCGGAGTGCAACTATCAGATTGGTGACAGGGAGTTATTGGCCATCGTGCAGGCCCTTAAAGAATGGAGGCACTTGCTTGAGGGTTCGGTGGTTCCGGTTCTCATCCTGACGGACCACAAGAATCTGACCTACCTTTCTGAGGCCAAGAGATTGACACCACGTCAGGCCAGATGGGCTCTGTTCTTGTCACGTTTTAATTACGTGGTCTCCTACCTACCCGGTTCCAAGAACATCAGAGCGGATGCCTTATCACGGCAGTACTCCGAGCTGTCCGGGGAGGAGTCGATTCCGACTTTGGTCATACCTCCGAATCAGATCCTGGCCGCCATTCGCACCAGCCTGACCTCTCCCCTGGGTGAGCAGATTTTGGCGGCTCAATCTGGTGCTCCCTCTGGGAGACCCAACGGCAGGTGTTTTGTGCCTGAGGAGTTGCGCACTCGGTTGTTGCGAACCTACCATAACTCCAAGGCCGCGGGGCATCCTGGAAAGAATCAGCTGTCCTGGGCTGTTTCACGTCTGTTCTGGTGGCCTTCTCTACGTTCCGACATTGCCGCATATGTAGCGGCATGCTCCGTTTGTGCCCAGAGTAAGTCCCCTCGGCACCTTCCGTTGGGCCTTTTGCAACCCATAGCCACCGGGGAGCGCCCATGGTCATACCTGGGGATGGATTTCATTGTGGACCTCCCTGCATCCCGAGGCCATACGGTCATTCTCATGATTGTGGATCGGTTTTCCAAAATGTGCCACTGTGTTCCTCTCAAGAAGTTACCCTCTGCACAAGAGTTGGCCACGATTTTCGCCAGGGAGGTCTTCCGGTTGCACGGTTTGCCCAAGGAGATTGTGTCGGATCGGGGGAGTCAGTTTGTGTCCAGGTTCTGGCGCGCCTTTTGCTCCCAGTTGGGGATTCATCTCTCTTTCTCCTCGGCCTACCACCCTCAGTCCAATGGGGCCGCAGAACGATCCAATCAGGCCTTTAAGCAATTCCTTCGTTGCTATGTCTCCGATCACCAAGACAATTGGGTTGACCTCCTGCCTTGGGCTGAGTTTGCCAGGAACACGGCGGTGAACTCTTCCTCTGGGACGTCTCCCTTCATGGCCAATTATGGGTTCCAACCTGCCGTGTTACCGGAGGTATTCTCTCCCCAGGATATTCCGGCTGTGGAGGATCACCTTTCCGTCCTACGTGCTTCTTGGGTACAGATCCAGAGGTCCCTTGAGGTCTCTGCGCAGCGCCAGAAACTCCAGGCTGATCGCAGACGAGCGCCCGCTCCTTCCTACCAGGTCGGAGACCGTGTATGGTTGTCCACCCGCAACCTCAACCTTCGAGTGCCCACTCCCAAGCTGGCGCCTCGCTTTGTTGGTCCCTTCCGAGTGCTTCGCAGGGTAAACCCGGTAGCCTATGCCCTTGCGCTTCCTCCTGGCATGCGGATCTCCAACGTGTTTCATGTCTCCCTGTTGAAGCCATTGGTGTGTAATCGTTTCACTTCCTCGGTTCCTCGGCCCCGTCCGGTCCAAGTGGGCAATCGTGAGGAATATGAAGTGAGCAATATCCTGGACTCACGCCTGGTCCGCGGTCGGTTGCAGTTTTTGGTCCATTGGCGTGGTTATGGTCCAGAGGAGCGTTCCTGGGTTCCCTCCGCAGATGTCCATGCTCCTGCTTTGCTCCGAGCCTTCCACGCACGCTTCCCTCAGAAACCGTTCCTTACTCCGCGGAGGAGGGGCCCTTGAGGGGGAGGTACTGTCATGGTCTTACCTTCTCACTGTTCTCCTTCGTTTGACATGTGCTGGCGGCCATCTTGGTTTCTCGGTTTCTTGTAGCCTCCCACCCTGCGGCTTCTCCTTCCCACTGGGAGGAGCTGGATGCCTAGCTCATATATATAGGAGGTCTGTGGCTTCAGTTCCTTGCTTGGTCCTCCTGTGTTCACATGCTTCTAAGACTGCTGCTGCTTCTGGTTCCTGATCCTGGCCTCGTCTGACTACCCCGTTGGTTCCTGATCCTGGCTTCGTCTGACTACCCTGCTGGTTCCTGATCCTGGCTTCGTCTGACTACCCTGCTGGTTCCTGATCCAGGCTTCGTCTGACTACCCTTCTGGTTCCTGACCTCTGTCTACGCAAGACCCTGCTTCGGTTTAGCCATCCGTTTGGACTTTTGCTTACAGCTTGCTTTTCAATAAAGCCTTCTTATTTTCCACTTATCTCTGTTGCACGTCTGGTTCATGGTTCAATGACAAGCACCGAAGCATCCCGAGGTGTTTGACCCAGGCACCCGAACAGCCGAGCACTTTGGTGCTCAATCAACACTACCTGCAACAGTTGTAGATCCAGGACGGTCACTGGTCACTCCAACAAGAATAGGTACCTTAAAGGAACTCTTCAGAGAAGGAACTGAAAGGACACAAGAAAGATTAGATATGATACACCTCCTGTCCTCCGACCCTGCACTATGCATAACTCAATGTATCAGAATTCTTTTCAACCTTCCAGCATCAGGATTTCAATTACCAAGTCAATCTATTTATTCTTACTGTGCATGTAGATCTTCCCAGACGGCCAGGGGTGAGAGCAGGAGGAGTGTTTCTTTTAAATGGCTGCTGCTTCCGAAAAATATTGCTACGTAGCAGTGGCATTGCTATAGAAGTTCAGAGGTAGCAATCTTAGATGGCCCTGGTGCCTGAAGGGGGCCAGAGTCCAAACTGTTGTATATAAGGTTGTATATAATGACACCAGTATTATAAAAAGCACATGATAGATTGGGGCTTGTTATAGTTTTTGTAATGGTACCTGGTGTCAAGAGCTTCAAGTTTCTCTTCTGGGGTGGAGCATTACAATGAAAAAAGAATCCCCATTATTCCATCCATTAAGTATAACACAATGTATCAATCTTGCCTGGAGTATTCCTTTAAGAATGTTTGCAATAGAAAAACATTGATTTTGCAAAATGTTTATGTTTCAGTCTCCACATCTATTAACCACAACTTTTTTTGAATGTTCTCTAAAGTGGTTTATTTTGCAGCAATCTCATGTGTAAGAGCTGCGGTTTAGATAGCAATAATGTATCAATGAATACATTTGTATAAAATGGGAGTAGGTTGAGTACAGTCCCACAAATTACCTTCAGATGCATCCCATAATCATGCTCTACTATGTGGTTATTTTTATGTCAAAGACATTGTGTGTCCTGATGTCCCCAGAATCTGGAAACCCATGAACGTTGCCTGGAAACACAGGAATCCAATGGGGTTTGTCAGTTAATAGGGAGATTTTAAACAGCTTTGTACAGTTTTTGACTTTAAAAAGTAGCACATTGTGCAAAGATTTTTCCCTTTGTGCCGTGTGCAATGTAAGATGAAAAATGTAAGTTGTTTACTGGGAAGCGGCCTAGCCTAAAACTTTTAGAGATATTTATTAATACTAAAGCAAAAAAATAAACCTACTTCTTTTAATAAGCTTGGCGCATTCACGCATGTATGAAACATAAATTTTTTTAAATATGCACCAAACCCAGTGACGTAGCAATCAGGGCACAATAATGGTGGATCTCCTCCGTCTCTGCAGTCCTCCTCCTCAGCCCTTCCAAAGTCCCAACATCCAATAACTGCTCAAGTCGGCTGTAGCCTATGCAGGATGGGAAATTAAAGGGTCCACAACTGCACATGCCATATAACTTACTCCCAAACGGTCCATCACCATCATCCTCTGTGTCCAGCACTATCCACCCCCCAGCACGTACACCAGCTATCAAAGCTTCCTTCCCATGCCGCTGACAGAGCCTTCAGTAATAGTAATGCCCTCCATAATTCCCCCAATAAAAAGGCCCCTATAGTGCCTGCTATATTTCCCAATAATAATAATGACCCCATAGCAACTCAACATTAAAAATGCACCCTTAGTGATCCTAGTAATAAAAATAATCTCTGTGGTGCCCCAGTAATAATAATCCTCCCACCGTGCACCCAATTATATCTTCTATTGTGCCCCCTGTAATATTGATGCCCCCTATTGTGTCTCTGGTAATAATAATGTCCCAACAGTGCCCTGAATAATATCCTCCCAATACCCCCAGTAATGTCCCTACAGTGTCCACTGTAATGTCCCTATACTGCTCCCAGTAATGTCCCCCAGTTCCCCCAGTAATGTTCTTCAACTTCCCCCAGTAATATCCCTATAGTGCCCACTGTAATGTCCCTATACTGCTCCCAGTAATGTCCCCCAGTTCCCCCAGTAATGTTCTTCAACTTCCCCCAGTAATATCCCTATAGTGCCCACTGTAATGTCCCTATACTGCTCCCAGTAATGTCCCCCAGTTCCCCCAGTAATGTCCTTCAACTTCCCCCAGTAATATCCCTATCGTGCCTCCAGTAATGTTCATCCCCCCATTGCCCCAAAAAATCTCCCTATAGTAACCACAATAACCCAGTCTTCACCCGGCACTGTCTCTGTACTTCATGTCCATCAGAGCGCTCATCACAGCAGCATTCCAAGGCCATCCACTCAGTCCGGCATCTATCAGGCCCCAGCGCTGTCCTACCAGTAGTATTCATTTATGACGCGGGTTAGCGGAGCCTGACTGTTAGTGAGGATTCCCCCAACCGCTTAGTTTGTGAATACTACTAGTAGGGCAGTGCTGGGGCCTGATCGATGCTGGGGCCTGATAGATGCTGGACTGAGTGGATGGAACTCTGCTGTGATGAGCTCTCTGGCTGGGGCCTGGCATCAAGTACGGTGACAGTGCTGGGCCCTGTTACATGTGAGTGCAGCCACCCCCCCCCTACACCGGGCCGGTTGTGGTTGGTCGCACCCTCTGCAACCATGATCATTATGCCCCTCCAGATGGAATTGAGCAGACATGTTTTTCTAATCCTGGACAAAGTCTTCTATGTAGAATTTTTCAAAAAGTGAACTTAACCAAGTTTTGATGAAACCACCTTATTTTCTATTCGGTTTTCAAAAATCATCATCAAATATTAAACTCACGATCACGAAGGGTTCCAAATTCCATTTCTCTTATTTTCTTACACTGCATTTTCTCCATGACATAAATAGGGTCTTAACGACTCTTTAACCCATTTAGGACCATTCCCATGTTGGTGAATGATCTGTTTACCCTCTTCTACATCTTAATGTCTTGTATTTTAGAAATTATGAGGCATCAAACAAATGAGATCAGAGGAAAAGTTTGGTCAAAAACTGAAGACTTAGCAAAAGTATCCGGTTACACGGCAGAAAACAATTTGAAATTTGTTGATTTGGTGGTTATGCTGTAACGGCGTGTGGGATCTATTTTTCATAGTTTAGATTTTAATAGAAAATGGATGTTCCTGCATTGATATATGAGATAGGAGTCTACAAGATTTCACGTGTAATTGAGCAGGTGTTTTGAAAAACTGTGTGGGTGGATAATACATACAGTAAGTGACTAACATGTTCTTGAAGGAAAAAGCTTTGCTCTGATTTTGCTTACTTTTACAGCATTATATAGTTGGATGCAATATTATGCAGAAAGTGTAATGATCGTCCACTTGAAATTGTGGGCAAAAAAAATATTTTTAAAGGGAACATGTGAAATATTTTTCTCCTGGTTAGGCCTCATGCACACGACCGTTTTTTTTAAGGTCCGCAAAAACGGGGTCCGTAGGTCCGTGATCCGTGAACGTTTTTTCGTCCGTGGGTCTTCCTTGATTTTTGGAGGATCCACGGACATGAAAAAAAAGTCGTTTTGGTGTCCGCCTGGCCGTGCATAGCCAAACGGATCCGTCCTGAATTACAATGCAAGTTAATGGGGACGGATCCGTTTGACGTTGACACAATATGGTGCAATTGCAAACGGATCCGTCCCCCATTGACTTTCAATGTAAAGTCAGGAGTCCCTTTTATACCATCGGAGTTTTCTCTAATCCGATGGTATATTTTAACTTGAAGCGTCCCCATCACCATGGGCATGGGAACGCCTCTATGTTAGAATATACTGTCGGATTTGAGTTATATCGTGAAAATCAGATCCAACAGTATATTCTAACACAGAGGCGTTCCCATGGTGATGGGGACGCTTCAGGTTAGAATATACCAAAAGAACTGTGTACATGACTGCCCCCTGCTGCCTGGCAGGTGCTGCCAGGCAGCAGGGGGCAGACCCCCCCCCTCCCCCCCTGTAGTTAACACATTGGTGGCCAGTGCGAATCTTGTGTGCATCCGTGTTTTTTCACGGACCCATTGACTTGAATGGGTCCGTGAACCGTTGTCCGTCAAAAAAATAGGACAGGAAACACGGATCACGGATGCGGCTGCAAAACGGTGCATTTTCCGATTTTTCCACGGACCCATTGAAAGTCAATGGGTTCGCGAAAAAAAATGGAAAACGGCACAATGGCCATGGATGCACACAACGGTCGCGTGCATGAGGCCTTAAAACCAGCGAGCGACACATATCCATTCTTTCGAATCTGTTTTTATTTTGTGATTGTAGAATTTTTTATTCTATATTCTGAACATGATTATGGGGCGGCCATCTTGCCTGAGCTGTTCTGAACAGTATTTAGAAAGCATTAAGAAAATTAGTATATGGCAGTCACATGGTCAATAGACACAATGGTCTATTAACCCTATTAACGTACATGGAAGAATTTTTTAGACATGTTCTGTGACCTGTGCAGAGGTCATTGCACAAGAAAACAATAGATAACCATGGACAATCATCCATTCTGGAAGGAAGATCCTGGCTCATCTATACACAGAGGTGATATCATTACAGGCAGGATTAGAATGACAGATAAGCAGGTAACTGCACCTATTATTAGGCTTAGAGCCAATGCAAAAACTGCCAGATTGTATGGACTTTGTTTAAATATAGAAATTGATGTGAAAAATTAAAAATAACACCTCCAAAATATTGAAAAATATGCTTTACGTAAAAACGTCATCACAGTACGGTTCACTGTGACACTGCCTTGCCGTGTAGGTTGGCTGCCTGCGCTCTTGTGTACTGTCTGCGGTTGGCGTTTCCTGTTTATGCTGGTTGCTTGTGTTTTGCGTGCTGCCTGTGTGTTTCTATAGTGTGTGTGAACTGTGCCCTGTGAATTGTGTGCTTTGTGTGTCCACATAGAGATAATGGGGCACATTTACTAAGACCAGCTTTTTACAAGGGTATTAGTTACCCCCTCTGCGCTGCGGCTAGATATGTCTAATTTATGACGAGGCGTGAGTCTCGTCATAAATTAGGTGAATTTGTGACAGTCTGTGCCCCTGGCTGGCGTAGTTTGTAGCTAACATTTTCTCCTGTTTCCAGGTGCAAATGTAAGTAAATTTGCCAGGGCTGGAGTCCCAGCCCCTCCTTGGCTCCTGACATGGCCCCGTCACGCCCAGCTGGCGTACAAGGGCGCAAAACTGGCCATCTGCCTAAATAGTGTCCCACGGCCGGAGAGAAAAAAGGACTTGCAACATTTTTTACATCTGTGTCGCAAGTCCATTAGTAAATGTGCCCCTATGTTTCCCTGAGCTTGTGTCTGAAAATCAGGTGATCATGTGCTTTGATCACCCTGCTATTTAGACCTGTGAGCTGTATGTCTGTCTCCAGGAATGCTCCGTGCAGGGTGCTTCCTCTCCTGACCACTGTGTTTGTGACTCTACCCATTGTGCCCCCTTCATAGTAGAAATCCCCTCCCCATTGTCCCCCCTTCACAGTAATAATGCTGACTGTACCCCCTTCATTGTAGTAATGCCCTCTGGCTCTGTGCCTCCTCCATAGTAGAAATGCCCATTGTGCCCCCGTTCACATTAATAATGCCTTCTGTGCCCCTTACAGAGTAGTAATACCCTCTGTGCCCCCTCCATAGTAGAAATGCCCTCTGTGCCTGCCCTATAGTAATAAAGCCCTCTGTGCCCCCTCCATAGTAATAAAGTCCTCTGTGCCCCCTCCATAGTAATAAAGTCCTGTGTGCCCCCTCCATAGTAATAAAGTCCTCTGTGCCCCCTCCATAGTAATAAAGTCCTTTGTGCCCCCTCCATAGTAATAAAGACCTCTGTGCCCCCTCCATAGTAATAAAGTCCTCTGTGTCCCCTCCATAGTAATAAACTCCTCTGTGCCCCCTCCATAGTAATAAAGTCCTCTGTGAACCCTCTGTATTAAAAACAAAACAAACACAGTAACTACTCACCTTGTCCCGTTCCAGAAGCTCACATACCTCTCTTCCCGGCAGGCACAGATCGCTCTGCAGTACTGTGTGGGTGGAGCCTGTGCAGATTACCGGGTTGCAGGCTCAGCCCTCACAGTCCGGCAGCACGATCCGTTCCTGCAGGCTGAATGGTGGATCTGGGAGAAGTCCTCTTGCTTCACCATTCAGAGCATGGCTGGCCTGAAGGAGGGGAGGAACGCGGGGAGCTGAGCAGAGAGGGACAGGACCCAGTTCCCTGTGCTACAGCAATGAGCACTTCCATCTGTATTGCCCAGGTATGCCGGGTGCTGACGCCGGTGTCACAATGTAAAGGGGAGGGGAGGAACACCAGAATGACAACAGAAGGAAAATGACCTGAAACTCGGCCTAGGGAAAGGAAAATGGTGACCACCTACGGAAATCCTAAACCTAGCCCTGACTCCTGTTAGTATGAATAGATCCTGAAGGTGGGAATGTTCATACACCGTAAACCTAGGCCGTAGTAACCCTGAAAAGCTCTAGAATTAGTGTCAGGGTCTGAGACTACTGGTTCCTTCCCAGATGAACAAGCTAGCGTTTCCCTGGGGCCTAGTAAACAACAAGCAAATGGGAACAACAAAATATCAAGAGAAGTACACTAATCTTCAATAGAAAATGGATGAGCAGGAATTCAGATGAGGACCACACACCAGCTCTTCCAACTCCAGGCAGAGAATATGAACCACATGGTATAAAGAGTCAAGACTAAATAGAGGAGCAGTAATGACCACAAGCTACACCAGAGACAAGAGGTGTGGTCATTACCAACAACAACACTGCAACAAGTGAAAACAGATAGGCTGTCAGATGACCTAATGTGAAGCCAGTCTTTCAGATCTTCTAACCTCTGGCACTGGAGAGACCGTGACAGCCGGACTTGTGCATGAGTTCCTGGCAGTTTGGCTTTGTCTATGATCCTAAATCCTGGTCTAGTGTCTGAACAGTGTCTTATGATTGTATTTCTGTTTGGCTTCTTGTTCTGCTAGTTTGTCTGCACTTCATGTTTAGTGATTTGCCTGGACCGCTGGTGCCTTGCACCTGCGTCTGTTTCCCTGCATATCGGCTGTCAAGTGTACCGGGACCATCCCAGAACGTAGCGGTCCAGTCTCTCCCCTGTGGAAAAGACCATATCCCTGTATTGGGGTTAAAGGGTGAAAACCAGGGGAGCACCTAAATAAAGCACTTAGGGTTTGTCCCAAAATCAAACTGGTCCCTTGGCACGGTGGTTCTAATTCTGCGACTACCTTTTATGTCCAGGCTTATTCAGATTATGTTTGTGTCTGGTATATTTGGTTTGGCTTTCTCTGGATCTGTTTGTCTTGTATGCAAATGCTTGGGATATGTTCTGGGGTTCTCCTAAACCCTGAACAAGAGAAACGTGTTTTAAACAATAGTTCCTTATCTTATGACACATTACCTTTAATGTGTTTTTGGATCATAGAATCGTTAGCAAAAATTTCACAGATGATGGTAAACTCCATACAATGTTTAAAGGATCCGCCGCACTCCTGGTCTACACCACCAGATTCTTTGTTGTATGATCAACTCCATTGCCATCCATTTAAGGGTAGGCACTACTAGGATGCCCCTAATGGGAGGCTGGTCAGATTTACACTGCCCATAGTTGCAGTACAAATGGCAAACTTTTCTTGTCTAAGGCAAGGTTCCCCAACTCCAGACTTCAGGCCTCACCTGCCGGTCATGTTTTCAGGTGTTTTCACATGTATTTGTGTTTAGCTTCCATAAGGTCTATATTGCTACCTTGTTGAAGGAAAATAGGCAAGTCTGTACTATCAAGCCACATGACCATGGCCCCATTGGCTGCAGGGATAATGGAAAGGAACACTCCCCTTCCCTCAAGGAAGCAAACATTTATCTCTGGTCACAAAAAATTGTAGGTGAGAACAGCACTCCCAAGGCAATAAGCAAAACATGGGTGTACAGCAGCTGGGGTTTGATACAACTCACCACAGAGTAGATAATATTCAAAAGCAAAGAAAGATCCAGCAGCACTCCTTAGTTAAAAAAAAAATGTCCACATGTAGTTTAATTATAAATCCATAACCAGATGCAACGTTTCGGCAAGTAGCAAGTAGCCCTAATTATACACATGAATATTTTGTGAACTAAGGAGTGCTGCTGGACCTTTCTTTGCTTTGGTCAGAGTGATGGAGTGGCTTTGAAAACAATATCAAGAAACCATTTACCCATTTTTTTTTTAAATACATAGAATATTCTCATCTGTCTTTATTTTGTGCTAGAAAAAAATGGTAGTGTCCCTTTAAAGGGCTTCTGTCACCCCTCTGTTCATTCGGTGCAGGCGCACTGAGGGAGTTCTGAGGAGGCGAGCCTCCTCATCTCAGTGCGCCTGCGCCGATGACGTCTTCTCGCGATTTTTAAAATGCTGACAGGGTCGGCCGGAGGAGGAGATCGCGGCTGGCCCTGTCAATCAACACGACGAGGGGGCGGTTTTTTGCGGCGGCTACCAGCAAGTAGACGCCCTACTTGCTGGTAGAGACCTGATTTACATATTATAAAACTTTGTTTTTATAAGAAACGGCTGAAGGAAAGTAAGTAACTCCATTATATTTTCATATATCGCACTATAAGGAATTTAACTAGCCCCAAAAAAAAAAAATGACTTTAGTGGGGTGACAGAAGCCCTTTAAGACCTTGGTCAATAAGCATGAGATCAATTTGTATTGAACTTATTTTTAGCAGTGCCATGTATTTTCAATTATAAATATATATATATATTTATATATATATATATATATATATATATATATATATATATTTATTTATATGTATATATATATACACTCACCTAAAGAATTATTAGGAACACCATACTAATACGGTGTTGGACCCCATTTTGCCTTCAGAACTGCCTTAATTCTACGTGGCATTGATTCAACAAGGTGCTGATAGCATTCTTTAGAAATGTTGGCCCATATTGATAGGATAGCATCTTGCAGTTGATGGAGATTTGAGGGATGCACATCCAGGGCACGAAGCTCCTGTTCCATCACATCCCAAAGATGCTCTATTGGGTTGAGATCTGGTGACTGTGGGGCCATTTTAGTACAGTGAACTCATTGTCATGTTCAAGAAACCAATTTGAAATGATTTGAGCTTTGTGACATGGTGCATTATCCTGCTGGAAGTAGCCATCAGAGGATGGGTACATGGTGGTCATGAAGGGATGGACATGGTCAGAAACAATGCTCAGGTAGCCCGTGGCATTTAAACTATGGCCAATTGGCACTAAGGGGTCTAAAGTGTGCCCAGAAAACATCCCCCACACCATTACACCACCACCACCAGCCTGCACAGTGGTAACAAGGCATGATGGATACATGTTCTCATTCTGTTTACGCCAAATTCGGACTCTACCATTTGAATGTCTCAACAGAAATCGAGACTCATCAGACCAGGCAACATTTTTCCAGTCTTCAACAGTCCAATTTTGGTGAGCTCGTGCAAATTGTAGCCTCTTTTTTCCTATTTGTAGTGGAGATGAGTGGTACCCGGTGGGGTCTTCTGCTGTTGAAGCCCACCTTTCTTTCCCATTCTGACATTCAGTTTGGAGTTCAGGAGAATGTCTTGACCAGGACCACAACCCTACATGCATTGAAGCAACGGCCATATGATTGGTTGACTAGATAATCGCATTAATGAGAAATAGAACAGGTGTTCCATAAAATTCTTTAGGTGAGTGTATATATATTTGAAAGATTTGCATTCATTTTTTTGGGGGGTTCTGTATTATGAGAACTATGGGCATTAATACATTAACCATAACAGATATGAATGTTTATTACATGTCTATTAAAGTTTGTATCTTAGATGACTTTGACCCAAATCAGCTCTTTATTGGCCCCAGGCCTTACATTAGATGGGTCCATTTACTGTATATTTTGTTTTTATAAAGTATGCTTTATATCAGCATCATAGAATTGGGTGCCCAAATACAGTGCCACACATTAGCCACATAACACTTCCATATATTTTCCTGCAAAATTGCTGGTCACTAGGTCCTCTTGATATTCAATTTTTTCGCTGTCCTCAGAACAGCGATACAGTTTAAAGAGCATAGTATATGGGAGGGTTACAATACCGTTCTTTTGTCTGTGTGTTAAGCAGCTGCAGAGATATCAGTTTTATTCATATGCAAATTATCATGTTGGAGCACCAGGAGGTGGGGCTGAATCTCTGAAGTACTTCTTTTGTAACACTCCTGTGTTCTTCACACTCACCCCTCCCCTTGGTTGACAGAGCATGCTGAGGGCAGCGCTGTGTCCTAGATCTGTGTCATAGTATGTACATATCATATACACTACTTACTATAACCTCACCATGTGGAGAATAGTGTTTTTTTAAGCTTAGAAATGTAAAACATATTAATGGTTTAATCACAGACACCATATATTATTATAAAGACAACAGTAATATGTATTAGCTTTCTAGGTATAGAAAACCTCTATTATCAATATAGGCCTTTTTATTGTGGCTTAAATGAGGGAGAGAAAAAATAACTAAAGAAAAGAATCTAGCGATCTCTCCTCGGATGCAAGGCAGGCTGACCACTTACCTCCACGCTATAGCCTTACTATGTTGAGAACAGAAGTTTTGTATACTTAGAAAGATAATGCATATTACTTGTGTATTTATGATAATACTAGCACAAGGGCCTTCACAGTACCCCGTCTCCTTAACAGTGATTTTAACAATAAACCGCCCACTTAACAGTGACCTCCACTGCAGCTGCCCCTTTAATAGTGACCTCCACAGTCCACTGCACCCTAAACAGTAACCTCCACAGTGCCTGCCCATTTAACAGTGTCCTTAAAATGTCACCTCCACAACACTCCGCCCCCTTAACACTGACCTCCATAGCATACCATCCCCTTAATTGTGACCTCCATCGTTCCTTGCCCCCTTAATAGAGACCTGCACAGCGCCCACCCCTTTAACAGTGACTGCCACAGTACCCCGCTCCCTTAACAGTGACCTCCACAGTACCCCGCTGCCTTAAAAGTGACCCCCACAGTGGCTGCCCCTTTAATAGTGACTGCCACAGGCCCCTGCCACCTGAACACTAACCTCCACAGTGCCCGCCCCTTTAACAGTGACCTACACAGCGGCCGCCCCTTTGTTAGTGACCTCCACAGTACCCCATCTTTCCACAATAATTTGCACCCTTAACAATGTCCTCTACAGCAATCTGCCCCTTAACACTGACCTCCATAGTGAACCGTCCTCTTAACTATGACCTCCAAAGCAGCCTGACCCCTTAACTGTGACCTCCACAGCACTCCGCTCCCTTAACAGTGTCATCCACAGCATCCTGTCCCTTTATAGGTGACCTACAGCAGTAAAGAAAAATGGCTGGGTTGTTATGGAAACCGTTTGGTTGCGCATAAAGAACAGACAGACAGAACAAATTTTTATACATATAAGAGACTAGCTGAAGAACCTGGCTTCGCTCGGGTATATTTAATCTATTTCAGTTAATGTTTGTGTGTGTCGTTAAAAGATATTAACACTATCCCCTATAACGGTGACATCTACAGCACCCTGCCCCCTTAAAATTGACCTCCACAGCCCCCACCCCATAACACTGACCACCCCCCACAGTGCCACGTCCCTTAAAATGGGACCTCCACAGCAGCCCACCCCCTTAACTTTGACCTTACAGCAGCCTTCCCCTTTAACAGTGAGTTTCACAGCACACCAACCCCTTGACAGTGACCTTCACAGGTGCCTGCCCCCTTAACAGTGGCCTTTACAGCAATCTGCCCCTTAACACTGACCTCCATAGCGGACCATCCCCTTAACTGTGACCTCCACAGCAGCCTGCCCCTAGGGTGGCCAGAGGTCCAGTTTTAGGCAGGACAGTCTGGCTTTAGGACTTCCTGTCCTCCGTCTGGTGCAGGGCCAGGACGGACACAAGGATGTCCTTTTGAATAGCTCACTGTGCTGTCTGAGCATGAGCTGCAGGGAGAAAGTCACCCTCACTCCCACCCCTGCAGCTGACAGAAGTTGATTTTTATCTTCATTTTTCAATCCCTGTCGGCTGAAGAGTGGAAGGGGGCATGGCCTAAACGGATGGGGGTGTGGCTTAGTGGGACCTAGAAGTTGATTTTTAACTTCATTTTTTCAATCTCTGATGGCTGAGGAGTGGTAGGGGCGTGGCCTAACTGGGTCGGGGGCTTTGCTTAGTTGGACCTAGAAGTTGATTTTTAACTTCATTTTTTAAACCCTATCGGATGAGGAGTGGGAGGGGGCATGGCCTAACCATATCATGGACGTGTCCTTTTGAACAGCTCACTCTAAGACAGCAGCACTATGCTGTCTGAGTGAGAGCTACAGAGAGAAAGTCAACGTCCCTCCCACCTCTGCAGCTGACAGAAGTTGAATTTTAACTTTATTTTTTCAATTCCTGTTGACTAAGGAGTGGCAGTGGGCCTGGCTTAACAAGGTCGAGGGCATGGCTTAGTGGGACCTAGAAGTTGATTTTTAACTTAAAGGGGTTGTCCGGGATCAAACTTATTTTTTTTAAAACATCTTACTCACCTTTAGTAGCCAAGTCTATGTTCCCAAGGTGGTTTGAGGTGTCTTTTACACTGGCGCATGGCTCCTACAGCCCTGAACACATTGTTTACATATCTGTTTATCTGTTTCTTCACTTCCTGCCGCACTGCATTGTGGGTCTCAGTGCAGGGCAGCATCTGCTGATTTCTCCTGTCTAACATCGTGTCCCTGCACCCGCCCCCCTCATACATATTCATGCATCCTGCACAGCATCCACTCCTCCTTCGATCCGCCCCCCTCATACACATTCATCCTCTTGCCTCATATTCCTCCCCCATATGTACACCCATAAACTTCTCCTTACTCTATCTCTGGCATCTGTCATGTGCTCAGTGTTTGCAGCGCTTAGAGACAATCGGACACCATCACACTGTAAGGGGCACGCTCCCACATGCATCCATAAACATACCGGACACTGTCACACTGTAAGGGGCACGCTCCCACATGCATCCATAAACATACCGGACACTGTCACACTGTAAGGGGCACGCTCCCACGCGCATCCATAAACATACCAGACACCGTCACTGTAAGGGGCACACTTCCACATGCATCCATAAACATACCGAACACCGTCACTGTAAGGGGCACGCTCCCACATGCATCCATAGACATACCGAACACCGTCACTGTAAGGGGCACACTTCCACATGCATCCACTTCCACATGCATCCATAAACATACCGAACACCGTCACTGTAAGGGGCACGCTCCCACATGCATCCATAGACATACCGAACACCGTCACTGTAAGGGGCACACTTCCACATGCATCCACTTCCACATGCATCCATAAACATACCGAACACCGTCACTGTAAGAGGCACGCTCCCACATGCATCCATAGACATACCGAACACCGTCACTGTAAGGGGCACACTTCCACATGCATCCACTTCCACATGCATCCATAAACATACCGAACACCGTCACTGTAAGGGGCACGCTCCCACATGCATCCATAGACATACCGAACACCGTCACTGTAAGGGGCACACTTCCACATGCATCCACTTCCACATGCATCCATAAACATACCGAACACCGTCACTGTAAGGGGCACGCTCCCACATGCATCCATAAACATACCGAACACCGTCACTGTAAGGGGCACGCTCCCACATGCATCCATAAACATACCGGACACTGTCACACTGTAAGGGGCACACTTCCACATGCATCCATAAACATACCGGACACTGTCACACTGTAAGGGGCACACTTCCACATGCATCCATAAACATACCGGACACTGTCACACTGTAAGGGGCACACTTATATATATATATCTATATCAAGGTAAACCTTATATACTGACCAGTTGAAACCGATGTATAACCACAGGAAAGGGAAATGCTCGCACTGCAGCTCCAAAAGGAGAATGTGCAAAAAAGATTCATTCCAAAACACAAGTACGGGGCTAAAAAAAATATTTTAAACTAGACAAAAGCAGCCCCATTACATAAATAGGATTATCCGTTTATTTCAAATCAACAACAAAAAAAAAAAAGCTGACTGATTACACTAATATTACCTTTTCTTTCAACTGAGCCATTGTTTTATCTCTTTTTTTTTTTACACAATCAACATGCCATTGTCTAAATACAATATATGCAATTAGCATGGCCATGTCATCCTGTGGTGAAAGGAATTCCTCCTTTCTAAAGCCTTCTGCCCCATTAGCTAGTAATTCTGATGGGAGGAGTTTTCTATGCTAACAAGCATAGTAATCCTCCTCCATTCATTGTAATGCTGAAGGCCCGGTGACGTCACAGACTGGGGGCGGGGCTTAGCGCGATGTCGGCCGGATAAGTAACCGCCCCTCCAACCTCTGCATTATCACCTAGACTGCCAGTGACGTCACCGACTGGGGCGGGGCTTAGCGCGATGGGGGCGGGGCTTACCGCGATGCCGGCCGGACAAGTAACTGCCCCTCCAACCTCTCTGCATTATCATCTAGACTGCCAGTGACGTCACCGGGCTCCGTGAGCAGAGGAAGAGGAAGCTTTGCTCGCCTGCCAGGGACCCGGTACGTCACTGAAGATAAGAAAATACTCACTTCCGGCCATGAATTGAAACGAGGAAAACAGGGCTTCAGCAATATGCTCTAAAGGTACCACATGCATGTTTGTAATGTTTATGTTATTAGATTACTAATAGACAAATGTCCCCAAACCCGGACAACCCCTTTAATGTTTTCAATCCCCGTTGGCTGAGAAGTGGAATGGCGTGGCCTAACCAGGTCGGGGGTGTGGCTTAATGGGATCTGGGGGCAGAGTTTTAAGTATGTCTTTTTGGGGTGGCCTCAATGGCCACCCTACCTGCGCCCTGAACTGTGACCTCCACAGCACCCTGCCCCTTTAAATCTGACCTGCAGATATGAAGAAAAATGTAAAGGTTGTTATGGAAACCTGATGTAAAACTGTGTCTATGTGAAGACAAAGGACCTGCGAGCTTCGAAGGACCTGCGAGCTTCTATTGGCTGATAAGGGACAGTGACCGTGTGTATAGCAGTATAGCAGAGACTTGCAGGCTTCTATTGGCTAATGCAGGTCATTTTTTGGGAATATCTCAGGAACGGTACATCCTAGAGAGCTGAGTCATGATCTAAAACGGCCCGGACACCAGATGTACCTGTGTGGCAAATTTGATGAAGATCGGTCCAGTCGTTTGGTCACGCATAGAGAACAGACAGACAGACGTCCAGACAGACAGACAGAAACTAATTTTTATATATACAGTTGCAATAAAAAGTATGTGAACCCTTTGGAATGATCTGGATTTATGCACAAATTGGTCATAAAATGGAATCTGATCTTCATCTAAGTCACAACAATAGACAATCACAGTCTGTTTAAACTAATAACACACAAAGAATTAAATGTTACCATGTTTTTATTGAACACACCATGTAAACATTCACAGTGTGGGTGGAAAAAGTATGTGAACCCCTAGACTAATGACATCTCCAAGAGCTAATTGAAGTGAGGTGTCAGCCAACTGAAGTTTAATCTATGAGATTGAAGGTGTTGGTTACAGCTGCCCTTCCTTTTCACAAGAAGCATTGCCTGATGTGAATGATGCCTCGCACAAAAGAGCTCTCAGAAGACCTACGATTAAGAATTGTTGACTTGCATAAAGCTGGAAAGGGTTATAAAAGTATCTCCAAAAGCCTTGCTGTTCATCAGTCCACGGTAAGACAAATTGTCTATAAATGGATAAAGTTCAGCACTGCTGCTACTCTCCCTAGGAGTGGCCGTCTTGTAAAGATGACTGCAAGAGCACAGCACAGACTATTCAATGAGGTGAAGAAGAATCCTCGAGTGTCAGCTAAAGACTTACAAAAGTATCTGGCATATACTAACTGTAACGGACCGTTTCAGCAGACAAGGGGTTAAAATCCGTTTAGGCGATATGCCCCTTTCTGAGAGACAGGCACAGCTACTGCAGAACACCAACCTCCCGAACTGGATACAAAATAGCACTCCAAACTGGAACCTCGCAAATAGCTGTCAGCAGACGAACAGGAAAAGCGTACAGTCAGCTTACACTCCTGGCAATCAGTCTCCAACAGCATACAGGGAATCCCCCCAATAACGAGACAAGGCTCCGTCTTGAGGGTCAGCAGTGGTCTGCCTGTACTTCAGGTACAGCCCCTTTTATTCATAAAAAACATACATAGTACTGCCCACAGGGTTTTGAAATCCAACCAATCAATATCTTACAACAGACAATGCAAGTACAGCAACCAATCGTTCCCGCCCCCTAGAGGACCAGAAGGGAGACTGCGACACAGAACAGATACAACATATCCCCACAATGCATCATGGTTTCCTCCTCTCTGCCTGGGAGACAACCGAAGGCAATCCAATTATCTCCCAGGACAAAGGGAGGTCACCAATACACATGTGGAGACAACAGGACAGACATCACCATTTAAACACACAATGGCACACCCCCACAGCAAACACAGACATTTAACATATCCCCAGATAGCTCAAGTCTGAGTGCATATCATTAGGTGAATGGCACTCAGAATACACGAATACAATAATATTAGCTATCTGGGTGCCCTCACATAACATACAATTTAACTGAACGCATAATAACATAAAATACAATTCCACAGACAGATTTAAGCTGTGCGGCCGGTCTGTCTTCTCCTTTCAAGTTACTATGGGCCATAATCCTGGGGCAGGAGGCTTTTAAACAGCCCTCTCCAAAACCCAGTGGCGAGGTTGGTTTCGCCACACTAACATCCCTGTTAGCAAATCTACGATACGTAAAACACTAAACAAGAATGGATTTCATGGGAGGATACCACAGAGGAAGCTGCTGCTGTCCAAAAAAAACATTGCTGCACGTTTACAGTTTGCACAAGAGCACCTGGATGTTCCACAGCAGTACTGGCAAAATATTCTGTGGACAGATAAAACCAAAGTTGAGTTGTTTGGAAGAAACACACAACACTATGTGTGGAGAAAAAGAGGCACAGCACACCAACCTCAAAACCTCATCCCAACTGTGAAGTATGGTGGTGGGGGCATCATGGTTTGGGGCTGCTTTGCTGCATCAGGGCCTGGACGGATTGCTATCATCAAAGGAAAAATGAATTCCCAAGTTTATCAAGACATTTTGCAGGCAAAGTTAAGGCCATCTGTCCACCAGCTGAAGCTCAACAAGACAACGACCCAAAGCATAGAAATCAACAACAGAATGGCTTAAACAGAAGAAAATGCGCCTTCTGGAGTGGCCCAGTCAGAGTCCTGACCTCAACCCGATTGAGATGCTGTGGCATGACCTCAAGATAGCGATTCACAACTGACATCTCAAGAATATTGCTGAACTGAAACAGTTCTGTAAAGAGGAATGGTCAAGAATTACTCCTGACCGTTGTGCACGTCTGATCTGCAACTACAGGAAAGGTTTGGTTGAACCAGTTATTAAATCCAAGGGTTCACATACTTTTTCCACCTGCACTGTGAATGTTTACATGGTGTGTTCAATAAAAACATGGTAACATTTAATTCTTTGTCTGTTATTAGTTAAGCAGACTGGGATTGTCTATTGTTGTGACTTAGATGAAGATCAGATCACGTTTTATGACCAATTTGTGCAGAAATCCATATCATTCCAAAGGGTTCACATACTTTTTCTTGCAACTGTATATAAGAAATAAGAGACTAGCAGAAGGACCCGGCTTCACACGGGTATATTTCATCTATTTCATTTAATTTTTCTGTGTGTCTTTAAAAGATATCGACAGTATCCCCCATAACAGTGACCTCTACAGCAACCCGCCCCACTGTCTGCTAAGCTGTGTATCTAATCCTATCCTGTGTGATACTGTCTGCTGAGCTGTGTATCTAATCCTATCCTGTGTGATACTGTCTGCTGAGCTGTGTATCTAATCCTATCCTGTGTGATACTGTCTGCTGAGCTGTATATCTAATATCCTATCCTGTGTGATACAGTCTGCTGAGCTGTGTATCTAATCCTATCCTGTGTGATACTGTCTGCTGAGCTGTATATCTAATATCCTATCCTGTGTGATACTGTCTGCTGAGCTGTGTATCTAATCCTATCCTGTGTGATACTGTCTGCTGAGCTGTATATCTAATATCCTATCCTGTGTGATACTGTCTGCTGAGCTGTGTATCTAATCCTCTCCTGTGTGATACTGTCTGCTGAGCTGTGTATCTAATCCTATCCTGTGTGATACTGTCTGCTGAGCTGTATATCTAATATCCTATCCTGTGTGATACTGCCTGCTGATCTGTGTATGTAACCCTGTCATGTGTGATACTGTCTGTTGAGCTGTGTATCTAATCCTATCATGTGTGATACTGTCTGCTGTGTATCTAAGTCTATTGTGTGATACTGTATGCTGAGTTGTGCATGTCCTCGTGTTGCCCTAGCCTAAAGCTGACCTACAGCAGTGAAGAAAAATGGCTGGGTTGTAAACCTGGAGTAAAACTGTGTGTATGATGAGACTAGGAGCCTGCAAGCTTCTATTGGCTGATAAGGGACATGTGACCGTGTGCATGGCAGTTGGGGGCTTATATTGGCTAATGCTGGTAATTTTTTGGGAATATCTCAGGAATGCTAAGTCCTAGAGAGCTGAGACCTGGTCTAAAACCTTCCCAGACACCTGATGTACCTATAAACCAAATTTGGTGAAGATCGATCGAGTCGTTTAGTCGCACATAAAGAACAGACAGATGTCCAGACTTGAAAAAACAGAAATCCAGCACTGATGTAGATCTTTTAGGTCCGGTCTTTATTTCACCAAAATAAAAATGAACACATCCAGTGGCACCATCTCCCACTCACACACAATTTACGCGTTTCAAACACTCCTGTTCTTAGTCATAATAAAGTGTGTTTGCCTCGCCATAGACTTAAATAGTTCAAAGAAAGGAGGGGGAGGGTGGACCCAATTTCTGGATTGACAAACACCTGTTCAGACACGTATGCATCCGTAATACAATGAAACAATAAATGGATATATGCATTTATAAAATGTATTTTCATCTGTATATAATGTAAGCCTGCATATGAGTATGTCTATAGATAAAATCAGACCTCGGTACACATATCGCCACATATGCAGGCCAGCCACATATTACTCAGAATGGCAAGATGTGAGCGAAGTCCCAAAAACATATAAACAGCAGCGAAGTTCATTCAATAAAAAAGAACCTCTAGTGCATAAAAAAATACCCCACATATACATTGTAATTATGAAAACAATTATAAAAACAAGTGTAAAAACAAATGGCTTGGCAATGTCAGGTATGCAAACTCAATATTGGTACATTAGCTCCTTTTTCAAGTTTAGACCATATGGATGTCTAGTATTTAGTCTAAAGATCCAAAATGCTTCATGCAGAAGGGTCTTTTTCTTAATATCACCTCCTCTGACCGGAATTGTTACACTTTTGCGAACGTACTGAACCCATTAAAACTGCGATTATGTACATTGATGAAATGGTTGGTTGCATTTGATACTTCGGTAGCTGTGGGGTTGGAAATATAATTCATGTGTTCTCGTAATCTTTCGTTATATTTCCTACTAGTGCTGCCCATGTACATAAGATTGCATAAAGTGCATTTAATAAGAGAGATCACTCCTATAGTATTACAGTAAGGGCTCATTCAGACGGCCGTATGCTGTCCGCAAAAAAAAAAGAATGCTATCTGTTTTTTTGCGGATCCGCAAAAAAACTGATCCGCAAAAAAACGGATAGCATTCAGTATTTTTGCTGACCCATAGACTTCAATAGGGCCATGTCCTGATTTTCACGGACAAGTATAGGACATGTTTCATTTATTTTGCGGAACCTTGGAATAGAAAAGGGCCCCATAGAAGTGAATAGGTCAGCATCTAATCTGCAAAAAAACGGATCCGCATTTTTGCGGATAGCATACGGCCGTCTGAATGAGCCCTTAATGTAACGTTTAATGGGAAAAGTTTCTGTATGTGTTGAGTTGTGAAATTCTTTCACAGTGCAGGCTACTTGACATGTTTTGCAGGGATGACCCCCACATTTCACAAATCCTGTGTATTTTAACCAAGTTGCTGAAATCAGATTTTTAGCAGGTATGTGCGTAGACGGTGATAATGTTGTGCCTAAAGTATTGGGTCGTCTGGACACAATCCGACACCCACCTTTTAATATCTCCCGATGTATATCATCTTTGTATAAAATGGGGAGGCACTTATTAATAACCTTCTGTATTGCAGAAAATTGACAGCTATATGTCAGAGAAAAAACGTAGTCCAGCTCACCTCCCGGTCTTGTGTACTCCCGATTCCGAATCCCTAGGGGTGTGTCCCCGTTGCAGGCTGCAGGTCATTTGAAAGGATTGGTCTCAGATTCAGATTGGATCCATGTTTAAAACTGCTTCTTTATTTGAACATCATAAGACATGACAAACCGCCACTTGATACAACAGATTTCACGTTGACGCGTTTCGGGTACTGAGACCCTTAGTCGTAACGTTGTTGCACAGTGAGACACCCCAATATAAAGGAAATGGGTATCCATTCCTCCCAACAATCCATGGGAGGTGGCATTGACCCTATTGGTCGTCTCACTGTGCATCACACCCTGAATACCACCCACTCATTACCGAGTTAATGCATTACAGACTGTGCTAAAGCTTTACATACAATTTAACCCTTAGGGAACTCTGATCCTGTTCTTGTGAATGATTGAATGGAAAGAAAAACAGAGAAAAATCGCACAGTGTGAACACATTCCCTCTTGCAACATATAAAAACATATATTTTACATCACCAATAAGGCCTTGACCTATTTACCAGTATTTTTCCGACTTAAGAGACCAATACCACAAATTCTATTTGTATTGCGGAAACGAAAAACTAAGCTATATGTCAGCACAAGAGTGGGTTTGGAATCATTATCCTGAATTGTAGTGAGTATATTGTGTTTATTGTCTGTCTTTTTGTTGGTGTTTTTGTTTTTATTTAGTATTTAAATTTGTATTATAGTTAGATGTTTTGTTTAGGAGATCCGATCTTAATTTATTTCTAGCTATATTGAAACCCCTGGAAAGCATCCAATTAGGATATATCCCCTCATTTCCAGACGTTTCCAAATCAGCTCAGATTCTCTGAGAAATGCAGAATCTGTACTGCAATTTCTGCGAGCACATATGAATTCACCCACTGGTATTCCTTTATTGTGTGGGTAGGGTGGTGACTATTCGCTTTGAGAATCGTATTGCCTGATATTTCTTTGCAATAAGTTTCTGAATCGATTGTTTGATCCGGATCACCTGTCAACTTTAAATCTAAAACAATCATGGTGTGTGTGTCCTGTGCATAGGCAAATCTCTAATTATAAGCATTGCCATTGACATATGTTACAAAGTCTGGTATGGCAGACACATCCCCCCTCCAAATAAGGAGCAGGTCATCGATGTATCTGCCATTTACCAGACTAATGCCTCTGAGAAGGGATTACCTACAGAAAAAATATATCTTTCTTCCAGTTAGACCATAGTGAGATTAGCCAATAAAGGGAAGAATTTAGCCCCCATCGATACTTCTGCAATTTGGAAATAGAACACACCATCAAACGAAAAATAGTTATGCATTAATAAATATGACGTCACTTCTAAGATGTGGTCTATGAACATATCAGGATGTTTGCTGTATTTGTGTAGGTGATGCCAAAAGAGCGATCCCGTGAGGAATGGATGGATACAGTGAAACCACATCCAATGTCAACCATGTAAATTCCTTTTGCCATTTTAGATCACACATATTTTTGAGTACATCGGTGCTATCTTTAATATACCCAAGGATTCTTTTAACAAGTGGTTATAACATTGAATCCAACCATTCACTCATTCTTTCTGTTAGGGCTCCGATGCCCGACACAATGGGACGTAATGGCGGAGGGTTAATACTCTTATGTACTTTCGGGAGAGCATGTATGATTGGCGTAACTGGTGAGTCAACATTCAAAAAGTCATATTGTTTTTGATTGATGAACCCCCTGTCTTTCGCCTTGTTTAGAATAGAAACTAATTCATCTCTATATTTGGGAAAGGGGTTATGTTTTAATACCAGGTACCTGATATCATCAGACAAAACCTCCAGCATCTGTTGATGATAAGAAGCTTTGTCTAATACCACCACTGAGCCGTCCGCCATTTTAAATATAAGATCGGTTTTGTTCTCTAGTTCTTTTAATGCGACCTGTTGTTTTTTGTTTAAATTGTGTCTCTTTTTTGTGAGTTTGGAGTTATATATCAACAGTAATTCCTTTTCGATGACCTCTTGAAACACGTCCATACTTGATGTACGGAACTTGATGGGATAATATTTACTGTTGGTCATTTTAAAGTCATGTTTAGCTGTCACTTCACGAAGGTCTGTCCTTTCAGACTGGAGATCTCCGAGACAGACCAGGGACTACTGCTCCTTAAATAATAAATTAGTATAAATATTATCAGTTGCTAAATCCACGTCTGTGTCAGAGTCTCCAGAAAGCACAGATGACCCATAGAAACATCTCGTCACGTCAAATTTCTCACAAACTTATTTATATTCATTATAGTGGAGAGAAAAATCTAAATTTGTAGATGGCACAAAGTTCAAGCTCAATGACAATAAATTTCTCTTATCTTCTGTCAGGGTATAAGTTAATAACATCCAACATGGGTTCTTCACTGCTATCATTCGCTACTTTTTGTGTAGTTGGGTTGCCATAGGATGCGGTCTTTTTATGTTTCCGACAGACAGACAGACAAACAGAAGCCCAGACAGACAGAAACTCATTTATATATATATATATATATATATATATATATATATAAGAGACTAGCAGAAGGACCCGGCTTTGCACCGGTATATTTCATCTATTTCATTTAATGTTTCTGTGTGTCGTTAAAAGATATCGACAGTATCCCCCATAACAGTGACCTCTACAGCACCCCGCCCCTTTAACAGTGAACTCCACAGTCCCCTACCCCTTAACACTGACCCCCCAAAGTGCCCCGCCACTTTAAAATGGGACCTCCACAGCACCCCATCCCCTTAACTTTGAACTTCACAGCAGCCCGCCCCTTTAACAGTGAGTTTTTACAGCACCCTACTCATTTGACAGTGACTTCCTCAGGGGTCCATGCCCTTAACAGTGACCTTCACAGTGCCCACTTATTTAACAGTGACCTCCGCAGTACCTGCCCGTTTAACAGTGACCTCCACAGTGCCCGCCTTTTCAATAGTGACCTCCACAGTTCCCGCCCCTTTAACTGTGACCGCCACAGTGTTGGCCCTTTTAACAGTGACCTCCACAGTGCCCGCCCCTTTAACAGGGACCTCCACAGTGCCTACCCCTTTAACAGTGACCTCCACAGTGCCTGCCCCTCTAACAGTGAACAGTGGTCACCTCTTTAACAGTGACCTGCACAGTGGCCGGCCCTTTAACAGTGACCTCCACAGTGCCCGCCTCTTTAACAGTGACCTCCACAGCACCCTGCTCCTTTAACAGTGACCTCCACAGCGGCGCCTCTTCAACAGTGACCTCAACAGTGCCTGCCCCTTTCACAATGACCTCTACAGCGCCCTGCCACTTTAATGCTAGGGCTACTCGACGACATGTATCGCACAACACTTTGTCTCAACAATAATGATAGGCTTTGGTGTCGCACTGCCACATGCTGCGACTGCGACACGACAGTTGCAAAAAATCCATCCAAGATGTATGCATGTAGCAGCATAGTTGTGCCCTATGTGTCGTGCGACTTATTGTCGTACTACAGCCCTAACCTAAAGCTGACCTACAGCACTGAAGAAAAATGGCTGGGTTATTATGGAAACCTGGAGTAAAACTGTGTGTATGGCAGTTGGAGTTTGAAGAGAAAGACTTGCAGGCTTGTATTGGCTAATGCAGGTAATTTTTTGGGAATATCTCAGGAATGGCACGTCCTAGAGAGCTTAGACCCGGACACCTGATGTACCTGTGTGCCAAATTTGGTGGAGATCGGTTCAGTTGTTTGGTCGGCATAAAGAACGGACAGACAGACATCCAGACAGACAGACACAAACTAATTTTTATATAAGAGATATTGTGCCTGTGAATAAACTAGTAATATGTATTAGCTTTTTAAGCATAGAAAACCTCTATTCTCAACATGTTAAGACTATAGTAAGTAGTGTATATGATAGATGCACTCGGTGTATGCATTAAATCATATAAAGTATGCAGACGATACAACAATTCTAGGTCTTATTCAAAATAATGATGAGATGGCATACTGGGAAGAGATGAGAACTTTCGCCGAAAGGTGTAGAAATAATAATCAGATTTAGAACGCTGCTGAGACTAAGGAGATGATGATTGATTTTAGAGGGAAACGCCCTAGGGACGAGCCTATTGACATCGGTGGTACCTCGGTTGAGATTGTTCACGGCATAAAGTTTCTCGGGGTCCATGTGTGAGATAATCTGACATGGTCTTTGCAAACCTCAGCATTGGTTAAAAAGGAGAACCAATGTCAGTGTGCAAATACAAAGAGCGCCTTAAAACTTTTCATCGAGGTTATGTAACTGTATTGCTTTATGGTATGGAGGTTGTACCGGTATGGAAAAAAAGGCATTGCAAAAAGTGGTAAAGGTCGCTGAGAAGATTATTGGGGCTTCTTTGCCTAGCATTGAGTATGTGGCTGAAAGACGGGCGGCTCATAAGGCGAGAAGCATGATTGGGGATTCGTCGACCCCTGCCAGAGTCTGTTTAATATTTTACTGTTAGGAAGAAGGTAAAGGAGTTTGTGATATAACATAAATCAGTATATAAAAAGTTATTATTTTCAAATAATGAGATGAATTGGTAGGGCCTTTATTATTTTCTATTTCTATATGTATTGTATTTAGGGTGCTATTTCTTTTAACTTGATTTGTATGCTCGTAATTTCGTTTCCTGTGCTTATACCGTGAAATGACAATAAAGTGTCTCTTGTCTTGTCTCTAGGACACAGCTCTGTCCTCAGAATGCTGATGTCTAGCCCTGTCAAGGAGAGTGGGGAGTGTGTAGAAGGGTGTTACAAAAGCAGTGCTTCAAGGATTCAGCCCCACCTCCTGGTGCTCCAACATACTCATTTGCCAGTGAATAAAAATGCAGATATCCTTGCAATAGTTTAACACACAGGCAAAAGCTGTCATTTTAATCAGCATGGTCAACCATACCAGGTTAATAGGGTTGATCATGCTGACAGAGGCTCTTTATTGTTGTGGTGGTGAATGGCATGTAAATTAGTATTTGATTTTGTTATTTTTCTTTGGACCACTATGGAGGGGTCATTGTTGCTATTGGGGAAACGCTAGGGACACTATAACTTTTAAGGGCAGACAATTACATTGGTGGGAAGTTTGGGGGTGCTATTACTTTGGGGGCAACCTGGGACATTCTTAGCACAATTATTTTAGGGGGACACTATGTTTACGTCACCATTACTGTCAGGGGCGCTATTTGCTTGGCAAAATTATTGTTTAGGACACTGTGTGGAAATAATTAAATTGAAGGGGTCACTATCTGTGTGGTACCATTATTTTCAGGGAGACTATCTTCCTGCAATATACTATTGGGGAACACAGTAAGCACAGTATTGGGGGTGGCAGGGTGGGGTATTCAGAAAGTAGGGAGGATGATGGAAAAGTAGGAACCTGAGATGTCTGCGTGCCAAACTCTGCAGAGATAAGACATGGCTGAAAGAAGTCATCATGGCAGTCTGGTCCAAATGGAGAAGATGAGGAAAGAAAGTGTCTATATCAGAGGAGACATCACTGGATGTAAGAGGTATGTAGCAATGTTCTCTCCTGTATGTTGACAATACAGAATGTAATTTAAATAAAGATACTCATCATGGATTCCTAATGTGGTGTCTGTTGTTTTGACAGGAAGCTTATTGCTGCATGCTGGGCTATTCTTTCTGTCAAAGCCTATAAAAGTGGCATGAGAATAGCATCATTGTGTTAACATTTATCACTTCTCTTCCTTGGGAGTACTTATTTTAATTTTTTTTTTCACTAGGGAGTACTACGTTGGAGTGAAAAGGTTGAGAACCACTGCTCTATAACATGGGTCTCCAACTAAACCTCATAGCATGTCCTGTCTACTGGAGGTTGCCGAGCCATACCGAGTTATAGTTGTATAACAGCTGTAAATTCATAGGATTCATAGGTAGAAGACATCTGCTCCATAATAGACAATAGTGTCCTATGGCATAGACTGTATGAAACCACAAGTGCCTGGAATTCTCTTCTATAAATGTCTCATTTTCATTACACCAGGGAAGGAAATTTATCGCCAATTCTCCAGTTAACAACTACATTATGTATATTATGTAGACTATGCTCTGGGGAGTAGTTAATGTCATTCTCCATTCCTACATTAACCAACAAGTCATTAACTAAAGACAGCAAGAGGTGCTTCATAGCGGCAATTACTGCAGGTTTAAAGTCTTCTTCTACCTGATCCATCTCATTCCAAAACTCTGGTTCCGCAGGTCGCTATAGAGTCTTGTAGATAGATAGATAGATATAAGGATATAGGGAATAAATGGACCAACACCCTTTCACCTAATCTGGAGTGCTGCCTCATCTTTTGAATTTGGATATAAGGATAGATATAGTATTAACTAGACAGAGAGATAGATATAGATAGATAGATAGATAGATAAATAGCAGACAGCTATAAAGATAATAGATAGCTGCGATAGCTAGAGAGACAGATAGACATTTGGATATAAGGATAGATATTAACTAGACAAATAGATAGATTGACAGACAGATAAATAGATAGATAGATAGCTGTGATAGATAGATGGATAAAATACTAGTCGATGATTTTCAATATAACATTCCTAACATCCTCAGGTCTCCTGGCAGTTTTCTTATACTTTATGTTTGTCTTTCATTATACACGTAGGTATTTATATCTTGGTTTGATATTTCTATTCTTTGTAAAAAAGAAAAGTAATGGGTACATCTTACAAAATTCACATAAAAGTCTCTAATTCCACTAGAGGTTATATACCCAAAATCTACTGAAACACATCTTTCAGTGATTATACATTCATTTATAATTATTTCTATAATTATTATCCAAACAGCAAAATAAGAATATATAATCTTTTATAAGAAAAACTGTGACAATAAAAGTCTATGTAACAGATGAAAATCCTCAGTAGTGTCAAGATCTTGAGCTTGCTGTCATTGACCGGGAACGTGCGCAGTATGGGCAGTGGTATGAATACCTGTAACTGCCAATATGAACGAAAATGTGTATGGCCGTGTCTGAGAAATGAGCGTTCAACTACTGTTCAACCATCAACCAGCTTCTATCTTATGTGTAAGGCCACCTTAACTGAAGCAGGTACGTGGTTTGTTACATGGACTGAACAATCCTGACGAAGGTACGCTGAAACGTGCGTTGGGGAAGCGCCACCCTGGGTCTCTTTGAACACGGTTCTTTCTATGTGAGCCCCTGCCTCCTGCTGCCCTCCTTAGTTTACTTGACCTTGTCATTCATTTGTACTTGGTCTCTGCAGTATGATGTCCCTGACATGTTCTCCAGACGTCTGTCTTCGGGGACAAAGGAAGGAATCAAGGTGCATTGAGAAGGAAAATACTCTTTCAGTCTCCAAATTGATTGGTCTGCATTATATTTCCATCTTTACCTATTATGTGCATACCATTTACCAACCAAGGAGTGATATATGTTGACGGGTGTCCCACCTGGTTTTCAATTGTTTTATTATTTGTACATGGGTTAGATCATTTATTCAGCACTTATTCCCATGTCCTATATATATATTGTACCATATTTATTTGATCCGTGTGCCTCCTTCCCAGGGTGGCGTCTTTCTTTTTCTGTCCTCCGCTCTTATTTTATCATGTTTATGGCATCACATTTACCAATTTTTTCTATTTATGTCATTTTAATCATGCTCCAATAAAATGTATTACTCTTTTGGTATTATGAGCTCCTTTTCTTCTTTTTCTGCTATTTAACTCGGGAGCTTTTACCGAGCCATACTTTTGGTGTGTCCTTTGGGGTTGTATTGGGTGGACACTGTCCTTTCGCCCTCCCCTGGGACACCCTGGGTCATTTTTTTGCTTTTCTGGTTTGTTACATGGACAGAACAAGCCTTGGTGCACTGTTACAAACCCTGCATCTGTGTTATCTAAACATAAATAGGAAATGTTTTTAGTCACTGACAGGAAGCAGAGATCTTGAAAATTGGGAGGTATTGAAATTTAAAGGCTCAGTGGATAGCACTATTTTCTCAAGGTGAGGGCAACATCTGGATGGCGTTTGCATGGGTTATTTCGGAGCTGAGATTTAAGTGATGACAATCTGTGTAATAACCTTTCATCATTTAATAATAAATGAGAATTTATAGCTTTCCTGAGTATTACCGATGCAATAATAATTCTGGAAGATCTTGTTGTAGAGATTCTGTTCCTCTGCTATTCCTTCTGGAAACATATGATTAAAACAACCAATCTCCTTGTATTCTCACAATATTTAAAGGGATATTGCTGATTTATGATCAGGATAGGTCATCAATATCTGATCAGTGGGGGTCTGACTCCTGGCACTCTGGCCGGTCATCTGTTGGGTGGGGACATGGCCAACTGAATGAGCCTGAACTGAAATACCAGGCATAGCCACAATACAATGTACGGCACAGTACGTGGCAGATTTAAAGAGGCCACGGTACTCATTCATGCAGCTGATCAGCAAGGCTGCCAGAGGTTAGACCCCTACTAATCTGAGGATAGCTCATCAATGCCGAAGTCCCAGAAAACAGTGTCGGACTGTGTAAGGTTAGGGTATACTATTGACAAGGTAATAAAAGAACACCTATTTTTTCTCACATACATTTAGGAGGAATAACAGAGTAACCACATAATGTATAGTCGTAAGAAATGATGCTTCAAATTGTTATTTTATGGGAAATAACAGAAATGCCAGGATGTGCTTACACTCTAGTTTTTCAGACTGGAGGAATCTCATTTTGGGACATCAATTGTTGTCACTAGAGTTGGCCTTGCGGTTCGCCTGGCGGTCATTTTGCGCCGAACTTTGATCGTTTGTGATTCGCACGCGCCATATTTTTTTACATAGCGCCTAACTTTGACCCATGACACATCCATCAGGTGGGACAGGACAGCCAATGTCTTTTCTGTGCTCACATCATTATCAGTTTTATTCAACCCCCAAGTGACATTCAATCTTAGTACTTAGTACAACATCCTTTTCCAGTTATAACAGCTTTTAAACGTGAAGCATAGCTTGACACAAGTTTCTTGCAGCGATCTACGGGTATCTTCGCCCATTCTTCATGGGCAAAAGCCTCCAGTTCAGTCACATTCTTAGGCTTGCACGCTGCAACTGCTTTCTTTCAGTCCCACCAGAGGTTCTCAGTTGGATTTCAGTCTGGTGACTGCGATGGCCACTTCAAAATGTTCCAGCCTTTAATCTGCAACCATGCTCTAGTGGACTTGGAGGTATGCTTGGGATCATTGTCCTGTTGAAGGTCCAACGTCTCCCAAGCCTCAGGTTTGTGACGGACTGCATCACATTTTTATCCAATATCTCCTGGTACTGAAGAGAATTCATGGTACCTTGCACACGCTGAAGCTTCCCAGTACCTGTAGAAGCAAAACAGCCCCAAAGCATGATTGACCCCCCGCCATGCTTCACAGTAGGCAAGGTGTTCTTTTCTTCATAGGCCTTGTTCTTCCTCCTCCAAACATAGCGTTGATCCATGGGCCCAAACAGTTCTAATTTTGTTTCATCAGTCCACAGAACACTATCCCAAAACTTTTGTGGTTTGTCCACATGACTTTTGGCATACTGCAGTCAACTCTGTTTATTCTTTGGAGACAGCAAGGGGGTGAGCCTGGGAGTTCTGGCATGGAGGCCTTCATTACGCAGTGTGCGCCTTATTGTCTGAGCTGAAACTTCAGTACCCACATCTGACAAATCTTTTTTCAGTTCCTCAGCAGTCACACAGGGACTTTTCTCCACTTTGCGCTTCAGGTAGCGCACAGCAGTCAAAGTCAGCATCTTCTTTCTGCCACGACCAGGTAGCGTTTCAACAGTGCCCTTTGCCTTGAATTTGCGAATGATGCTTCCTATGGTGTCTCTTGGCATGTTTAACATCTTTGCAATCTTCTTATAGCCATTGCCCTTCCTGTGAAGAGAAATCACCTCTTCTCTTGTCTTCCTGGACCATTCTCTTGACTTCACCATGTTTGTAAACACACCAGTAAATGTCTAGAAGGAGCTGAGTATCACAGTCCTTTTAAATCTGCCTAATTGGTGCTTATTATGCTTGATTGCTACTCCTTGACATCCACAGGTGTTTTCAATACCTGATCGAAAACACTTGAATGAACCTCTGTTCTTAAGAGTGGTAGTCTTTAAGGCCCAAATGTTCGAACGTAAAAAGATTATGACGCTGAATAATCCTCTTGCCCAACAGCTGACGGCTGGCTAGTCAGAACTGCTAGCCCACCAACTACTGCCATATAAATTGGTGAACTCAGAGGCCTTTAGAAAATTTGTGATCATTGGCACACCGCAATGGAAGGTGCCTGGAAGGAAATATTTCTCCCATAAGGGCATCCCTGAACTATATGGCCATGTTCAGCGGCAAGCTAATATATCTCTGGCACATAATGTTGGTGCCAATATACATATGACCACAGACACGTAGTCTAGCAAACATGGGCAGGGAAGGTACATAACGTTTACTGCCCACTGGGTGAACCTTCTGACGGCCGTCAAGCATTCAACCCGTGGCACCCGTGTAGGATTGCATGCAGGACTGCGTCTTTTTATCCTCCTTCTACTCCATCCTCCGTCTCCTTCTCGGCTGACTCCTCCTTTTCCACTGCTACCGCTTTTTCCCCTGCAGCCCCCAAGCTCCCCAGAACCTATTCGACGTGCCAGGTGAGACGTTGCCATGATGTGCTGCATCTGTTGTGCCTGGAAGCCAAGAGCCACACCGGTGCTGCACTGCTTTCAGCTCTGCGGTCACAGGCCGATCAGTGGCTAACCCCTCTCAATTTGACAGTTGGTAAAGTGGTATGCGACAACGGTGCCAATCTGCTGAGCACACTGAAACAGGGCAAAATGACACACGTACCGTGCATGGCACATGTTCTGAACTAAGTCATGTAGTAATTTGTTGCCAAATACCCTGGGGTCCAGGACGTCTTGCGGCAGGCCAGGAAGATCTCTGGCCATTTTAGAAGATCTTACACGGCCATGACTCGCCTTGCTGACGTTCAGCGGCAACACCACTTGCCCGTCAGACGTCTGATTTGTGACTGCCCAACGCGCTGAAACTCCACCTTGTATATGCTTGAAAGGGCTGCTTCAGCAGAAACGTGCCATTAACGACTACCTGTATGAACTCTGCGGCAGGACAGGTTCTGGGGAGCTTGATTTCTTTTCACCGTGCCAGTGGCTGCCCAAGCGTGACGCATGCTGACCTCTGCGGCGATTTGATGAGATTACCAAACTGGTCAGTCGTACCTTAGGCCTGCTTTCTGGAGCGTGCTGTCATGCCCTGCTCAGGTTATGTGCGGAGGTCTGCCAGGTTAGCAGCGCGTTTTTAGCCTTTTGTTTTTGTTTTGGAGTTGAGCTGTATCCGCCTCCCTTCAGGTGCACTGGGTGGGGTCGTTGGTATGCGTTTAAATTACGGCCACTCCCAGTTTCCTGTGCGCTTCTGTCTTGCTGAGAGGAAGGAAGGATTTGCTGTTCCTGCTCACTAACAAGATAAGTTGTTTTTTGTTTTTATTGTGAATTTCTGTTTAGGCTGTTAGAGAGACGCCTGCCCCCTCCAGGTCCTGAGGGAGCAGACTGCCTCTTTCCCCCTTTCACCATCTTAGGGATTTTAGGGTATCTACAGCCTAGGCACGGGGACACGTTCATTCCCACCTTCAGGCTCTGAACGTGGGCATAGAAGTCTAAGGAGAGCTGGTAGGGATTTGTCAGGAGGTGACCTTTATCCCCAGCTTCTTGCCTAGACACTTATTTGGTGATCTTCTGTGTATCATGAGTACCCGGATACATTGGAGAATGCTATGTCTTTGGCAGTATGGTTAGATAGACGTATTAGAGAGAGAGGTGTAAGGTTCCATCCGCGCAAGGGATCCCTTCTGTGAGTGGTTTTGTCTCACCTGCTCCCTAGGGTGATATGACATGTAACTCTGGGGTAGGGGAGGAACCCATGCAGCTGGGTCAGGTGTCTATCCGTTCTGGTAGTAGGAACTTTAGGAGATTGCATAAACTATGTTATTACTGTGGTAAAAGTGGTTATTTTATTTTTGCTTGTCCTTTTGTTAAACCGCATGTTGATGAGAAAGAATCACAAAGAGGTTTACTTAAAGGGAACCTGTCATGTGGATATTTGATTATAATCTAACTAATTATATACAATCATTAACTACTAAAAAGTACCTTAGATGTATTCACTTACTGGTGTGACAGATGGTTACCTCATAATATACACACAAAGATGCCACATGCCGCATGCTAATGAGTTGATTTGAGTCCAGCGTGATGTCATTGAGTCCAGCGTATATTTAATTCAGAGCTATAGCCACTCCCCTGCCCACCTGCTGCTGATTCATATGAAAAAAAAATGTCAATCAGCAGCAGGTGGGTGGGGAGAGTCAGGAGCTCATGAATATTCAGGACTCATCATTATCAGCTGGAGATTTTCAATACAAGATGTTGGCAGATTGACTGGGTCAATTAAAGAAAGTGACCCAGCATTTTGCTTAGAGAATCAGTCACTTATTTATGTTGCCCTTCGTTAGGACACCATAAAACTGGTGACAGGTTCCCTTTAAAGAAAAAAAAAGAAAAAACATCCCTGACTCTTGGTAGTGTGAATGGGGTGGTGGAGCAAGCAGGTATGCAAGCTCCTTGTAATACTCTTTTTCTCCTTCCAGCTATGGTGGCGCTAGATTCAAGATTTTTATTTATTGAAGTATTCATTGACTGTGGTGCTGGGGTAAACCTTATTGATTTTCTTTTTCTTCAAAATCTGGGTCTAAGTACTTGCACTTTAGAAAGAGAGATCCCAGTTTTCGCAATTGATTCTTCCCCTCTTTCTCAAAGGAGTCCCACTCATATTGCTCATGGTATTCAGTTAAGGGTGGGTGATTCACATGTTGAGATCATGTCTTGTTTTGTCATGAAGGACTTGCCAGCTCCTATAGTCTTAGGTTTACTGTGGTTGACAAAACATAACCCAATTATAGATTGGCAAGCAAGACAGATCATTGGTTGGAGTGAATTTTGTTCGGACAATTGTCTTGGCACATCTATCTCTGGTGTGTCTATTACGGCTTTACCTCAGTATCTCTCAGATTTTGCGGATGTCTTTTCGGAGGGTGGGGCTCAGGAATTGCCCCCTCATCGTGACTATGATTGTCCAGTTAATCTCATCCCAGGGGCTAAGTTGCCAAAGTCTCGTCTTTACAATCTTTCTCAACCTGAAAGAGAGGTCATGCGGAAGTATATTGCCAAGAGTTTGGCAAAAGGTCATATAAGGCCATCTAAGTCTCCGGTTGCAGTTGGTTTATTCTTTGTAAAGAAAAAAGATGGATCACTGAGACCTTGTTTGGACTTCGAGGAATTGAACCATATTACGGTCCGTGATCCGTATCCCCTTCCTTTGATCTCCGATCTTTTTGATCAAATTGTTGGAGCCAAGGTGTTCTCTAAGTTGGATTTAAGAGGGGCCTACAATCTGATCAGAATCAAGGAAGGGGATGAGTGGAAAACGGCCTTTAACACACACGCGGGTTATTTCGAGAATCTGGTTATGCCTTTTGGGTTATCTAACGCGCCAGCGATATTTCAGAGATTCGTCAATGACATTTTCCATCATTTTGTGGGGAGGTTCGTAGTAGTTTACTTGGATGACATTCTAATTTACTCTCCTGACCCATCAGGATCACGTGAGACAGGTTTTGTCGATCCTTATGGAGAATAAATTATATTCCAGATTGGAGAAATGTGTGTTTTCTGTGCAGGATCTTCCGTTTCTGGGATATCTGCTTTCTGACTCTGGTTTTTGTATGGACTCCGAAACGGTCTGGGCGGTTCTGGAATGGGACCGACCGGAGAATCAGAAAGCTTTGATGCAGTTTTTGGGGTTTACTAATTATTATAGAAAATTTATCTTGAACTATTTTACCATTGTAAAACCTCTGACCGATATGACTAGGAAGGGCATCAACGTCTCTGTCTGGTCGGATGAGGCATTGCAGGCCTTTTCGGCTATTAAGGAATGTTTTGCATCTTCTCCCATTCTGGTGCAGCCCGATGTGTCTCAGCCATTCATGGTGGTGGTTGATGCATCAGAAGTGGGGGTTGTGCTTTTTTTTCCAAGAAGCTCTCGGTCGCCGAGAGGAATTATGATGAAGCAGATAGGGAATTGCTGGCCATAAAATTGGCCTTTGAGGAATGGCGTCACTGGTTGGAGCGGGCGTCTCATCCCGTTACGGTATATATTGATCATAAGAATTTGGCTTACCTGCAATCTGCCAAGCGTCTGAATCCTAGACAGGCTACATGGTCACCGTTCTTTACCAGGTTCAATTTTGTGGTTACTTTTCGCCCGGGGGTTAAAAACGTCAAGGAAGATGCGTTGTCTTGCAGTTTTCCTGGGGGATGTGATTCAGAGGATCCTGCTCCGATTTTGGCTGATGGGGGGGTGGTCTCCGCTCTGTACCCCGAATTGGAGATGGAGGTGTTGGGAGGCCAGAAGGGGGCACCTGGTTCTTGTCCCCCAGGGAGGTTGTTTTCTCCTGATGGACTGCGATGCAAGGTATTCCAGGAACATCATGATACTGTCCTTGCTGGACATCCTGGTGGTAAGTCCACCTTTGATCTTGTGTCCCGGAGGTTCTGGTGGCCCAGCTTACGTAAGAGTGTTCAGGATTACGTAGCAGCCTGTGAAACCTCTGCACGGTCAAAGGTTGCTCACACTCGACCTTCTGGTTCACTTCTTCATTTGTCTATTCCATCTCGTCCTTGGACGCACTTGTCTATGGTCTTTATTACAGATCTGCTGAGTTCCTCCGGGAAAACAGTAATTTTGGTGGTTGTTGACCGTTTTAGTAAAATGGCTCACTTTGTATCGTTAGCTAGTCTGCCCAATGCCAAGACTCTTGCTCAGATTTTTGTTGATAATATCGTGTAATTACATGGCATTCCCTCGGATGTGGTTTGTAATAGGGGCACGCAGTTTGTCTCCAGGTTTTGGCATTCAACTTTCGTTCTCTTCGGCTTTTCATCCGCAGTCGAATGGGCAGACAGAGCGTACTAATCAAAACCTGGAGACCTACTTGAGGTGCTTTGTGACTGAGAATCAGGAGGACTGGTCCTCATTCTTATCCCTAGCAGAGTTTGCTTTGAATAACCATAGGCAGGAGTCCACGGGTAAGTCGCCGTTTTTTGGCGCATACGGTTTTCATCCTCAGTTTGGTACCTTTTCTGGGACTAGTTCCTCTGGGATGCCAGAGGAGGAGAGATTTTCTTCTGCCTTGTCTTCTATCTGGCAGAGGATCCAAGTGAATTTGGAGAAGATGGGTGAGAGGTATAAGCGAATGGCTGACAGGAGACGTATGACTGGTCCGGACCTGTGTGTGGGTGATCTGGTGTGGTTATCTACTAAAAATATTAAACTGAGAGTACCATCTTGGAATCTGGGTCCAAGATTTATTGGACCTTACAAAATATCTGCGGTGGTTAATCCAGTAGCGTTTCGTCTGGATCTTCGGCAGACTTGGAGGATCCATGATGTGTTCCACAGTTCTTTACTGAAGAAATATGTGAAACCGGTGGAACCATCGCCATTGCCACCTCCCACTGTTCTGGTTGATGGAAATTTAGAGTTCGAGATCTCTAGGGTTCTCGACTCAAGAGTTCTTCGTGGTTCCCTTATGTACCTGGTACACTGGAGGGGATACGGCCCTGAGGAGAGGATGTGGGTTCCGGCTGTGGTTGTTAGTGCCAGCCGACTGGTGAGGGCTTTTCACAGATCCCACTCGGATAAAGTTGGGCCGGGTGTCCAGAGGTCACCCGTGCAGGGGGATACTGTCATGCCCTGCTCAGGTTATGTGCAGAGGTCTGCCAGGTTAGCAGCATGTGTGTAGCCTTTTGTTTTTGTTTTGGAGTTGAGCTGTATCAGCCTCCCTTCAGGTGCGCTGGGTGGGGTCGTTGGTATGAGTTTAAATTACGCCCACTCCCAGTGTCCTATGCAGGTTATAGCTTCTGTCTTGCTGAGAGGAAGAAAGGAAGGATTTGCTGTTCCTGCTCACTAACAAGATAAGTTGGTTTTTGTTTTTCTTGTGATTGTCTGTCCAGCCTGCTCCAGGTCCTGAGGGAGCAGGCTGCCCCTTTCCCCCTTTCACCATCTTAGGGATTTTAGGGTATCTTCAGACTAGGCACGGGGACACGTTCATTCCCACCCTCAGGGTCTGAACGTGGGCATAGAAGTCTAGGGAGAGCTGGTAGGGATTTGTCAGGAGGTGACCTTTATCCCCAGCTTCTTGCCTAGACACTTGTTTGGTTGTATTCTGTGTATCTTGTATCCTGTCCAGCGTGACACGTGCATTGTGTCGTGTGATTGATCAAGTCGCAGAGGAGCAGGAGCTGAAAGATGAGGAAGCCGCAATGCTGAATGAATTCCCAAGGGGGGCTACTCCATCTGAGACAAGTCAGCAGGAGTGTGAAGAGGAGTCAGAACAGGATGGTGGCTGGGGGGAGGAGGAGGAGCAAGAAGAGCAGGCTTTAAACTTTTTGGGGATCCCTGATGCTGTCCGTGGTTGGGGGGAGGAGACCAAGGACAATATTCTCCTCGGCGATGAGCAGGAGCCAGGGCATTCCACCACTTCCAATTTAGTGCAAATAGGGGCCTTCATGCTCCAGTGTTTGAAGAGGGACCCCCATATAAAAAGCAAAAGGTCAAGGACCTGTACTGGGTGGCAACATACTTAGACCCCGGTACAAACACAAAATGGCGGACATGTTACCAGCATCACAGAGGGCTGTCAGAATACAGCATTTCCAGGCCTTGCTGTAAGAGATGCTGCATTCTGCTGTTGCGGGCGCTGGTAGAGGAATTTCCACCCACAGCGAAACAGGTGTGGGTACCAATCCTACCACTCCTGCAAAAAGAGGGAGGTTTGAAGATGTGTTAGTCACTTCGGATATGAGATCATTCTTGCAGACAACCCATCGACAGCCGCCCTCCGGATCCAGCCACAAGGAACGCCTAGACCGACAGGTGTCCGACTACATCCGGTTAACGTCCGATGTGGACGCTCTAAGAAGCGAGGAACCCCCTGACTACTTGGTGTGCAGGCTTGACCTGTGGCCAGAGCTGGCACAATTTGCCATGAAACTCTTGGCTTGCCCCTTGTTGACTGTCCTGTCCGAAAGGAAATTCAGTGCAGCAAGTGGGAACGTGACCGATAAGCGCACTTGCCTAGGTCACAACAGCGTGGACTACCTAACATTTTTAAAAATGAATGAGGCATGGACCTTGGAGGAATTTAACACCTGTGATGACCACGTGTAATTGAATTTTCTTATGTCAGCCCACACATATCTGCCACCACCCAGAACAAAGAATGGTTCTTGCCTTATGTATATACAGCGGCATAAAAGGCTTTTTATGTCAGGTGAATGGCTAATTTTTGGGGCTTGTACTGACCGATAGTTACATATTAATCCTGTGACCACCTAATTCACCTCCAGCCACAGAATCCAAAGTTCTTTGCTGTCAGGTAATGCCTAATGGCTAATTTTTGGGGCCCGTACTGGCCGACAGTTACATATTTATCCTGTGACTGCCTAATGTACCTCCAGCCACAGAATCCAAAGTTCTTTGCTGTAGGTTGAATGCCTATTGCCTAATTTTTGGGACCTGTACTGTCCGACAGTAAATTTTTTATCTCTAGCCACATAATCACACCCCTGTCTCACTCCTCTGCCTCTCATTATGGTGGTGTATGAACCGCATTCACCATAAGGACCTTCTAATGTCACAGGGTCATGTGACTGTGCCCCCACCTTGTACTGTGACCCTCACCCCATACTGTGCCCCTTATACCCTGCATTGTGCCCTCTTACCACACCCTGTGCAGTGCCCCTAGTCATTCCCTGTACTGTGCCCTCTTATACCCTTTTATCCGGTTATGCAATGGCGGTGTTATCTGGTCACTGTATAGAGGTGTTATCCGGTAAGTGTATGGCGGTGGTATCCAATAACTGGATGGCCATAACTGTATCCCTTTCCCTGCCCACGCCATCCTTTTTTTAAACCTGGCATGAGCGGGAAAAATATGCAGATTGCGGTGCTAAGGCCCTTTGCGCCACAATCTGTGTCAGGAAAACGCCTAACATAGACGTATTTCTATATAATAAATGACCTCCTAATTGTATTATTATTTGGAGATAGGGTTAATATCTTTATATTATATAGATTCTAGTGTATGATACTGTGCCCTGTATTTCCCAGTAGAAAATGATCCTTGGGAAACACAGTCCTCATCCCTGACCACCAGGACCAGGCAGCGCTCTGTCAGTACATGGCGGCCTCCCCTCTCCGCCACGCTGCTCCTCTGTGTACTGGTGCTTATTCTGACACTAGGGTTGGGTTCACATCCTATTTTTGCCATTTATTGAATGCATTCCAAAAATGTATGCGTTAACAGTAGGGATGAGCGAACTCGAACTGTATAGTTCGGGTTCGTACCGAATTTTGGGGTGTCCGTGACACGGACCCGAACCCGGACATTTTCGTAAAAGTCCGGGTTCGGGTTCGGTGTTCGTCGCTTTCTTGGCGCTTTTGTGACGCTTTCTTGGCGCTTTTTGAAAGGCTGCAAAGCAGCCAATCAACAAGCGTCATACTACTTGCCCCAAGAGGCCATCACAGCCATGCCTACTATTGGCATGGCTGTGATTGGCCAGAGCACCATGTGACCCAGCCTCTATTTAAGCTGGAGTCACATAGCGCCGCCCGTCACTCTGCTCTGATTAGCGTAGGGAGAGGTTGCGGCTGCGACAGTAGGGCGAGATTAGGCAGATTAACTCCTCCAAAGGACTTGATTAACTGATCGATCTGCAGCTGTGGATCATTGAGCTGCTGATCCTCAATTGCTCACTGTTTTTAGGCTGCCCAGACCGTTTGTCAGTCACATTTTTCTGGGGTGATCGGCGGCCATTTTGTGTCTTGTGGTGCGCCAGCACAAGCTGCGACCAAGTGCATTTAACCCTCAATGGTGTGGTTGTTTTTTGGCTAAAGCCTACATCAGGGTGAAGCTGTCACACCAAGTGCATTTAACCAGCAATAGTCTGTTCATTTTTTGGCCATATACAAAATCAGGGGCAAGCTGCGCCTGTCACCAAGTGCATTTAACCCTCAATGGTGTGGTTGTTTTTTGGCTAAAGCCTACATCAGGGTGAAGCTGTCACACCAAGTGCATTTAACCAGCAATAGTCTGTTCATTTTTTGGCCATATACTAAATCAGGGGCAAGCTGCGCCTGTCACCAAGTGCATTTAACCCTCAATGGTGTGGTTGTTTTTTGGCTAAAGCCTACATCAGGGTGAAGCTGTCACACCAAGTGCATTTAACCAGCAATAGTCTGTTCATTTTTTGGCCATATACAAAATCAGGGGCAAGCTGCGCCTGTCACCAAGTGCATTTAACCCTCAATGGTGTGGTTGTTTTTTGGCTAAAGCCTACATCAGGGTGAAGCTGTCACACCAAGTGCATTTAACCAGCAATAGTCTGTTCATTTTTTGGCCATATACAAAATCAGGGGCAAGCTGCGCCTGTCACCAAGTGCATTTAACCCTCAATGGTGTGGTTGTTTTCTGGCTAAAGCCTACATCAGGGTGAAGCTGTCACACCAAGTGCATTTAACCAGCAATAGTCTGTTTATTTTTTGGCCATATACTACATCAGGGGCAAGCTGCGCCCGTCACCAAGTGCATTTAACCCTCAGTAGTGTGGTTGGTCAAGCTGTGACACCAAGTGCATTTAACCAGCAATAGTCTGTTCATTTTTTGGCCATATACTACATCAGGGGCAAGCTGCGCCCGTCACCAAGTGCATTTAACCAGCAATAGTGTGGTTATTTTTTGGCCATATCCCAGTCTAATTCTGTCACTAAATCCATACCGGTCACCCAGCGCCTAAATACTAGGCCTCAAATTTATATCCCGCTAAATCTCTCGTTACCGCTGTCCTGTTGTAGCTGGGAAAGTTATTTAGTGTCCGTCAAAGCACATTTTTTGTTCTGGGTTGAAGTACAATTCCCAATTTAGCAATTTCATAATTTAGTGGTTTCTGCTATATCAGAGCTATTTGAAATCTATCCCTAAAAGGGTATATAATATTCAAGGTGCACATTGGGTCATTCAGAATAACTTCACACACACCCGCTACTGTGTATTTTCAAGTCTAATTCTGTCACTAAACCCATACCTGTCACCCAGCGCCTAAATACTAGGCCTCAAATTTATATCCTGCTAAATCTCTCGTTACCGCTGTCCTGTTGTAGCTGGGAAAGTTATTTAGTGTCCGTCAAAGCACATTTTTTGTTCTGGGTTGAAGTACAATTCCCAATTTAGCAATTTCATAATTTAGTGGTTTCTGCTATATCAGAGCTATTTGAAATCTATCCCTAAAAGGGTATATAATATTCAAGGTGCACATTGGGTCATTCAGAATAACTTCACACACACCCGCTACTGTGTATTTCCAAGTCTAATTCTGTCACTAAACCCATACCTGTCACCCAGCGCCTAAATACTAGGCCTCAAATTTATATCCTGCTAAATCTCTCGTTACCGCTGTCCTGTTGTAGCTGGGAAAGTTATTTAGTGTCCGTCAAAGCACATTTTTTGTTCTGGGTTGAAATACAATTCCCAATTTAGCAATTTCATAATTTAGTGGTTTCTGCTATATCAGAGCTATTTGAAATCTATCCCTAAAAGGGTATATAATATTCAAGGTGCACATTGGGTCATTCAGAATAACTTCACACACACCCGCTACTGTGTATTTCCAAGTCTAATTCTGTCACTAAACCCATACCTGTCACCCAGCGCCTAAATACTAGGCCTCAAATTTATATCCTGCTAAATCTCTCGTTACCGCTGTCCTGTTGTAGCTGGGAAAGTTATTTAGTGTCCGTCAAAGCACATTTTTTGTTCTGGGTTGAAGTACAATTCCCAATTTAGCAATTTCATAATTTAGTGGTTTCTGCTATATCAGAGCTATTTGAAATCTATTCCTAAAAGGGTATATAATATTCAAGGTGCACATTGGGTCATTCAGAATAACTTCACACACACCCGCTACTGTGTATTTCCAAGTCTAATTCTGTCACTAAACCCATACCTGTCACCCAGCGCCTAAATACTAGGCCTCAAATTTATATCCTGCTAAATCTCTCGTTACCGCTGTCCTGTTGTAGCTGGGAAAGTTATTTAGTGTCCGTCAAAGCACATTTTTTGTTCTGGGTTGAAATACAATTCCCAATTTAGCAATTTCATAATTTAGTGGTTTCTGCTATATCAGAGCTATTTGAAATCTATCCCTAAAAGGGTATATAATATTCAAGGTGCACATTGGGTCATTCAGAATAACTTCACACACACCCGCTACTGTGTATTTCCAAGTCTAATTCTGTCACTAAACCCATACCTGTCACCCAGCGCCTAAATACTAGGCCTCAAATTTATATCCTGCTAAATCTCTCGTTACCGCTGTACTGTTGTTGCTTGGAAAGATATTTAGTGTCCGTCAAAGCACATTTTTTGTTCTGGGTTGAAATACAATTCCCAATTTAGCAATTTCATAATTTAGTGGTTCCTGCTATATCAGAGCTATTTGAAATCTATCCCAAAAAGGGTATATAATATTCAAGGTGCACATAGGGTCATTCAGAATAACTTCACACACACGCTTCTGTGCATTTCCAAGTCTAATTCTGTCACTAAATCCATACCGGTCACCCAGCGCCTAAATACTAGGCCTCAAATTTATATCCCGCTGAATTTGAATACAATACATTGGGCCAAATAATATATTTGTTGTTGTGGTGAACCATAACAATGAGAAAAACATCTAGTAAGGGACGCGGACGTGGACATGGTCGTGGTGGTGTTAGTGGACCCTCTGGTGCTGGGAGAGGACGTGGCCGTTCTGCCACATCCACACGTCCTAGTGTACCAACTACCTCAGGTCCCAGTAGCCGCCAGAATTTACAGCGATATATGGTGGGGCCCAATGCCGTTCTAAGGATGGTAAGGCCTGAGCAGGTACAGGCATTAGTCAATTGGGTGGCCGACAGTGGATCCAGCACGTTCACATTATCTCCCACCCAGTCTTCTGCAGAAAGCGCACAGATGGCGCCTGAAAACCAACCCCATCAGTCTGTCACATCACCCCCATGCATACCAGGGAAACTGTCTCAGCCTCAAGTTATGCAGCAGTCTCTTATGCTGTTTGAAGACTCCGCTGGCAGGGTTTCCCAAGGGCATCCACCTAGCCCTTCCCCAGCGGTGAAAGACATAGAATGCACTGACGCACAACCACTTATGTTTCCTGATGATGAGGACATGGGAATACCACCTCAGCATGTCTCTGATGATGACGAAACACAGGTGCCAACTGCTGCGTCTTTCTGCAGTGTGCAGACTGAACAGGAGGTCAGGGATCAAGACTGGGTGGAAGACGATGCAGGGGACGATGAGGTCCTAGACCCCACATGGAATGAAGGTCGTGCCACTGACTTTCACAGTTCGGAGGAAGAGGCAGTGGTGAGACCGAGCCAACAGCGTAGCAAAAGAGGGAGCAGTGGGCAAAAGCAGAACACCCGCCGCCAAGAGACTCCGCCTGCTACTGACCGCCGCCATCTGGGACCGAGCACCCCAAAGGCAGCTTCAAGGAGTTCCCTGGCATGGCACTTCTTCAAACAATGTGCTGACGACAAGACCCGAGTGGTTTGCACGCTGTGCCATCAGAGCCTGAAGCGAGGCATTAACGTTCTGAACCTGAGCACAACCTGCATGACCAGGCACCTGCATGCAAAGCATGAACTGCAGTGGAGTAAACACCTTAAAACCAAGGAAGTCACTCAGGCTCCCCCTGCTACCTCTTCTGCTGCTGCCGCCTCGGCCTATTCTGCTGCTGCCGCCTCGGCCTCTTCCTCCGCCTCTGGAGGAACGTTGGCACCTGCCGCCCAGCAAACAGGGGATGTACCACCAACACCACCACCACCACCTCCGTCACCAAGCGTCTCAACCATGTCACACGCCAGCGTTCAGCTCTCCATCTCACAAACATTTGAGAGAAAGCGTAAATTCCCACCTAGCCACCCTCGATCCCTGGCCCTGAATGCCAGCATTTCTAAACTACTGGCCTATGAAATGCTGTCATTCAGGCTGGTGGACACAGACAGCTTCAAACAGCTCATGTCGCTTGCTGTCCCACAGTATGTTGTTCCCAGCCGGCACTACTTCTCCAAGAGAGCCGTGCCTTCCCTGCACAACCAAGTATCCGATAAAATCAAGTGTGCACTGCGCAACGCCATCTGTGGCAAGGTCCACCTAACCACAGATACGTGGACCAGTAAGCACGGCCAGGGACGCTATATCTCCCTAACTGCACACTGGGTAAATGTAGTGGCAGCTGGGCCCCAGGCGGAGAGCTGTTTGGCGCACGTCCTTCCGCCGCCAAGGATCGCAGGGCAACATTCTTTGCCTCCTGTTGCCACCTCCTCCTTCTCGGCTTCCTCCTCCTCTTCTTCCACCTGCTCATCCAGTCAGCCACACACCTTCACCACCAACTTCAGCACAGCCCGGGGTAAACGTCAGCAGGCCATTCTGAAACTCATATGTTTGGGGGACAGGCCCCACACCGCACAGGAGTTGTGGCGGGGTATAGAACAACAGACCGACGAGTGGTTGCTGCCGGTGAGCCTCAAGCCCGGCCTGGTGGTGTGTGATAATGGGCGAAATCTCGTTGCAGCTCTGGGACTAGCCAATTTGACGCACATCCCTTGCTTGGCGCATGTGCTGAATTTGGTGGTGCAGAAGTTCATTCACAACTACCCCGACATGTCAGAGCTGCTGCATAAAGTGCGGGCCGTCTGTTCGCGCTTCCGGCGTTCACATCCTGCTGCTGCTCGCCTGTCTGCGCTACAGCGTAACTTCGGCCTTCCCGCTCACCGCCTCATATGCGACGTGCCCACCAGGTGGAACTCCACCTTGCACATGCTGGACAGACTGTGCGAGCAGCAGCAGGCCATAGTGGAGTTTCAGCTGCAGCACGCACGGGTCAGTCGCACTACAGAACAGCACCACTTCACCACCAATGACTGGGCCTCCATGCGAGACCTGTGTGCCCTGTTGCGCTGTTTCGAGTACTCCACCAACATGGCCAGTGGCGATGACACCGTTATCAGCGTTACAATACCACTTCTATGTCTCCTTGAGAAAACACTTAGGGCGATGATGGAAGAGGAGGTGGCCCAGGAGGAGGAGGAGGAGGAGGAGGAAGAGGGGTCATTTTTAGCACTTTCAGGCCAGTCTCTTCGAAGTGACTCAGAGGGAGGTTTTTGGCAACAGCAGAGGCCAGGTACAAATGTGGCCAGCCAGGGCCCACTACTGGAGGACGAGGAGGACGAGGATGAGGAGGAGGTGGAGGAGGATGAGGATGAAGCATGGTCACAGCGGGGTGGCACCCAACGCAGCTCGGGTCCATCACTGGTGCGTGGCTGGGGGGAAAGGCAGGACGATGACGATACGCCTCCCACAGAGGACAGCTTGTCCTTATCCCTGGGCAGCCTGGCACACATGAGCGACTACATGCTGCAGTGCCTGCGCAACGACAGCAGAGTTGCCCACATTTTAACCTGTGCGGACTACTGGGTTGCCACCCTGCTGGATCCACGCTACAAAGACAATGTGCCCACCTTACTTCCTGCACTGGAGCGTGATAGGAAGATGCGCGAGTACAAGCGCACGTTGGTAGACGCGCTACTGAGAGCATTCCCAAATGTCACAGGGGAACAAGTGGAAGCCCAAGGCCAAGGCAGAGGAGGAGCAAGAGGTCGCCAAGGCAGCTGTGTCACGGCCAGCTCCTCTGAGGGCAGGGTTAGCATGGCAGAGATGTGGAAAACTTTTGTCAACACGCCACAGCTAACTGCACCACCACCTGATACGCAACGTGTTAGCAGGAGGCAACATTTCACTAACATGGTGGAACAGTACGTGTGCACACCCCTCCACGTACTGACTGATGGTTCGGCCCCATTCAACTTCTGGGTCTCTAAATTGTCCACGTGGCCAGAGCTAGCCTTTTATGCCTTGGAGGTGCTGGCCTGCCCGGCAGCCAGCGTTTTGTCTGAACGTGTATTCAGCACGGCAGGGGGCGTCATTACAGACAAACGCAGCCGCCTGTCTACAGCCAATGTGGACAAGCTGACGTTCATAAAAATGAACCAGGCATGGATCCCACAGGACCTGTCCGTCCCTTGTCCAGATTAGACATTAACTACCTCCCCATAACCATATATTATTGGACTCCAGGGCACTTCCTCATTCAATCCTATTTTTATTTTCATTTTACCATTATATTGCGAGGCTACCCAAAGTTGAATGAACCTCTCCTCTGCCTGTGTGCTAGGCCTAAATATATGCCAATGGACTGTTGCAGTGGTGGCTGACGTGAAGCCTCATTCTCTGCTATGACATGCAGACTGATTCTCTGCTGTCATGAAGCCAGATTGTCTGTTACGGGACCTCTCTGCTCTGCCTGTGTGCTAGGCCTAAATATATGCCAATGGACTGTTGCAGTGGTGGGTGACGTGAAGCCTCATTCTCTGCTATGACATGCAGACTGATTCTCTGCTGACATGAAGCCAGATTGTCTGTTACGGGACCTCTCTGCTCTGCCTGTGTGCTAGGCCTAAATATATGCCAATGGACTGTTGCAGTGGTGGGTGACGTGAAGCCTCATTCTCTGCTATGACATGCAGACTGATTCTCTGCTGACATGAAGCCAGATCCTCTTTTACGGGACCTCTCTCCTCTGCCTGGGTGCTGGGCCTAAATTTATGACAATGGACTGTTGCAGTGGTGGCTGACGTGAAGCCTGATTCTCTGCTATGACATGCAGACTGATTCTCTGCTGTCATGAAGCCAGATTGTCTGTTACGGGACCTCTCTGCTCTGCCTGTGTGCTAGGCCTAAATATATGCCAATGGACTGTTGCAGTGGTGGGTGACGTGAAGCCTGATTCTCTGCTATGATATGAAGACTGATTCTCTGCTGACATGAAGCCAGATTGTCTGTTACGGGACCTTTCTCCTCTGCCTGGGTTCTGGGCCTAAATTTATGAAAATTGACTGTTGCAGTGGTGGGTGACGTGAAGCCTGATTCTCTGCTATGATATGAAGACTGATTCTCTGCTGACATGAAGCCAGATTGTCTGTTACGGGACCTTTCTCCTCTGCCTGGGTTCTGGGCCTAAATTTATGAAAATTGACTCTTACAGTGGTGGGTGACGTGAAGCCTGATTCTCTGCTATGATATGAAGACTGATTCTCTGCTGACATGAAGCCAGATTCTCTGTTACGGGACCTCTCTCCTCTGCCTGGGTGCTGGGCCTAAATTTATGACAATGGACTGTTGCAGTGGTGGCTGACGTGAAGCCTGATTCTCTGCTATGACATGCAGACTGATTCTCTGCTGTCATGAAGCCAGATTGTCTGTTACGGGACCTCTCTGCTCTGCCTGTGTGCTAGGCCTAAATATATGCCAATGGACTGTTGCAGTGGTGGGTGACGTGAAGCCTGATTCTCTGCTATGATATGAAGACTGATTCTCTGCTGACATGAAGCCAGATTGTCTGTTACGGGACCTTTCTCCTCTGCCTGGGTTCTGGGCCTAAATTTATGAAAATTGACTCTTACAGTGGTGGGTGACGTGAAGCCTGATTCTCTGCTATGATATGAAGACTGATTCTCTGCTGACATGAAGCCAGATTGTCTGTTACGGGACCTTTCTCCTCTGCCTGGGTTCTGGGCCTAAATTTATGAAAATTGACTCTTACAGTGGTGGGTGACGTGAAGCCTGATTCTCTGCTATGATATGAAGACTGATTCTCTGCTGACATGAAGCCAGATTCTCTGTTACGGGACCTCTCTCCTCTGCCTGGGTGCTGGGCCTAAATTTATGACAATGGACTGTTGCAGTGGTGGCTGACGTGAAGCCTGATTCTCTGCTATGACATGCAGACTGATTCTCTGCTGTCATGAAGCCAGATTGTCTGTTACGGGACCTCTCTGCTCTGCCTGTGTGCTAGGCCTAAATATATGCCAATGGACTGTTGCAGTGGTGGGTGACGTGAAGCCTGATTCTCTGCTATGATATGAAGACTGATTCTCTGCTGACATGAAGCCAGATTGTCTGTTACGGGACCTTTCTCCTCTGCCTGGGTTCTGGGCCTAAATTTATGAAAATTGACTCTTACAGTGGTGGGTGACGTGAAGCCTGATTCTCTGTTATGATATGAAGACTGATTCTCTGCTGACATGAAGCCAGATTGTCTGTTACGGGACCTTTCTCCTCTGCCTGGGTTCTGGGCCTAAATTTATGAAAATTGACTCTTACAGTGGTGGGTGACGTGAAGCCTGATTCTCTGCTATGATATGAAGACTGATTCTCTGCTGACATGAAGCCAGATTCTCTGTTACGGGACCTCTCTCCTCTGCCTGGGTGCTGGGCCTAAATTTATGACAATGGACTGTTGCAGTGGTGGCTGACGTGAAGCCTGATTCTCTGCTATGACATGCAGACTGATTCTCTGCTGACATGAAGCCAGATCCTCTGTTACGGGACCTCTCTCCTCTGCCTGTGTGTGTGCTGGGCCTAAATATATGCCAATGGACTGTTGCAGTGGTGGCTGACGTGAAGCCTCATTCTCTGCTATGACATGCAGACTAATTCTCTGCTGACATGAAGACAGATTCTCTGTTACGGGACCTCCCTCCTCTGCCTGGGTGCTGGGCCTAAATATATGCCAATGGACTGTTGCAGTGGTGGCTGACGTGAAGCCTCATTCTCTGCTATGACATGCAGACTGATTCTCTGCTGACATGAAGCCAGATTCTCTGTTACGGGACCTCTCTCCTCTGCCTGTGTGTGTGCTGGGCCTAAATATATGCCAATGGACTGTTGCAGTGGTGGCTGACGTGAAGCCTCATTCTCTGCTATGACATGCAGACTAATTCTCTGCTGACATGAAGCCAGATTGTCTGTTACGGGACCTCTCTCCTCTGCCTGGGTGCCGGGGCCTAAATATCTGAGAATGGACTGTTCCAGTGGTGGGTGACGGGAAGCCAGATTCTCTGCTATGGAACCTCTCTCCAATTGATTTTGGTTAATTTTTATTTATTTAATTTTTATTTTAATTCATTTCCCTATCCACATTTGTTTGCAGGGGATTTACCTACATGTTGCTGCCTTTTGCAGCCCTCTAGCTCTTTCCTGGGCTGTTTTACAGCCTTTTTAGTGCCGAAAAGTTCGGGTCCCCATTGACTTCAATGGGGTTCGGGTTCGGGACGAAGTTCGGATCGGGTTCGGATCCCGAACCCGAACATTTCCGGGATGTTCGGCCGAACTTCTCGAACCCGAACATCCAGGTGTTCGCTCAACTCTACCCCTGATTAAAATACATATTTTTTCAGGGAATTTTTGCCATTGATCCCCCTCTGGTATGTCACTGTCCATGTTGTGGGACTATTTGTGTCCTTCTAGTAAGGCCTCATGCACACGACCGTTGTGTGCATCCGTGTCCATTGTTCTGTTTTCTGTGATTTTCTGCGGACCTATTGACTTTCAATGGGTCCGTTGAAAACTCGGAAAATGCACCGTTTGTCATCCGCGTCCGTGATCTGTTTTTCCTGTCCGTCAAAAAAATATGACCTGTCCTATGTTTTTGACGGACAACGGTTCGCGGACCCATTCAAGTAAATGGGTCCGTGAAAAAACACGGAGGCACACAAGATTGTCATCCGCGTTCGTGATCCGTGTCAGTTTTTTTCCTATCATTTTCAAGGCAAACTTGACTTAGATTTTTTTTCCACTTTTCTGGTCTGGTGATCCTCCAAAAATCAAGGAAGACACACGGGAGAAAATGGACACGGATCACGGAACAACGGAACCCCGTTTTGCGGGCCGTGAAAAAATTTGCCGCAGATTCATGTCGGAGCTGTGCAATAATTCTGGACCAAGAATTTATATTAATAAAACTAATAATAAAAGTTAGCGGAGCTGTCAGTGGCGAGAAGCAGAAATCGGGTCCTTGAAGTTGCTATAATACAATGCACAGCAGGCATCAGCCAAAAACTCCTTAATGAGGCTTAAGACTCCTTTATTCCCCATGGGAGAGCAATTTTTTCACTGAGTCTATTGCGAGGGCAACGTCAAACACTGTACATTATATTGATTGAATGATATTTGGAAATTGCATGCACATGTTATCTGGATTGCTATTTTCACACGTCAGCCATTTCCTAAATGCTAAGCAGCCAATTAATTGGAGATTTTAGAGTTGGCAGCCTCGAAAGTTTCCAGTTATAAATCTAGTGGATTTCGGCTTTGTGAGGAGACCAATAAAGCCAATAAAAAATAAAAGCTTCTGTAATAGATGTTACTGTTAAAATTCCCAGGGATGACAACAGAGAATTGTCGCTCTCCTGGACAACGTCGCTAACAGTTACTAGTACTACATTGTGGTATTTTAGTGTTTAGACTTATGTATCATATTAGTAGGGGAGTCTGGGTATTTATAAAGTTTAGAAATTTGCATTACTTGGCCTTTCCTAACGATGATTGTGAACAAGCCCTAACCCTAACAGGCTTTTTAAGGTCTGAGACCTCAGTCAAAGTTATCTCTTTGGGTCCCAATACTTTTGCAAGGTACTTCTTTCTTTTTCACTCTAAAATAATACAAATAATATACTGATATTGCGTGAAATGTTGAAAGGTGCTTTATCTAAAGTTGAGCTAATCGAATCCAACAAAGTGGAATTCGATCCGAAATTCAGGAAGCGCCGTATTCTCGCACATGTATGAGTACGACGCATGTCATTGACGGCATGTTGTTCCTTCCCTGTGCTGGCATCAGCCTCAGGGAACAAACTGCGCATGCGCTAGCTGTCATGCGTGAGATTACGGTGCTTCCACTGTGTGACGTTGGGTGAGCAAGGAGGGGATTTGGAGGATGCTTGGCGGTGCTGGGCTCCTTCACAGTGGGTGTGACTGGGGTCCTGAAACATTGGTAACAGCCCCTTGGGCTCCTTACTAGCCTCATTTGTATACATATAAAATATTTTTTTTGACTGAATAAAAGCACTCATAGCTATGGAAAATGTATATTGCGGACGTGCTAGTGGTGGCCTCTTCAGGCATGGCATCAAACAATATCAGATACTTTGTCTTATTCCATTCCACATAAGACATTTAGAAAAATTTGATTTGAAACATAGAAACATAGAAACATAGAATGTGTCGGCAGATAAGAACCATTTGGCCCATCTAGTCTGCCCAATATATCTGAATCCTATGAATAGCCCCGGCCCTATCTTATATGAAGGATGGCCTTATGCCTATCCCATGCATGCTTAAACTCCTTCACTGTATTTGCAGCTACCACTTCTGCAGGAAGGCTATTCCATGCATCCACTACTCTCTCAGTAAAGTAATACTTCCTTATATTACTTTTAAACCTTTGCCCCTCTAATTTAAAACTGTGTCCTCTTGTGGTAGTTTTTCTTCTTTTAAATATGCTCTCCTCCTTTACCGAGTTGATTCCCTTTATGTATTTAAAAGTTTCTATCATATCCCCTTTGAATCCGATTTGGCCAAACTGTCCACCCAAATAAACTCAATTGGACGCAGATATAAAGTGTCCCAATATTCTGAAAAAATTATTTTAATTATTTAGAAAAATTTTGGTTGAATTTCTAAATGTTAGAATCGATTAACTAATCTCTAGAGGAGACCGAAGTAGTCTCAAAAGGTTGTCATTAATTCAGTTAGCCAATGAAAGGTATCAGCAACTAAGGACTCCCAGTTTTTATCTTCTATATCTAATGGCTAATATGCTACACCTTTAACAGGTCCTTAGTACACATTTTGATCCAATTGTGGAAGCTCACCTGAGTGAGGTCACCTTGTCGCGGCTGGTGGGCTCACACTATTTGATCAGAATGTGCGCCAAGAACCTCAAACTTATATGCATTGGGGCATATTTTTTAATACTGTTGATTTAGAGGTGCAGGCCTCTACATAACTTTGCTGCTTCCCTCAGCAGGATTTACTACAATCTAAAGGGAGTTGGTGTACAACTGGTATGCAAAATGATAAATGAGATGGGCCTACGGACCCACCATATTCCCTGCCCCCTATTTTAAAAAAAGTGTCATGAGCAGGGAAAAGTCACCGATTTTGTCGCAAAATGTCTTGCGACACAAATGTGGTGTATATCACGGGCCAATTTGAGGTCACTTTCACACTAGCGTTTACATTTAGTGAGATCCATCCTTGAGATCCTTCCGTTTTGTTCCCATTCATTGTCAATGGAGACAAAACGTAACTGAACAGAACGCAGTGCTCCAAAATGCTTTCAGTTCCGTTTGGTTGCGTTCTCATATGGGAGAGCAAACCGCAGCATGCTGCAGTTTTCTTTCCATCATGGGATGAGGAGAAAAACGGATCTGGCATGACCCACAATGCAAGTCAATGGGGACACAATCTGACACAATAGAAAACAGATCCATCCTCCATTGACTTTCAGTGGAGTTCATGACGGATCCGTCTTGACTATGTTAAAGATAATACAACTGGATCCGTTCATAATGGATGCAGATGGTTGTATTATCAGTAACGGAAGCGTTTTTGCTGAGCCCTGCTGGATCCAGCAAAAACGCTGCGATTGCCCGATGAACAAGTGTTTACCGGGTAGTCAGCAGCCATTTTACACAGGCAGATCATTGCCAACAAGCTAGCTAGCGATGATCTGCCCGACTATCTCCAGGTCTAATACAGCTCTAAAGATTCTGCCCCTCTCTCATGCTTTAGGCTATAGATCTTCCTGTTCAAATTAAATCTTTTGTGTAAGCACAAGCCCACCATGAAACCAGTATATAGAGAACTGTTTTCCATTACACATAAGGACATGAATTTGGCAACTGATGCTCATAGGCAAAAGAAAATGAGCCAAAAGAAATGAAAGTACCAGGAAGTAAAGCAAACTTTTAAATGCATCTTCCCTATCCCGACACACCTTAAGAAATTACCACCCCTATATGAAAACTAGAATGAGGGAAAGTTTCAGCCAAGTCACAGAAAGACAACACAACTTCTACAGATGGGACCTTGCATACCCTTCCTTTTGACTTGACAGATCCTAAGGCGGGTGGAGTGAGATCACCAACTTTGAAGAAAAAGTAAATTTTTTGATACTCTGACATAAGATGATATGTGGACAACTTGTGCTTGTGATAGGAATTGCAGTCTGTGAAGGGTTTTTCTAGCATGTTGGGCTATCATATGAAATTTTTATTGTGAAAAATTTGACTCCATAACCAAATTCAAAGTAAGGTATTGGTGGACACATCTGTATATATAGACAAAAAGTACACTGGGCACTCTCGGATATCGCGACCAATATTGAATTTATTATATATAATAATGTGTGCTGCCCTATAGACTCTTCGATTTTTGTATGCCGGCTTATGTGTGTTGGGAACACACAGCTAAGTGTTTCAGCGGGACTCCGCTGAGAATACAGTATAGCGGGACGTCGCTAGGACAATCTTTGGGTGAATAACTTATCATAAGCTGAATTTGAGTTCCAAGTGATTAATCTTGTTCATCCGAAGTGATTCATATGGGACTTAGACTTTTATCTTCATATTCCAAGTTCCAATCGAATACTATCGATCTTCTCGATTTGAATGTTATATATTTTACACCTATGAATGCTGCTATTGGGTGCTGATATAGTCCGAAATTAATATAAGCATTTATTCAGTGATTTAATTTAACAATTTTTTTATCTAATATTTATCGATTTTATTGGGATGATTGTGTATGTCCTCTACTTTTCTTGTAATTTTTAATGGTGCCTAGTAGCCTTTATTATGGGGCAGCACACATTATTATATATAATAAATTCAATATTGGTCGCGATATCCGAGAGTGCCCAGTGTACTTTTTGTCTATACTGCTACTTTATTGAATAGATTGAGTGAATCTACTCTACTGAGAGCACCTCTTTTGATCTCAGGCTCATCCTGTGCGTCACATTATTTATTTTATATTGACATCTGTATATATGTAGAAAGCACTGGGTCAGAACTTTGGAGATATGGAACCCAAGACCAGGCCTAAATCAAACCAGATGCTTATTTGAAATCAGACCCACAACCCAAAATTAATTCAGACAATACCACAAGACCAGACCATAAAATGAATTCAGATCCCAGATCAGACCTCAAAATAAAGTCAAACTCCTTATCAAACAACAACAAAAATGCACACTCTAGACCAGACCCCTCTATATACTGTATATACCATATCCAAGTTCCCTTCACTTCAGGGCACCATTGAACACAATACTCTGATAACCTGTGCCCCTTTCAGTCTATTGAGCACCAGGGCTTGATGTGACAGGGGTGCCTTTAGATACCCTAGGGTTTGAGGTCTGTCAGAACTAAGCTCCATATGACCCCTATAGCTACACCAGTGACTGCAGAATTTTGCAGCCATAGATGTGAATCTCTTGGCTATAGTGACACGACCTTTAGATGCCTCTTATAACCAGCTTTGATCACCCATTCAGATCAAATCAATAATGATTAGCCAAGGCAAAGGAACATGTTTCTCTGTTGTTCAACTTGACTCTTGGCACGTGTAGTGCAGCGCGATGCCAAGCACACCACTGACCATATGGTGCATGAGGTTTATCACTGCTATACGACCAAATGATTGTCAAGAACATTAAAAATAGCCATATGCTTTTAAGAAATATATCTAAATATGATATGAATGATATCATAACCATAAAACAACAGTAATATAAATTATGTAGAGTAAGAATGAAATATGGAAGGATGGAAGGGAAAAAGGAAGGAAGGGAGGATCCATTGATTCTTGTGGCTGCTCTATGTGAATATGATATGTCTTTTAAGTTTTAACAAATATTATAGCTTTTCATTCATAAATCCTTCCTTGGGGAGGACATATTAGAGACACATATCTTTCTTGTATAGTTAAGCAAGGTCTCTGTGCTTTATGGCAGATGAAATTAGTAGAAATGAATTGACAAAGAAATCTTGTAGACTAATACAGTCTACAAGCCATTAAGTATAGCTGTTTCCTCAGAGACCAGGGTAGATATATTCAGTGTCTTATCTGTGTGTATATATTGTATAGTGTTGCTACCCTACCTTCCAGCAGTATAAGTCAGCTGTTATTAACTCATCCATCATGAATTAAGGATGAGATAGCTCTGCTTATTCTGTACCTATATATACAGCAAAGCTGACAAGTGATGAACAGGAATTAACAGGTTTTGTGACTGCTTTAGTGAATATTTTGTATGTAAAGTGTTATGGTAATATGTATGGAACCACCATGTCAACCAACAGATCTGACTTTAATCCTAAGGGTGTTATCTGCTCAGTTCCCTGAAATTCACCCTTTAACCCAGTGGATCTGGAATTCGCTGCAGAGGAACCACCAGGTCACTACCTTCTGGAGTAGTCTGGTGGACAACTGACCCACATAGGTCAGTGATAGCATCAAGGGGGTCAATCAAAATATTGACAGGCCGATGGTCAAGGCAGGCAGAGTACTAGCAATACAGTAAAAAGTCAGGTCAGGGCAGGCAGTGAAGGGTCAATATGGAGGCTAGGCACAGGTTAGGCAGCGGACCGTCAGAATCCAGTAAATGGGCAGAGGTTGTTACACAGGAAAGCAATAGAATACAGCACACGTTCACAAGAAACAAGCAAGCTGAACAACCATAAAGGAAGGTGCCTTAAATACTCAAAGGTTCCCAGAAATGATTATAATAGAGTTTTTGGGTTGGCAGCCCCGGGCCCAATGTGAGCGAGGGGCCCTGTAATAATTGCCGGTTTACATATATCCCACCTGCTTATTTCTGGGTAATATTGGCACTTCGAGAATTCACGAATATCTAGAATATAGTGCTATATCTTCGTAATCGCGAATATTCTAGATTTTTTTCACCAGTACCCATGATCCCTCAATGCTTCTTGCTTGTGGGCCAATGAGAAGGCTGCAATATCTTTGACTTTAGGAGTAGTGTTGATCGCAAATTTTCATATCGCAAATTTTCCAATTGTCGATTTTGGCCCAAATATTTGCAAATTATTGAAAATTTGAATATTGCCCCTACCGCTCATCACTGATAGAGAGGGGCCTGGGGGGAGGAGCCTCCCTTTGCTTGTTTGCTCCCCAGCACTGCCAGACACAATCCTTCACAGCATTCCCAGGCCAGGTGAGAGGTCAGAAAGAAGCAGAAGTGCTCTGCATGATGGAGCAGAGCTGAGGTGAGCTGACAGGACAGGCTGTTTGCTACAGCAGAGTTACTGAACTTATAGCTGTTAGGGTCAGAGACAGATTCGCACTTCACTTTGCTGTCCATAAGAGGGCGCTATTATTCATATCTCATCTGCATAGCAGCAGTCCCAGCTCCTACCATCCCAAAGCCTTGCTACACCAAGAAGCCCAAAAAAAACAAAGCACCCTGCAAAAAGTCACCGAAACCCAGCCTGCCCAAGCCACCAACCAATACAGCCTGGCAAAGGGGGAAATCCAGAGGACGATACACAAGGGCAAAGAGGAGTATATCAGCGTCTGGAGGAACAACACACAAACATCACAGAAGCTGACAGTATACCAGAGCCTGCAGAGGGAGTACAAACTGGCCCCGTATCTTGAGAAACTCCCCAATCCAAGAGAACGACAGATCCTGAGCCAGTACAGAGCGCCCACAGCCTGCTCATCGAATCCAGGCGTCATCGACAGAGGTACATGCCCAGGAAGAGCAGACTGTGCCAGCAGTGCGACCAGGAGGCCATGGAGGATGGGGCTCACTTCCTGCTGCGGTGCCCCAAATACTCAGCAGTGAGGGACTCTCACTTCAGGAGACTGTCTGATCTCTGCCCAGACTTCACCTCCATGAAGGAGGAGGAGAGACTCTCCATACTGCTGGGGGAAGAGGAGAACACAGCGGCCACAGCAGCACAATATATTACTGCCTGCCATAGACTGAGAGGAGCCTGATATATCATGGACTCCTATATCCCCACCCTGGATGTGTCCCCATCCCCCAAACTTACCCTATACCCCCACTGTGGACGTGTCCCCATCCCCCAACCCTACACAATTATTCCCCACTTGTTTTGGCAATGCTAAAATGTATGTAGTCCTGCCAATAAAGCTGATTTGATTTGATAGGAGCCTCAGCTCTGCTACTCTAGTGCAGATAGTTTTTGATATGGGACCTGAGGCATGTGCTGGATATAGTATGCACTCCAGCTAGCCTACTTTAAAGGTAAAAGGATGGGACATGACAGTTGACCTGTGAGTAGTGGCGTCGCTAGAGGGGGCGAGGGGGGGCAATTGCCCCCCCTATGTTGTTCCTTGCCCCCCCAGGTGCCCCCCCGCTGATTCCCCCGAGTGAATACTAATGAGCGCTTCCATTAAGGAAGCGCTCATTAGTACAGAAGGACCAGGAAGTGGTGAACGCTCTGTACTCACCACTTCCTGGTCCTCGGCTGTCGGCTGTGCAGGGCTGCGCACAGCGTGAGGTCGCTCTGTGACCTCACGCTGTGCGCGCCAGTTTAGAGCACGCACAGTCGACTGAGGAGGGAGAAAATGGCAGGCGGCGTCCGTCCAGGAGCAGGAGAGGTAAGTGTTTTTTTTTTTAATTTTATAAAAAATGTGGCTGCTGGGGGCATTATGGGGGCTAATAGGAGGCATATGCGGCTAATAGGAGGCATATGGGGCTAATTGGAAGCATATTTGGGGGCTAATTGGAGGCATATTTGGGGGCTAATTGGAGATGTATGGGGGCATTTGGAGGCATATTTGGGGGCTAATTGGAGGCATATTTGGGGGCTAATAGGAGGCATATGGGGCTAATAGGAGGCATATGGGGCTAATAGGAGGCATATGGGGCTAATTGGAGGCATATGGGGGCTAATAGGCATATGGGGCTAATAGGCATATGGGGCTAATAGGAGGCATATGGGGGCTAATTGGAGGCATATGGGGGCTAATTGGAGGCATATGGGGGCTAATTGGAGGCATATGGGGGCTAATTGGAGGCATATGGGGTCTATGGGGCTAATTGGAGGCATATGGGGGCTAATTGGGGGCTAATTGGAGGCATATGGGGGCTAATTGGAGGCATATGGGGGCTAATTGGAGGCATATGGGGGCTAATTGGAGGCATATGGGGTCTATGGGGCTAATTGGAGGCATATGGTGTTAATTTGAGGCATATGGGGGCTAATTGGGGGCTAATAGGAGGCATATGGGGGCTAATTGGAGGCATAGGGGGGCTAATTGGAGGCATATGGGGTCTATGGGGCTAATAGGAGGCATATGGGGGCTAATAGGAGGCATATGGGGGCTAATAGGAGGCATATGGGGGCTAATTGGAGGCATATAGGGGCTAATTGGAGGCATATAGGGGCTAATTGGGGGCTAATAGGAGGCATATGGGGGCTAATTGCTGGCTAATTGGAGGCATATGGGGGCTAATTGGAGGCATATGGGGGCTAATTGGAGGCATATGGGGTATATGGGGCTAATTGGAGGCATATGGGGTTAATTGGAGGCATATGGGGGCTAATTGGGGGCTAATAGGAGGCATATGGGGGCTAATAGGAGGCATATGGGGGCTAATAGGAGGCATATGGGGGCTAATTGAAGGCATATGGGGGCTAATTGGAGGCATATGGAGCTAATTGGAGGCATATGGGGGCTAATAAGAGGCATAATGGGGGCTAATTAGAGGCATAATGTGGGCTAATGAGGCATAATGGGGGCCAATGGGGCTAATAAGAAGAATAATGGGGGCTAATGAGGCATAAGGGCTTATATGGGGGCTGATATGGGAGTGATGAGAGGCATAATGAGGGCTAATGAGAGGCATAATGTGTCATCCACAGATCCCCCATAACAGTGTGTCTTCCACAGATCCACCATAACAGTGCGCCTGTGCACTGACGAGAGACAGAAAGAAGGGGAAAGAATCCGTGGAAGCAAGCAGAGGACAGCACAGCAGACGACTGAATAGCTTCTTTTGTAAGTAAATTGTTTTATTATAACTGTATCCCTGCAGACCGCAACTCTCTCGTATTTTGTAATCTTATTTTGTTTTTGCCCCCCCATTTTTGACTGTGGTATCTTTGTGCCCCCCCTATATATTGTTCCTAGAGTCGCCACTGCCTGTGAGACAGAGATCTACTGTAGGACCTGCAGAAAATCTATCACAGGGGCTGAATAGAACAGCATGAACAGGCCTGCTGTACTGATTAACCCTATAGGCTCTCCTCTGCTTTGTACCTTTATACCTAAATAAATAAATCTTAAATGGTTGTCTATTTAACTCCTTAAGGACATTGCCATTTTTCACCTTAAAGTGGTTGTCTCACTTCAGTAAGTGGCATTTATCATGTAGAGAAAGTTAATACAAGCTGCTTACTAATGTGTTCTTATTATCCATATTAATTCCTTTGCTGGCTGAATAAATTTTTACATCACATTATACACTGCCCGTTTCCATGGTTACAAATCACTGTGCAATCCATCAGTGGTGGTCGTGCTTGCACAATCTAAGCAAAAGCACCAGCCTATGTGCGCTCCCATGATCCCGGCCACCAGAGAGGCTGACGCTTTTTCCTATAGTGTGCAAGCACGACCACCACTGATGGATTACAGAGTGGTCTGTAATAGTGATGAGCGGGAGGTGCCATATTCGATTTCGCAATATTCGATTGAATATTCGTCTTATATTTATCGAAATAGAATATTCGTAATTTTTCTATTTATCGCGAATATACGATTAAATTATTTGCGTATTGACTATGGCTAGGCTAATATGTGTATTTTACGAATATTCATAATATTGCTCTAACTTCGTCTTTTAGAATATTACGAATATTCGTAAAATACACATATAGACTGTAATTTATTTTTGTAAATTATTTTTTGCCTCTTCTGAACTTCAGTTTTGGAAAATATATACACTATTTAAAAAATTACTATAGCACTATATTAGCTAAATTGCAGTCTATATCTGTATTTTACGAATTTTCTTAATATTGCTCTAACTTTGTCTTTTAGAATATTACGAATATTCTAAAAGACAAAGTTAAATCAATATTACTAATATTCGTAAAAAACACATATAGACTGTAATTTATGTGTACTGTTATTCCACTTTGGCATACTGCTCCCCGACAAGCGTCACCGTAACCATGGGAACGCCTGTGCATTAGAATATACCATCGGATCTGAGCTTTCACGATCTCATGGAAAACTCAGATCCATTGGTATTTTCTAACCCACAGGCGTTCCCATGGTGACGGGGACGCTTGTCGGGGAGGAGTATGCAAACAACTGTACAGATACGAAAAAAATTTATGCCAAAATTCTAAATAACGAATATATTCACTATATTGCTATGTATTCGTTTTTTAGAATATTGGTCATTTTATTTTCCAAATGAAAACATGATTTCCCCCTGCTTAAGTTGCTTGTGGGCCAATGGCTTATTGACCCACAAGCAAGAAGCAGGGAGAAATCATATTTTCAGATGAAAAAAAAAAAAGAATATTCGATTTCGCGAATATATAGAACTATATTCGAAATATTTGCGAAATCTCGAAAAAATTAGCAATTTGAATATTCGCGCTCAACACTAGTCTGTAACTATGGAAAAATAAATCCAGCCAGCAAAGGAGGCAAAATGGAGAATAAATATACATAAGGAAGGGCCTTGCATTAACTTTCTCCACATGATAAATGCCACTTACTGAAGTGAGACAACCCCTTTAAGGGCCAGGCCAAATTTTTGAAATCTTACATGTGTCACTTTATGTGGTAATAACTTTTGAACACTTTTACTTATCTAAGCCATTATGAGATTGTTTTCTCGTGATACATTCTTACTTCATGATTGTGGTAAATTTAAGTCAATATAAATAACCTTTATTTATTAAAAAATCCCCAATTTTCAGAAAATTTGGAAACATTTGTAATGATCAAAATCTTAATTTCTCTACTTTTAAGGCAGATAGTGATACCTCACAAAATAGTTATTACTTTACATTTCCCATATGTCTACTTAATGTTGGCATCATTTTGTAGATGTAAATCTATTTTTTGGGACGTTAGAAGGCTTAGAATTTTATAAGCAATTCTTAAAATTTTTAAGAAAATCTCCAAAACCATTTTTTTAAGGACCAGTTCAGTTCTGAAGTCACTTTGTAGGGCTTACATAGTGGAAACCACCCATCAACACCCCAATTTAGAAACTGCACCCCTCAAGGTATTTAAAACTGATTTTGAAAACTTTGTTAACCCTTTATGTATTCCACAAGAATTAGAGGAAAATGGAGATGACATTTCTAAATTTCAAATTGTTGGCAGATTTTCCATTTTAATAATTTTTTTACTGTAACACACCAAGGGTTAACAGTAAAACAAAACTCTAAATCTGTTACCCTGATTCTGCGATTAACAGAAACACCCCATATGTGGTCGAGCCTGCTGTAAGGGTGCACAGCAGGGCTCAGAAGGAAAAGAGCACCATATGATTTTTTGAGAGCAGATTTTGCTGGACTGCTTTTTAGACACCATGTCCCATTTGAAGCCCCCCTGATGCACCCTACAGTAGAAACAACCAAAAAGTGACCCCATTTTAGAAACTACAGGATAAGGTGACAGTTGTATTTAAACTATTTTAGGGTACATATGATTTTTGATCGCTTTATATTAAGCTTTTTGTTAGCCAAGGTCACCAAAAATGGCTGTTCTAGCAGTTTCTATTTTTAGTTTTTTACAATGTTCATATGACAGGTTAGATCATATGATATTTTTATAGAGCAATTTGTTACGGATGTGACGATATCAAGCATGTCTACTTTTTTGTTTGCTTGTTTCAGTTTTACATAATAAAGCATTTTTTTTTTTTAAATCATGTTTTTTTGTGAAGGCTATATATATATTTTTTGGGGGGCGATTGTCTTAGGTAGCGTCTCATTTTTTGCGAGATGAGGTGATGGTTTGATTGGCACTATTTTGTTGTGCATATGACTTTTTGATTGCTCGGTATTCCACGTTTTGTGATGTAAGTTGGCAAAAAATGGCTTTTTTGGCACAGTTTCAATTTAATTTTTTTTACGGTGTTCATCTGAGGGGTTAGGTCATGTGATATTTTTATAGAGCTGGCTGTTAAAAGCATTTTTGACACAAAAAAAATCATGTTTTAGCGTCTCCATATACTGAGAGTTATAGTTTTGTTTGTTTTTTGACTGATTGTAGGGGCTCATTTTTGGCGAGATGAGGTGATGTTTTAACGGTACTATTTTGGGGTACAACTTTTTGATTGCTTGGTATTACAGTTTTTGTGATGTAAGGTGACAAAAAATAGCTTTTTGGCACATTTATTATAATTATTTTTAACGATATTAACCTTTTGGGGGTAGTGTGTGTGATATTTTTATATATCAGGTCGTTACGGACACGGCGATACCTAATATGTCTATTTTAAATTTTTTTTATTTTGGTTTTACACATTAAAAGCATTTTTGACACAAATCATGTTTTAGTGTCTCCATATTCTGAAAGCCATATTTTTTTCATTTTTTGGGAAATTGTCTCATGTAGGGGCTTATTTTTTGCGAGATGAGGTGAAGGTTTGATACTATTTTGCGGTACATGCAACTTTTTTGATCATGTTGATCACTTTTAATATAATTTTTTGTAAGTATTTTTATTTTATTTAATCAAATATAAATGTGCGGCTTTAAGAAAAAATTCAATTTTTTTTTTACTTTTTCACTTTTTTTTTCAACCCAGACCCACTTGGTTCTTGAAGATCCAGTGGGTCTTATGCCTCTACAATACACTGCAGTACACTGTTTAGTGTACTGCAGTGTATTTTCATTTACACATAGCCTGATCAGGCTCAGATATATCATGGCAAGCCGGATACGTTTGAAGGCGTCGGGTTGCCATGGTAACCATCGGGATGCTGCCACAGCAGTGCAGCGGCCCTGTGGAGGAGGGAGATCCTTCCCTCTGTGAACCCATGAAGCATCGGGTCGCTGCCATGGCATAGCAGCAGCCCGATAGGAGAGGAAGCGAGCTCCCTCCCTGTTAACCCCTTCCATACAGCAGTCACTACAGACTACGGAATGGAAGTGGTTAAACGGCCGACATCGGTGCCAGGACCGATGTCGGCTGTTTTAAACAGAGTTTCAGCTGTATGTTACAGCTGACACTCAGCTCACCACTGCTCAGCCATCCTGTAAAATAATTGCAGCCAAGGAGGGGGGCAGTGCTGCCGTCGGCCATCCTGAAAAGGAAGAGGGAGGGTCTTTACACATTAAGCACCGCAGTGGGGGCTTGGGGCTGGGTATGAAAACATTTTAGAATGTTCTGATCCCCACAATCACGGACTGTGGGGATCAGAAGCTTTTTGCCAGCATTAGGATCCTCTGATTGGTTAGTCTGTACAGAGCAATCGCCGGCCCGGGACCTCCCTCATTGGTCCTAGCTGGTTAGCTGAGGTGCATGGCTGTGTGTAACAGCTGGGGGGGGTCTCAGCGCTGTTACCTTGTCTGAAGACATGGTGACAGTTTAGTGCCATGACGAGTATAAGTAGCAGTGCTCCATGATGAGTATATACATCATATAGCACTAAGGGACTAAATATGGCGCCTGCAACCGAGCGCAGCAGTTGCCATAGCCGCTGGGTTTCTGATGTTTCAAACAGCAGAGGCCCGAGGCTAATGTGTGCGATCAGGGTACTTTATACTGTAGTATACTATATAATGTATACTGTGGTGTGTTGTACACTATACACTATGAGGGGCTGGGAAAGTTATATGATATATGTAGTATAGTTTTCTTCAATATTTACAAGAAAAAATAAATATGGGATGGAATGCATAAGGTGGGATGGTTGGGGAAAATGGAGGAAGGGGCCTCAAGATGGGTAAACAGCCAAGGGCCTATGATACACTTAATCCTCCCCTGATGCACAGCCATTAGCTGATGTGAATTAGGGAGCATGTTCATCAGCCCTTTAAGTGCGTGCTCTATGAGCGGAGGTCTTGCCGGCAAGAGACCTACTGAGGCACAAAAGGTTATGGTGTTCAGGCCTGCTACAAGGGAACAGAAGAACTCGTGGGTTCGAAAGACCTTTGGGTGTGGACCGCTGGGGAAGAAGACGACAGGTGAGTGAAACAGCACCCAAAGATAACAAGAATGTGAATACTGTGTCCCCTGTTTGGATGGAGCATCTGTCAAGCATGCACACTTCTGCTCCATTCAAACTCTATGTAACCACTACACATAGCCGATCACTGCATGTTGCCATCATCAGCTCATTCATACAGGACTACACAGGACCTTCATTCTCCTGATCAGTGGGGGTCCCACCAGTCGGAGCTATAAACACAATAAAGTTACATTAAGAAAACAGACTTTTTGATTTAATTTAAATTAATAATAAAAGAAAATGCTGTTTTATGGACGGGATTCACTATAGAAATACAGGCCAGAGATCTGATGGATGTCAACTTTTATCCGCTTCCTTTACTACGTCTCTTCCTATTTATTAGAATCTTTTTAAGAAAACAACTTTATCCTATTAACTAAATCTTCTGTATTTCATATCCCTAAAAACGGTGTCCTATTCTTTGAGGGGTGAGCTACTTATACAAATGATTAACTCCCACTGAGATGATACATGATATTTTTTCTTAGCATCTGACAGTTTAATTACAAGGATGGAGATGATAACTGTATCTCCTAGTTTGTCAATTAAGAATTAGGGCATTAAACAAACAGACAGGAAGCATACATTTAAATGAAACCATTAAGTGCAAGCAATTAGCGTTAAGCACCCAGGATCACTTCAACATTGTAAAGCATGAAATTAGGAAACAAATTTGATTTTATTTTCTTGATTAAGAAAGTTACTTTTTATTTAACTGTTTCACTCTTTTCAGGGTAATTCGCTATTATTGGGCTAGATCTCTGACCAGGCAGACCTCTTTAAATATTTGGAGATCTATAGCATGACTTAATAGTACTTATGTCAGCGGTGTTCCGAATTTTAATCGCGAATATCGGCACCTATATACATTTGTTTTTCGAATATTAGTAATTTTTTTTCCATCTGAATTCCTGATTCCACATGATTCCTCCCTGCTTCTTGCTTGTTGGACAATGAGTCATTGGTCCACAAGCAACTTAAAGGGGTTGTGTAGTTTGTTTAAACTGATGATCTATCCTCTGGATAGATTATCAGCATCTGATCGGAGGGGGTCTGACACCCGGGACCCCCGCCGATCAGCTGTTTGAGAAGGCAGCGGCACTCCAGGAGTGCCGTGGCCTTCTCATTGTTTACCGCAGGCCCAGTGACGTCATGACTAGTATCAACTGGCCTGGGTGGGGCTATGATCCATTCAAGTGAACAGAGCTTAGCCGTGCCCAGGCCAGTTGATACTAGTGACGTGACGTCACTGGGCCTGCGGTAAACAGTGAGAAGGCCGTGGCACTCCAGGAGCGCCGCTGCCTTCTCAAACAGTTGATCGGCAGGGGACCCGGGTGTCAGACCCCCGCCAATCAGATGCTGATGATCTATCCAAAGGATAGATCATCAGTTTAAACAAACTGCAGAACCCCTTTTAAGCAGGGAGGAATCATAACTTCAGATGGAAAAAAATGATGAATATTCTAAAAAACGAATATATAGCACTATATTCTATAGTGCTATATATTCATTTTTGACCCACGCCTGTATTGATCGCGTAATATTAGCATATTACGCGATCATTACCGTGCCGATTTTTTTGTAAAAAAAAAAAGAATGTAGAATATAATGAATATTCGAATTTGCGAATATTCGATGAATATTCTACTAAATATTCGCTAAATATCACAAATTCAAATATGACCCCTGCCGCTTATCACTAGTCAGGGGATACAACTCCTGATTGTTCCCTGAAATCCTACTTGAGGGTCTGAAAGGAAAATCAAAATAACCAAATTATGGAGAAAGATCACCCGATCGGTTTTGGCCATTGAGCTCTAGTTTATAAAACTTCTTGGCCTTTTCTTTCATTATTTCTGGATCTGATGTCTTATGGTCTCTGATTGTAGTTAAACCCTTTGGCAAGTTTATCTTAAAAAATATATATATATATATATATATATATATATACAGAAGACTTAAAGGAGCTGTCTGGCCAATTCGATAAAATAAAAAAGGCTCAGAACTGTGTAAAATAATAAATGTTGGTATTCGCTTCAACAATATCCTCCCATCCCGATGCTTTGTGGTTGCCGTCAGGTCTCCACTTCCTGGTCCCTCTTGACAAACAGGAAATGACCACTCAGCTGATCAGTGGCTGAGGTCAATCCTCATTGCAGCCAGTGATTGGCAGAGTTGTCATATCCTAAGTGTTGAGGGGAATTAAGAAGTAGAGACCAGGAAGCAGTGAAACGTGATCGATAAGGAGAGTTTGACTTTTAGCATTGTTTTTACCATTGTGAGCCTTTAAAACTATTTAGTCAAACCCCTTTAAAAACTAAAACTATGGAGTATGGTACTGGCTAAAAAAAATTGCAAAGTTGAGTAAATTCCCCTTGTGAAAATTGCAGTCCTAGGATTACTGACATCTGTAGTTTTAAAACAGCAGCACACCTGTCCATTGGTTGTGGTGTTAGAGCCATCTTTGTCTTTACTTCTGGGCTGTCACCCTTTGCAGCACCTCCAGCAGCAATCATGTTTTCCTCCAATCAGCATCCTGGGTATATTCTAGACCTCGGTTGGACTGGAAGGACGGTGAGCAGCAGCCAATGCAATATCTTCCACATGTTCTACTAGCTGTTGTGCCTTTAGCACAATGGCTCCAGGTGAGTGGCTGTTTGACCTCCCCTACCTGGTCTTCATCTTCCGGTCCAACCTATTGGCTAGCATCCCTCATTTCTACATATTCCTACAGGTATGACTCTCAGCCCACTATAATAAAGCTTTTACTGACTACTAATTTAGCACATACAATATTTTGTTGGTATCATGTACTTGTTGATCCTATGATGGTATTTCCCTTGGCAGCAATTGCCTGGCACTGCTTTCTAAAGTCCAATTTTTCCTCCGTCAGTATCCCAAAATCATTTTCAGTGCCAGTTTTTTGTTTTACCAAACAATACTGCTATAATTAATCATAGAATAGCTCTTTCGGTCCAAACTAAATAACCTTATATTTATCTACAGTTGCAATCAGATATATTCAACCCCCTTACCTCAAAAGACATCATAGTGATGTGGATGAAAAATAATGACAATAAATATTTGAGTTATTTCTGGATTGTAATAATATTACAGGCTATAGCTACTAGAGAGGGGTCGTTGATGCAGGGAGTTATTATGACTGCCCGATTGGAGTCGGGAAAGAATCTTTTTTCCCCTTAAGTTGGGAAAATTGGCTTCTACCTCACAGTTTTTTTTTTGCCTTCCTCTGGATCAACTTGCAGGATGACAGGCCGAACTGGATGGACAGATGTCTTTTTTCGGCCTTATATACTATGTTACTATGTTTAAATGAAAAATTTAAATCTTTTAACACATGCATGTGCACTATTGTTCAACTCCCAGCTTTAGTTGTTTGTGCAGCGTCCTTCAGCTTTTATAACTTCTAAGAAACATTTCCATTAATTGCTGACAAGCTTCTTCGATTGGAATCTTTGCCTATTCCTCACATGCAAAAGCCTCTAGCTCAGTGACTTTTGATGGCTTCCATGAGGCAATAGCTTTCTTTAAATCTCACCAAAATTTTGGGAAGGCCACTCCAGGACATTCCAGGATATTTTTCTCAACCAAGCTTTGGTTGACTTGAAGGTGTGCTTGGGATAATAATCTTGCTGAAAAGTTCAAAAGTTTAATTTGTCAACAGAAGGCATCATGTTCCTTGTTAAAATGTCCTGGTGCTTCTGGGAATCAATTTCAGGTACATGATCAAGATTGCCAGTTCCTACCGCAGAAAAACAGCCCCACCTCCATGCTTGACTAAGGGGACTTGATCATAAGCCTGGTCTTTTGCACTCCAGACATACTGCTTGTCCATATATCCAAATAGTTCCTTTTTGGTTTCATCTCTCCATAGGACTGTCTTCCAAACCTCTGTAGCCTTATCCAAATTTCTCTTGGCATATTCCAGTCAACTTTGATGTTCCTTGTGGTCAAGAGTGGCCATGATATCCTTGTTTATTCAGTGCATGTCTTATAGTTGCCACTTAAGCACTTGTACCAGCCATCATCACGTTATGCTGTAGTTGTCTTTCACTCACATGGGGGTTTCTCTAAGTTGTCCTAAGTTGCTAAGGGCCCTTGATTAAACAACGATTTTATGTATCACTCAATTTATAAAGAAGTCATTCAAAGCAGAATCTTGCTCTTTGGAAAACTTTAATCAACAAATTCTTAAAATCTTTGGAAGGGGGATTGAATATTTCTGATTCCAGCTGTATATGTATTTGTCGCTTCTCCGCCCGAGGTTTGTGCCCAAATCCTAATCTAGTACAGTATGATACCTTTAATTACTTTTCAGAGCTTAATATCATCTGGATTGATAAATCACATCTCACAATTTGGCAGTCTGATGGATGAACCTGGGTTGTCTGGAGAACACAACCTACTAGAATGCATATGTCTATTGTAAAATTGGTAGAGGAGGGCCTGGGTAGAGGTATGGGCCTGGGTCTGTTTTTCATGTGTTGTTCCCTGATTTTAAATCAAGAGTAATGTTAATGCTGCAGAATACAAATTCATGGTACACAATTGTTGCTGCCAGCTTTGTGGCAACTGTTTGGGTAGGTCCAGCATGACTGGTTTAGTGGAACTGTTTTTTGAAGGGCTTTGCAGATTAATTTCAAACTATTAACAAAACATTGTATTTTCTGTTTATTTAGCTAACATGATCTACATTTTATGGAAGACCTCTAATTTTGTTCTTCTGTTGTACCATTTTGCTTTTAATGATGATGCATACAGATACAATACTCAGTAACTAGACTTTCTCCTTTTCTTGTGGATTAGGGTTTCATTAAAATTTCATTATTTGAACAGAAGCTGTGATATCTGACTCATAACAAAGAGAGATACATAGAAAAGAGTATTAATCTTTCAGGAGAGAACATGTTTTATTTGTCGCCTCTATGCCCATTTTACATCACATTTTACAGCAGAATCCAATAAAAGTAAGTCATTATAGGTTGCTATGCACTTTGCCTTATGGGATAGGAGTATTTGCCCTATTGTAACAATAGGTCTGACTATTTCCCAAAAAATGTGGGTTCATGTTTTGTGGCCTTTGTTAATTTTTTAAGCCTGTTATTATTAAGAGGATTAATGCTTAGTAGTAGAGTTGAGCGAACACCTGGATGTTCGGGTTCGAGAAGTTCGGCCGAACTTCCGGAAATGTTCGGGTTCGGGATCCGAACCCGATCCGAACTTCGTCCCGAACCCGAACCCCATTGAAGTCAATGGGGACCCGAACTTTTTGGTACTAAAAAGGCTGTAAAACAGCCCAGGAAAGGGCTAAAGGGCTGCAAAAGGCAGCAACATGTAGGTAAATCCCCTGCAAACAAATGTGGATAGGGAAATTAATTAAAATAAAAATTAAATAAATAAAAATTAACCAAAATCAATTGGAGAAAGGTCCCATAGCAGAGAATCTGGCTTCACGTCACCCACCACTGGAACAGTCTATTCTCAGATATTTAGGCCCCGGCACCCAGGCAGAGGAGAGAGGTCCCGTAACAGAGAATCTGTCTTCATGTCAGCAGAGAATCAGTCTGCATGTCATAGCAGAGAATCAGGCTTCACATCAGCCACCACTGCAACAGTCCATTGTCATAAATTTAGGCCCAGCACCCAGGCAGAGGAGAGAGGTCCCATAACAGACAATCTGGCTTCATGTCAGCAGAGAATCAGTCTTCATGTCATAGCAGAGAATCAGGCTTCACGTCACCCACCACTGTAACAGTCCATTTTCATAAATTTAGGCCAAGCACCCAGGCAGAGGAGAGAGGTCCCGTAACAGACAATCTGGCTTCATGTCAGCAGAGAATCAGTCTTCATATCATAGCAGAGAATCAGGCTTCACGTCAGCCACCACTGCAACAGTCCATTGTCATAAATTTAGGCCAAGCACCCAGGCAGAGGAGAGAGGTCCCGTAACAGAGAATCTGGCTTCATGTCAGCAGAGAATCAGTCTTCATGTCATAGCAGAGAATCAGGCTTCACGTCAGCCACCACTGCAACAGTCCATTGTCATAAATTTAGGCCCAGCACCCAGGCAGAAGAGAGAGGTCCCGTAACAGACAATCTGGCTTCATGTCAGCAGAGAATCAGTCTTCATATCGTAGCAGAGAATCAGGCTTCATGTCAGCCACCAATGCAACAGTCCATTGTCAGATATTTAGGCCCAGCACCCAGGCAGAGGAGAGAGGTCCCGTAACAGACAATCTGGCTTCATGTCAGCAGAGAATCAGTCTGCATGTCATAGCAGAGAATCAGGCTTCACGTCAGCCACCAATGCAACAGTCCATTGTCATAAATTTAGGCCAAGCACCCAGGCAGAGGAGAGAGGTCCCGTAACAGACAATCTGGCTTCATGTCAGCAGAGAATCAGTCTTCATATCATAGCAGAGAATCAGGCTTCACGTCAGCCACCAATGCAACAGTCCATTGTCAGATATTTAGGCCCAGCACCCAGGCAGAGGAGAGAGGTCCCGTAACAGACAATCAGGCTTCACGTCAGCCACCAGTGCAACAGTCCATTGGCATATATTTAGGCCCAGCACCCAGGCAGAGGAGAGAGGTCCCTTAACAGAGAATCTGGCTTCATGCCAGCAGAGAATCAGTCTGCATGTCATAGCAGAGAATCAGGCTTCACGTCAGCCACCACTGCAACAGTCAATTTTCATAAATTTAGGCCCAGCACCCAGGCAGAGGAGAGAGGTCCCATAACAGACAATCTGGCTTCATGTCAGCAGAAAATCAGTCTGCATGTCATAGCAGAGAATCAGGCTTCACGTCAGCCACCACTGCAACAGTCCATTGTCATAAATTTAGGCCAAGCACCCAGGCAGAGGAGAGAGGTCCCGTAACAGACAATCTGGCTTCATGTCAGCAGAGAATCAGTCTGCATGTCATAGCAGAGAATCAGGCTTCACGTCAGCCACCACTGCAACAGTCCATTGTCATAAATTTAGGCCCAGCACACAGGCAGAGGAGAGAGGTCCTGTAACAGACAATCTGGCTTCATGTCAGCAGAGAATCAGTCTGCATGTCATAGCAGAGAATCAGGCTTCACGTCAGCCACCACTGCAACAGTCAATTTTCATAAATTTAGGCCCAGCACCCAGGCAGAGGAGAGAGGTCCCGTAACAGACAATCTGGCTTCATGTCAGCAGAAAATCAGTCTGCATGTCATAGCAGAGAATCAGGCTTCACGTCAGCCACCACTGCAACAGTCCATTGTCATAAATTTAGGCCAAGCACCCAGGCAGAGGAGAGAGGTCCCGTAACAGACAATCTGGCTTCATGTCAGTAGAGAATCAGTCTTCATATCATAGCAGAGAATCAGGCTTCAAGTCAGCCACCACTGCAACAGTCCATTGTCATAAATTTAGGCCCAGCACCCAGGCAGAGGAGAGAGGTCCCGTAACAGACAATCTGGCTTCATTTCAGCAGAGAATCAGTCTGCATGTCATAGCAGAGAATCAGGCTTCACGTCAGCCACCACTGCAACAGTCCATTGTCATAAATTTAGGCCAAGCACCCAGGCAGAGGAGAGAGGTCCCGTAACAGACAATCTGGCTTCATGTCAGCAGAGAATCAGTCTTCATATCATAGCAGAGAATCAGGCTTCACGTCACCCACCACTGTAAGAGTCCATTTTCATAAATTTAGGCCCAGCACCCAGGCAGAGGAGAGAGGTCCCGTAACAGACAATCTGGCTTTATGTCAGCAGAGAATCAGTCTTCATATCATAGCAGAGAATCAGGCTTCACGTCATCCAACATTGGAACAGTCCATTGGCATATATTTAGGCCCCGGCACCCAGACAGAGGAGAGGTTCATTCAAATTTGGGTAGCCTCGCAATATAATGGTAAAATGAAAATAAAAATAGGATTGAATGAGGAAGTGCCCTGGAGTACAATAATATATGGTTAAGGGGAGGTAGTTAATGTCTAATCTCTACAAGGGACGGACAGGTCCTGTGGGATCCATGCCTGGTTCATTTTTATGAACGTCAGCTTGTCCACATTGGCTGTAGACAGGCGGCTGTGTTTGTCTGTAATGACACCCCCTGCCGTGCTGAATACACGTTCAGACAAAACGCTGGCCGCCAGGCAGGCCAGCACCTCCAAGGCAATAAAATAACTTGCCCAGCCAGAACAGTACAGCGGTAACGACAGATTTAGCGGGATATAAATTTGAGGCCTAGTATTTAGGCGCTGGGTGACCGGTATGGATTTACTGACAGAATTAGACTTGGAAATGCACAGTAGCGGGTGTGTGAAGTTATTCTGAATGACCCTATGTGCACCTTGAATATTATATACCCTTTTAGGGATAGATTTCAAATAGCTCTGATATAGCAGAAACCACTAAATTATGAAATTGCTAAATTGGGAATTGTATTTCAACCCAGAACAAAAAATGTGCTTTGACGGACACTAAATAACTTGCCCATCCACAACAGGACAGCGGTAACGACAGATTTAGCGGGATATAAATTTGAGGCCTAGTATTTAGGCGCTGGGTGACCGGTATGGATTTACTGACAGAATTAGACTTGGAAATGCACAGTAGCGTGTGTGTGAAGTTATTCTGAATGACCCTATGTGCACCTTGAATATTATATACCCTTTTAGGGATAGATTTCAAATAGCTCTGATATAGCAGAAACCACTAAATTCTGAAATTGCTAAATTGGGAATTGTATTTCAACCCAGAACAAAAAATGTGCTTTGACGGACACTAAATAACTTGCCCAGCCACAACAGTACAGCGGTAACGACAGATTTAGCGGGATATAAATTTGAGGCCTAGTATTTAGGCGCTGGGTGACCGGTATGGATTTACTGACAGAATCAGACTGGGATATGGCCAAAAAATAACCACATTATTGCTGGTTAAATGCACTTGGTGTGACAGCTTGACCAACCACACTACTGAGGGTTAAATGCACTTGGTGACAGGCGCAGCTTGCCCCTGATGTAGTATATGGCCAAAAAATGAACAGACTATTGCTGGTTAAATGCACTTGGTGTGACAGCTTGACCAACCACACTACTGAGGGTTAAATGCACTTGGTGACAGGCGCAGCTTGCCCCTGATGTAGTATATGGCCAAAAAATGAACAGACTATTGCTGGTTAAATGCACTTGGTGTGACAGCTTCACCCTGATGTAGGCTTTAGCCAAAAAACAACCACACCATTGAGGGTTAAATGCACTTGGTGACAGGCGCAGCTTGCCCCTGATGTAGTATATGGCCAAAAAATAAACAGACTATTGCTGGTAAATGCACTTGGTGTGACAGCTTCACCCTGATGTAGGCTTTAGCCAAAAAACAACCACACCATTGAGGGTTAAATGCACTTGGTCGCAGCTTGTGCTTGGGCACCACAAGACACAAAATGGCCGCCGATCACCCCAGAAAAAAGTGACTGACAAACGGTCTGGGCAGCCTAAAAACAGTGAGCAATTGAGTATCAGCAGCTCAATGACCCACAGTTGCAGTTCGATCAATTAATCAAGTCCTTTGGAGGAGTTAATCAGCCTAATCTCGCCCTACTGTCGCAGCCGCAACCTCTCCCTACGCTGATCAGAGCAGAGTGACGGGCGGCGCTATGTGACTCCAGCTTAAATAGAGGCTGGGTCACATGGTGCTCTGGCCAATCACAGCCATGCCAATAGTAGGCATGGCTGTGACGGCCTCTTGGGGCAAGTAGTATGACGCTTGTTGATTGGCTGTTTTGCAGCCTTTCAAAAAGCGCCAAGAAAGCGTCACAAAAGCGCCAAGAAAGCGACGAACACCGAACCCGAACCCAGACTTTTACGAAAATGTCCGGGTTCGGGTCCGTGTCACGGACACCCCAAAATTCGGTACGAACCCGAACTATACAGTTCGAGTTCGCTCATCCCTATTTAGTAGCTTTCAAAACTGAAAAAATAAATTAAAAGAATTAAACAAAAATGAAGCAATAACTATTAAAGCCAGTAGGTGAGCTGTCTCTTGATAGCTTAGTCATGACAGTAATTAAGAATTTCCTATAAATAAAATTAAGGTAAAAAATTGTAATAGACTCATTGGCAAAATATATAACACAACAAAAAGGAGTTAAAGGAAAGGAATTCAACTTTCTATAAGGGAATATGGTGATAATATACGTGTGATTTTAATATTAGGCCTCTTGCACACGATTGTGCAACAGTTTTTTTTTTTGCATACCCATTGACTTCAATGGGTTTGTGTTCTGTATTTTGCCAAGAATAGGACATGTTCTATTGTTTTGCGGAATGGAAACGTGGCGGACAGCATGTGGATCACATGTGGATAACATATTTTTTGGACTATAAGACAATTAGGCATGCTTTTCTTCTCCTAAAAATTGAGAAAAGTGGCAGTACATCTTATTATTATTATATTTATTTATATAGTGCCACCATATTCCGCAGCACTTTACAAATTCAGAGGGTTCATATATACAAAACAAAAGACATCACAATGTAACTAGGTAATATGCAACTGAAACACTAGGAGTGAGGGCCCTGCTCACAAGAGCTTACAATCTATGATAATATAGGGGTGACACAAAAGGTTGTTGATTGTTATATGTAGAAGTCAAGCCATTATTGTACTGAAAACAGTGGTGTATGTAGGCCCATCTACATTGGGTGTGGGATTGTTAGACGATCGAATTCAGGTCTGAGGAGTTGGTGAGCGTTTACTCTGGGACAAGTCATTTTAGGAAGCTTGATAAACCTGCCTAAAAAGATGTATTTTTAAGGCACGTTTGAAGGTAGGGAAGTTTGGAATTGACCTGATATTCTGGGGCAGAGCACTCCAGAGACTAGGTGCAGCTCGAGAAAAGTCTTGAAAGACGACAGGGGAAGGTACAAATTATGGATGATGTTAATATTAGGTCACTAACTGAATGGAGAGCACGAGTGCCAACATTGGTACCCTGGCCACGCTTCACCTTCTCCCCACATATTCTACAAATGACCATGTTCACCTCCTCCGCCAGCTTAACAAACAACTGCCACACAGCCGAGTAGCTGATTTTACCCCCAACACTCTGCACTGACTGAAAACCCTTGCACCACTTCTTTCCGGGCAGGTAGACTTCTGCAAAGCTGGTGATCGTTTGGCTCCCAACCTCTTACTGCTGCCACCCTGCTGACTCCCGGCCACACTAGCGACTTGCTAACTCCGCTTCTGCCTCACGGGCAAGCTGCCATCCTCTTCTCCCAATGATGATTAAGCCTTTAATTCACCCGGCTCCCAAGTGCAATCAGCTACATCATCATCATTGAGTACTGTTTGCACGTCACTGATGTCCTCCTCAATTGTTTATGGGTCAGGAGCCTGACCTCTCGCAACACCAGCTCCAACGTCACTCTCCTCATCAATACTTGCCCGCCTACTGGAGGAAGCGGCGGATGTCTCCTCCAAATCTTGGCTGGCCAGTAGCTGTTGACTGTCCTCTAGTAGCTCGTCCTTGGTGTATAGTGGAGCTGAGCCCACAGCATACAATACTTCTCTAGCTGAGGGAACAGAAAAGGACAGGTGAGGGCACAGGGCCTGCTCCCGGGCCATGCCAACTAAGGGTTGTGTCTGACGAACCCACCAACTCTTGGCTGGGGGTGTCTGATGTCACTTGGGACGAGGTGGATGACCGAGTTAACCATTCAAGAACTGCTGGGTTGCTGGTCAAGTCACACCCGCTAGATGACACTGGAAGGCTCAGGCCTCTCGCTGCGACTTCTGTTGCCACACCCCCTTACTCTAGTGCGACATGTGCCTGCACCAGAAACATTTAGGCCTCTGCCACTCCCCTGTGCAGGGCCTGGCACTTCTCTGTCTGACATACTGTTAGATGAAATAAATAAATAAAAAGAAATTTAAAACACCCCAAAAAAGTCTGTAATTTTCTCACTCCAACACACAACGGCTAGTAAGCCTTTTTTTCCCCACTAATACACGCCAAAGAATGCTTTAGAACATATAACTGCACCGCTGAATGGCAAATAATATATATTTTATTGCCACTAATACATGCCAAAAAGAGCTTTAGAACAAATAACTGCACCGCTGAATGGCGAATAGGTCAGTACTTTTTTCCAGTTACAGTATACACTCCACAAAAGGCTTTAGAACTTATAACTGCACCGCTGAACGGCATATATATAAATTTTTTGCCACTAATACACGCCAATAAGGGCTGTAATTTCCTCACTTCACCACACAACTTCAAATACTTTTTTTTGTGTGGCACCAAAAAGGGCTTTAGAACATATAACTGCACCTATGAACGGCAAATAATAGATATTTTTGTGCCACTAAAACACACCAAAAAGTTCTGCAATTTCTCACTTCACCACACACTAATAAGCCTTTTTTATCTCACTAATACAAGCCAAAAAATGCTCTAGAACATATAACTGCACCGCACAAGGGCAAATAAAACTTATAAATATTTCCTTGTAATAAACCCTGTTAATGCCTGAATCAAACGCACCCTAATAAGAACGGTTTGCTGGACTTACAGAGCTGTATAATGGCAATTTGGATCCCCAGTTAGTGCAGCAAGGTGTAATATTATTGTTCCTATTACCCAGTCTGTAACCTCCCCTACTGAACCCTGTTCTGCTTCAAAATTGTGGATTGATTCCTCCCTGTCCTTTCCCTGAACTTCTATACAGCAAAATAAAAGTTTTAAAGTATTTCCTACCACTGTCCCTAGCGCCTGTTGACGTCTCTCCCTGCACTAAGTACACTGGAAAATGGCTGAATCCAAGATGGCTGAGGCTATTTAGAGGGCTGTGACATCGCAGGGCTAGCTGGCTGCTGATTGGCTGCATGCATGGCATTGTGGGTGATCTAGCCTTCCCAGAGTTTCTTGCTCCATGTCCTAACACATACAGTAGCCATTTATAGAAAAAATGCGATTCGTTACCACGAAGCGTGAGGAAATTCGGATTCGGTGCAAATCCAATTTTTCCTGAAATTCGGATCGAATTCCACTTCGCCAACTTCGATTCGCTCATCTCTAATGCTATCCGTACACAGCTCTAGGGGCACCTACAGGCTGACTGTGTGTTCATTGAGACTAAAAAGTTATATTTTCATTTTTATTATTTATTTGCAAAATACTGTACATTGACTGTTCTGGGATACTTATAGTAGCAAATTTGACAAAAACAACTGAAGCCTAGCAATAAGCAATGATTTCATGGAAGCCAAGAAAATTAATAAAATGTAAAGAAAACATAATAGCACACAAACCATCATATATATTAGTAGTTTGCTTCCTGTCTCAGGGTGCTGAATCAGTAATGCCTGGATAGAAAAATAAAATCACACCTTCCCACTCACAGAACAGACTGTTCCCTTAAAAACAAAGTTTTGGTTAAAAGAGCTAATATTTAGAATCTGAAAAATAAATACAACCTTAACCATAGCTAAGAGAAGAATTATGACATATAGAAGAAGCTGTGGCCCTTACTCCAATCCACCTGCCACTAAAACACAATAGTAATCAGTTCCCAATGATTGGCCTATGGAAGCGACAACAAACTGATTACATTTGCATAATTATGTTTATGTTTTTGTTGATAATATGTAAACAATTCCTTTTAATTGGCCCTGACATTAATTTTATGTGCAGAAATGGATAATTAATTAAGCCTTTGACAATGTATTAGTCCTACATATTACTGCATGTGGCTTCTTTCCATTTCATTTTCCTACTGCAACATTGATTCAGTTTAGGAATTTAGGAAATCATTACAGTTGTGGAGGTTTTCAAACGTTCATTCACCTGTAGTGTTGGTCAAACTGCAGTCTACAATGTTTTAACGTGTAAGTCTAAAAATGCAGAGCACTACAAGCCTTGTACCTTCCTAATAGTACAAGATACTGTAAATCCTTTCCATAAAACCACCTCTTTGAGAAGACTGTAAACAATGCTCAGTCGCACACTGCCTTTTCAGATTCCTTGGAGTCGGGTTCCCACCTCGTTGGCTAATATTAAACAAACTCCAGGAAAAATTGTCGAGATTTGTGTGTTTTCTCTTAGAACATCCGTTTTATTTATTATATGCAGCGATTTAGTTACGTTTCGGCTATTCAAGGCCTTTCTCAAACTGGTGCCGCTGGTGAGGAAAGAGATAAGAGATGCGTGCTCAATCAGATAGATGTGCGTCCGCACTGTAGTATACGAGCCACCTTTGAGAATACTGCAGATTTATGTATCTGCCTCTGAACCCTCTTTTTGGAGAGGACAATCCCTTTCCATTTTTACTGGAATTTTGGGTGGTCATTTTGAAAATGATAAATTTTATTAAATGTCAGCCCGTGAACGCTTTTGGTGATTAAAGTCTACTGATAAGAAGGGTCTCATGAGTGTTAAAATGCATAAAGATTTTCATTAGATAGATTTTCTATCTACATGGCTTAGACTGGTGTAACAAAATGGTCTTAAACCCAAACCGGCCATCTTGCTGCTGTAGATTAAGTCTATTTTACAAGCCCAAAAAGGGCATGGAAAATGAGAAATGAGCCAGCCCACCCGATTCCCTGTCAACCCCACGTTTCCTTTTCTCGTCACTGTGGTGTAAGAGGAGAAAAGACGCAACTCGCAAGTTTTGCCACACATAAGCCATATACCAAGACTTGCAACACTTTACGCCACTTTTGGTGTGATGAATATCCCTTTAAATTATTTTATTCTATAGTACAAGCGCAGATAAAATCGTTATGATACAGTATCTGTGTTATTCTAAAGGTGGCCATACGCTTTAGATGTACATTAGATGAATCAGCATTTTTTGATAGACTGACCATCCAACTATTGTCTATGAAGAATTTTGGGCAATATTTGTTCATCTGAAGAGAGACAATTTGTCTGGGTGTCGCTTATTCCCTATTGAAAATAAATTCATGCTCAGCCAAAGTGTGCACGTGTATGGATAATTTGTTAGGAAAAGCAGCCAGAATAATATTCAGCAGACAGCTATTGAAAATATATTGTAGGCCGTCGTAACACATAGTCTTAGCTATAACCTGTTACTGCATCTGTTGGGAACACGACCTATGGAACTAGCTATAGGTTTTCTTTAAAAAGTGGGCTATCCTAATGTCTTTAATCTTGTCCCAAAGGACAACTCATAGACAGCTACAATATATGATGAACATAAAACTTTGTTGTTATAAATGTTAAACTTTTGGCTAATCAAGATCCTATATACAGTATGTAGATGCCTACAAGCGTTATCTTCCAGAATTCTTCGCTTCCAGTCTTCCACATTCAGGGTTTCATGATCATTCTTGTCTATCTTGATGGTCATCCTTTTTTTCTTTGTTACTGAAATATTCTTTGCTCTAGTGGGAAGAAGATAAAGCTTGAGTTTGGTTATATTCAAGTCAACTTTAAGATTCACCTTGATCTGGTCTAATATCTATTTTAACATCTGCAGGAATCTAAAATTTTTCATCAAAACCAGAGGCATTGATACATTACACGTTCATTATGCATCTTGGCCACCAAAGCTATTCATCTAGAATGAAACACAAGGACAGTCACAGCCTGGGAAAATGCTAATCATTGTGGTTTGTAGACACATCAAGTTTCCTTGACTACAATGCAGAAATCATTGCAAAGTCTTGAACCACACATTTCAAGTATTCCAAATGCTCAAAAATGACAAGTCAATGAGTATATTCAGCGTGGACTATGTATGCAACACAATAAATAAGTTAATTGCTTCCTAAGAGAGCAATTAGACAATAAGGCTTGAGAAGTATAAAAGCAATGAAATTATATAGAGGGTTAATTAGGTAGGGAGTTAGCGGTTAATTTGCTGTTGTTACGAACGCCAAATAAATCATTAGCTTTGTGTTCATAGGAATTTGGGTTTCATGCCTGTATTTTGATATAACAGTAGTGGGCAGGGTTACGCTCCCTCTTGCCTTCTTACTGTCTAAATGAAGAGCATGGAACAGTGTTGTGATACCGACATTAGTGCCATGATTAGAGTAATACACAATAATTACTTGCTACATTGTATTTGTATAATATGCTGTCACTGGAATATTCCTTTTTTAATTTCTCGTGGGCCTTGCAAGTTGTGCTTGAGAAAAAAAAAAATTTAAAGACTGAGATTCATCAAAAGCCAGAGGGTTAATGAAGCAAGATGCCTTTCAGATAATTAGCACATCATCCCCGATTATATAGTGTTCAAAATAACTTGAGAATTGAAAGATATTTCAGACTCAGTGAGCATGAGGTTAGGAACTTGCTAGGAGAACATGCAATACTAACTTTCTTCTGTAGACACTGAGGTGGCAAGATACTCACGGGTAGTGTTGAGCGGCAGGGGCAATATTCGATTTTGCGATATTTTGTGAATATATTGCCGAATATTTAATGAATATATTCGTAAATTCTTCTTTGTTCACATTTTTTTTTTCATTAATAAAATTGCAATGTAAAATTCGCTTAATGCGCATGCACAAAAAGGGACAAGACTTAGCAACTGTTTTCGAACTACCCGAGGTTTGAGGCGATTGGAAAAGATGGTTGGAAGCAATTTTCGAGACAGTGAGGAAGAACTCCTGATCACTGTAAGTAATTTCACATTACACCAGTGAATTTCACATGCATGTCATACCAATCGCTTTATATGCAGATAGGGTGTTATAAAATATTCGTGATTGCGAAAATAGGCACTTATGATTTGAATTTTTTTTCGCGATACATTAAACTTCACTTTTTATCAGGTCTAAGTATATATTACTGATTGGTGCACTAAGTATTGTTGTGACATCACAGCACTATGTATGTAGCATGTACGTATGGACAGCAGAGATATCTCTCACATGTACATTGCACATCCATTTTCCTGCCGCACACTATATACCACACACACACACACAAACACAGTCTATAAATTAGAGTTTGTGTCCTGTTGGTCAGGACTCAGTAGAAGCTTTCTTTGTCTTACCGCCAGTATTTGCTGGTTCATTTCGAGTTACCCAGGGTGCACCATGGGGAGGCGAACCAGCTGTACACCCCAAACCGTACAGTACTTCACTAGACAGGTACATCTAACTGAAATCAGATTGCTCAGACCCCACACACATAAAATCGCAATACAATACGATCTTATAATGGTAACATTAAATCTAATATTTCCCCTTTGAAGACAAAATACTTTTTGATGTTTTGCTGAGGACATTATTTACAATACTTGTATTAAAAATATTGGGATTATATGCTTGCATCTTTATCCTGCAGCGCATGTTGGAGCGGGCCTATGACCGGACCCGGGTCCACGCTGAGAAGCAGACCATTGTGAGGGATATATACGTTCTGAGCTCAAGAGGAAGTTTAAGGGCAATCACCCTAGGATGGCCATATTAAAAAAATTGTTGGATTTGAACAGGAGAAATTCGGAGCAGATCAGAGAGATCCGTGATAGAATATGCCCAGGTACAATGCTTACATTACTTTTGTATCTCTCGCCAACACTCTGTAATGTATATATACAGTTATGAAAATAAGTATTTCATTCCTTTACAAATGATTACTTAACTGGTGTGAAATGTAGCAAATCAGCCGGTTACAGTCATGTGAAAAAATTAGGACACCCTTTGAAAGCATGTGGTTTTTTGTAACATTTTTAATAAAAGGTTATTTCATCTCCGTGTCAACAATACAGAGAGATTAAAGTAATCCGACTAAACAAAGAAAACTGAAGAAAAGTCTTTTCAAGATCTTCTGTAAATGTCATTCTACAAAAATGCCTATTCTAACTGAGGAAAAAGATAGGACACCCTTGCCCCTAATAGCGAGTATTACCTCCTTTGGCTTAAATAACTGCAGTGAGACGGTTCTTGTAGCCATCTACCAGTCTTCGACATCGGTCTGAGGAAATTTTACCCCACTCCTCAATGCAGAACTTTTTCAGCTGTGAGATGTTTGAGGGGTTTCTTGCACGTACAGCCCTTTTCAAGTCACCCCACAGCATCTCAATGGGATTCAAATCTGGACTTTGACTTGGCCATTCCAGGACTCTCCATTTCTTCTTTTTCAGCCAATTTTTGGTTTATTTACTAGTATGTTTTGGGTCATTGTCATGTTGCATGGTCCAGTTCCGCTTCAGCTTTAATTTTCTAACTGATGGTCTCACATGTTCTTCAAGCACCTTCTGATACACAGTAGAATTCATCGTGGATTCTATGATGGTGAGCTGACCAGGTCCTGCTGCAGCAAAGCAGCCCCAAACCATGACACTTCCACCTCCATGCTTCACAGTTGGTATGAGGTTCTTTTCTTGGAATGCTGTGTTTGGTTTACGCCAAACATGTCCTCTGCTGTTGTGTCCAAATAATTCAATTTTGGACTCATCTGTCCAAAGAACATTATTCCAGAAGTCCTGGTCTTTGTCAACTTTATCTCTGGCAAATGTCAGTCTGGCCTCGATGTTTCTCTTGGAAAGCAAAGGTTTCCTCCTTGCACACCTCCCATGCAAGTTAAACTTGTACAGTCTCTTTCTGATTGTAGAGGCATGTACTTCTACATCAACAGTAGCCAGAGCCTGCTGTAGTTCTCGAGATGACACTTTAGGGTTTTTGGAGACCTCTTTTAGCATCTTGCGGTCTGCTCTTGGGGTGAATTTGCTGGGGCGACCAGTCCTGGGCATGTTGGCAGTTGTTTTGAAAGCCCTCCACTTGTAGACTATCTTCCGGACAGTGGAATGGCTGATTTCAAAATCTTTTGAGATCTTTTTAAATCCCTTCCCAGACTCATAGGCTGCTACAATCTTTTTTCTGAAGTCCTCTGACAGCTCTTTTGCTCTCACCATGGTGCTCACTCTCACTTCAACAGTCAGGAGCACACCAAACTAAATGTCTGAGGTTTAAATAGGGCAAGCCTCATTCAACATGCAGAGTAACGATCTACTAATTATGTGCACCTGGTGTGATATACCTGTGTGAGATCTGAGCCAATTTAAGAGGGAATACATGTGAGGGTGTCCTATCTTTTTCCTCAGTTAGAATAGGCATTTTTGTAGAATGACATTTACAGAAGATCTTGAAAAGACTTTTCTTCAGTTTTCTTTGTTTAGTTGGATTACTTTAATCTCTCTGTATTGTTGAAACGGAGATGAAATAACCTTTTATTAAAAATGTTACAAAAAACCACATGCTTTCAAAGGGTGTCCTAATTTTTTCACATGACTGTATATCATACATCTCTATGAGTATATACAGTATATACTATATATATATTTATACACACAGCGAGGTACAGATGTATGATGTAACCGGCTGATTTTGTGCGTTTTACACACACAGAAATATATATATGTGTGTGTGTGTATATATACATAAACTGCAATCATCATTCTGTATTCCAGTAAAAGGCCCCCGTACATCATTACATTAGATAAATCCCCCACTTAACTACTTAACGCCCGATGACATACATGTACGTCAGATCTGGACGTGACTTAAAGCTCAGTAACGCAAATGTACTGCATGGTGATCGGACGGGTGCAGGAGTTGCGCCCACTCAATCAGGGGCAGGGGTCCGGCAGTCACTGATAGCCGGACCCCTGCTGTATGCGCCGGCATTGGTGAAATCACTGAGGCCAGTGCATTAACCCCTGCACGGCTGCGGTCAGTGCTTCAGACATGTGCGGGGTGTCCATCGGGTCCCCGCACTGCTGACGGGACCTAATGGTAGGGAAGGTAGCCCGATGCCTTCCTTAGGCATCGTGGCTGCCTTCTGGGAGGGCCTGTGAGATCCAGCCCCCTGTATTACACTGGTAATACACTTACAGCCAATGCATTACAATACAGAAGTATTGTAATTCATTGTAAAGGGGATCAGACCCCCAAAAGTTGAAGTCTCAGAGGGGGACAAAAAATAAACTGAAAATAAAAAGTTCAAAAAAATATAGGTTTTAAAACTAAAAAAATAAATTAATTTTTTTTTTATAAATCATCCTTTTTCCAAAATAAAGTTAAATAAAAATAGAAAAAAATAAAATTGTTGGCCATGTTGATTGATCATGTGACGGACCATGTGATGAGCGCAGTGACGTCACCACAGGTCCTTTTCCTCCTGCACAGCAAAGAAGAAGAAAGAAAAGAAGCCGGGCTGGGCGAACAAGTGGATTAAGGTGAGTTAAATTATTATTTTTTTAACACTTACCCCGCCAGCGCTATTGTACTACGCATTCTGTATTAAGAATGCTATTATTTTCCCTTATAACCATGTTATAAAGGAAAATAATACAATCTACAAAACACCTAACCCAAACCCTTCTTCTGTGAAGAAGTTTGGGTTTGGGTACCAAACATGCCGATTTTTCTCACGCGCGTGCAAAATGCATTGAAATGTTTTGCACTCGCGTGGAAAAAAACGTGCATTTTCCCGCATCTTATCCGGTCTAAATCCATGAGTTTTCTGCGTGGGTGCAATGCGTGACGTGAATGCATTGCACCCGCACTGAATTCCGACCCATTCATTTCAATGGCTTTGTGTACATGAGCGTTGTTTTCCACGCATCACTTCTGCGTTGCGTGAAAATCGCAGCATGTTTTATATTCTGCGTTTTTCACGCAGCCCTAGCCCCATAGAAGTGAATGGGGATGCGTGAAAAACGCATTGCATCCCGCAAGCTAGTGCGGATGCAGTGCGTTTTTCACTGATGGTTGCTAAGAGATGTTGTTTGTAAAGCTTCAGTTTTTTTATCATGTACATTGCACCTGCGCGGAAAAAACTGAACGCAATCGCAGACAAAACTGACTGAACTTGCTTGCAAAATGGTGCGAGTTTCCCGGAAAGCACCCTGAACACATGCGGACCTAATCCGTCACGCTCGTGTGAAAGAGGCCTAACCCTAAAACACAGAAAAAGCCATTTTTGTTGGGGTTTTTTTCAAAGCTAAAATACGATGACACTAATGACTACCCACATGAAACCCTAAAACACTAACCCTAAAACACAGAAAAATACTTTTTTTTCCCCCAAAGACAAAAGACGCTGACACTAATAACTACCCACACTAAACCACTAAAACACAGAAACAAACTTTTTTTTCACAGATGAAACAGACAGCAAAAGCCTACACTATAATTAATCTCTATCTAACCTAAACTACACCCTGCACTGGACCCTATCAGCTACACTATTCACTCACTAACCTGCACTGACTATCTAACACTAACTATCTGGATTATATACAGTGGATATAAAAAGTCTACACACCCCTGTTAAAATGTCAGGTTTCTGTGCTGTAAAAAAATGAGACAAAGATAAATCATTTCAGAACTTTTTCCACTTTTTTTTTAATATTAAATATCTATTTTCTTTTTCATTACATATGGAAATAAAACAGACACAAAAGCTCAGGGGATAGGCATTAAAAAGGGCGAAAAACCACAAATATGCACACACATATATTGGCGGATTACCAATAACATCAAAATTCTGACCTTATCTTGTTTCATTTCATTTTACAAGAAAAGAAAAAACAAAACGATAAAAAAGAGCATTAAACCCTTTTCCCATTTCCTTTCATATTGTCTGTTCAGCCCAATTTTTCTAATATATCCAAGTACCGCTATCGTAATGTCCAGTGGGGCGTAACACCCAGTTAAGCTGACTTTTTCCACCTTTAATGTGACCTATAAACTGTACCACTCAATTGATAAACAAACTGAAATCTTTTAGGTGGAGGGAAGAAAACAAAAAAAAATTGTTTCAGTTGTTTCTGTGATGTAGTGAAATATAATTACACGCACTTCATACGTTTCAGAGGCTTTTATCGACAATTACATGACATTTATGCAAAGAGTCAGTATTTGCAGTGTTGGCCCTTCTTTTTCAGGACCTCTGCAATCCGACTGGGCATGCTCTCAATCAACTTCTGGGCCAATTCCTGACTGAGAGCAACCCATTCTTTCATATTCACTTCTTAGAGTTCGTCAGAATTAGTGGGTTTTTGTTTGTTCACCCGCCTCTTGAGGATTGACCACAAGTTCTCAATAGGATTAAGATCTGGGGAGTTTCCAGGCCATGGACCCAAAATGTCAAAGTTTTGGTCCCCGAGCCACTTAGTTTCACTTTTGCCTTATGGCACGGTACTCCATCATGCTGGAAAATGCATTGTTCGTCACCAAACTGTTGTTGGATTGTTGGAAGAAGTTGCTGTTAGAGGGTGTTTTGGTGCCATTCTTTATTCATGGCTGTGTTTTTGGGCAAAATTGTGAGTGAGCCCACTCCCTTGGATGAGAAGCAACCCCACACATGAATGGTCTCAGGATGCTTTACTGTTGGCATGACACAGGACTGATGGTAGCGCTCACCTTTTCTTCTCCGGACAAGCCTTGTTTTTTTTGGAGAGAAGTGGCTTCTTTGCTGCCCTTTGTGACACCAGGCCATCTTCCAAAAGTCTTCACCTCACTGTGCGTGCAGATGCGCTCACACCTGCCTGCTGAGCAAGCTCTGCACTGGTGGCACTCCGATCCCGCAGCTGAATCCTCTTTAGGAGACGATCCTGGCGCTTGCTGGACTTTCTTGGACGCCCTGAAGCCTTCTTAACAAGAATTGAACCTCTTTCCTTGAGGTTCTTGATGATCCTATAAATTGTTGATTGAGCTGCAATCTTAGTAGCCACAATATCCTTGCCTGTGAAGCCATTTTTATGCAACGCAATGATGGCTGCACGCGTTTCTTTGCAGGTCACCATGGTTAACAATGGAAGAACAATGATTTCAAGCATCACCCTCCTTTTAACAGGTCAAGTCTGCCATTTTAACCCAATCAGCCTGACATAATGATCTCCAGCCTTGTGCTTGTCAACATTCTCTCCTGAGTTAACAAGACGATTACTGAAATGATCTCAGCAGGTCCTTTAATGACAGCAATGAAATGCAGTGGACATTTTTTTTTGGGATTAAGTTAATTTTCATGGCAAAGAAGGACTATGCAATTCATCTGATCACTCTTCATAACATTCTGGAGTATATGCAAATTGCTATTATAAAAACTTAAGCAGCAACTTTTCCAATTTCCAATATTTAGGTAATTCTCAAAACTTTTGGCCACGACTGTACAGGGAAAAAATAATATACTCGGCGTTCACTGTTCCACTTATATATGGTAAAGCTTTCAGTGGCGTATATCAGTAGAAAAAGAAAAAGATATTCGGCGTTCAGTGCGGCAGTTATATGTGTTAAAATCCTTTGGGACTTATTTTGGTGGAAAAAAAATTGCATTCAGCGTTGTATTTAGCATTAAGTGCTGCACTTATGAGTTAAAATCTTTTTTTATTTATTATTTCGGTGGAAATTTGTATTAACTTCCTCATCTCTTGATTAGCATCGGACACACTAACTTTACACCCCCCAGCTATATATATGAGTGGTGCACCACCTAGGGGTAATTAAAGGTAAATGACACTGCCAGCCTGTTAAAGGGAATTACAGCATGATACCACAATACATTTGATATGACATTTAAAGTGCCCACATATAGCACATAGTGGGACACTGCATCAAAATGAATCAGGCATGGATCAGCCAGGATTTCCACACACCAATATCTGATGCATCAGACTAGATCATCCATGGTGCCACACCAACAATTTGACAAAATAGACTGGTTTCTTCTCGCTACATGCCTCAGCTACTATTCTGATGTTGTTACCCGCCTGATGCCACACTTCTGATGCCAAGTGCTCCTTCTTTCACCAAACATCTTCAGCGGGTACTGGTATTGCCACCCACCTCCACAGTATGTGACTCTGTCATTGTGCCACTCTGTGGTCTCCTGATGCTGCTGCCACCTCCAGACTCTGTCATTGTGCCACTCTGTGGACTTCTCATGCTGTTTCCACCCTCCCCACTTCATGACTGTCCACTATTTTCCCTTTCAGCCTGGCTGACATCATCATTTTTTTGATACTTCTTCTGATCTTTCAGAAGGAAGGAAAAATGCGATCCTCTCTATGTAGCAGCTGTAAGGCCTGTATGGTTCCATCAGAATTGGCTTATGATTTGGTAGCCAAAAGCAAGAGTGGGTACAAAACACAGAAGACATGCAAATATTCCATTCATGTGTCATCTCTGTTTTAGATCCACTCCGGTTTTTCTTGCCTTTAGCAATATTGATGGAGGTTTAACCAAATGCTGACCGAGTGAAGGCGGATGCTCAACAGACAGGATCTGTTTTTTGGGGCGTTATTGTTCTGACGGATCAGATGAAGGGCAAAATAATCTGTGACGTCAACACAAACTTACTGCTGACACCCTCTCCACTCTGTCGGGGGGGGGGGGGGGGGGGCTCTACTTGTATAAGCGTTTAATAGAACAGGTTCTGTAGACACCTGTGAAATTAGCTGACAACAATGTAAAAGGACTGTGTTTCTTCTTGGCGCTAACATCGACCTGTAAGGCTAAGTTCACACTTGAGTTATTTGGTCAGTTTTGGCTCCATGACTGCCCAAATAAGTGAAGTGTGCTGTGATTCTAAGGCCTCTTTCACATGAGCGTGTCCGGATAAGGTCCGGATGCGTTGCGACAAACCCGCGAGAGTAGGTACCCAATTGCAGTAAGTTTCAGTTTTTATCGCGCGGGTGCAATGCGTTTTGCACGTGCGTGATAAAAAACTGAATGTGGTACCCAGACCCGAACTTCTTCACAGAAGGTCAGGTTTGGGTTCAAGGTTGTGTAGATTGTATTATTTCCCCTTATAACATGGTTATAAGGGAAAATAATAGCATTCTGAATACACAATGCATAGTACAATAGGGCTGGAGGGGTTAAAAAAAATAATACTTTTTTTAACTCACCTTAATCCACTTGTTTGCTCAGCCGGCATCTCTTCGGTCTTCTTCTTTGAGGAATAGGACCTTTGACGACGTCACTGCGCTCATCACATGGTCCAACACATGGTATTTTACCATGGCGATGGATCATGCGACGCACCATGTGATGATCGCAGTGACGTCATTAAAGGTCCTTTTCCTGTACACAGCAAAGAAGAAGACAGAAGAGAAGCTGGGCTGCGTGATCAAGTGCAGCTGTACTGGGGGGCGACAGCCTTTAAGGGAGGCTGCCATGATAGGTTTTGGGGAGCAAGGGGACGCAGGGTAAGTTGGTGAGGGCTAGAGAGGTGAGGAAGGGGTTAAGTGGTGGGAGGTAGCGGTTAGCTGGAAGGGGAGGAGCTGCAGGTTTATAAGAGTGGCGCCAAGGGCTATCGGGCGCCATCTTTAGTTAAAACAAGCTGGGCTGAGAGCACGTACCGGAGATAGAGGCGATTTTGGAAAGGCTGCGGGCGGTGGCGGAGGAGCGGGGCCCGGAGTGGCTTGAAGCGCAGGTATCCAGCCTGCTGAGTGGGGAGGCGGTGGGCAGACGGCCGTGGCCGGTACGGCCGCTGGCGCGCCTTAGCCCAAGAGATACCCCATGGGCTCGGCATCAGATTGGGAGCCCCTCAAGGGACCCTCCGTGCCGGAGAGGACTCAGCAGACCCCCAACAGCATCCTCCCGCCGCGGGAGGAATCCCGCTGTACGGCGGAGCCCTGTGCAGGGCAGGGTTTCCACTACCCTGCCTTCCCCTGCTAGCGACGTAGGATCCGGACCAGGGCCTGCAGGACCCCCCCCTCCCCTGGGGTGGGGAGGCCTGCACGACGGGGGAGCAGTGCATGTGGTGGAGGCGAGGCTGGGCGCATGGTGACAGGCCACAGGAGGCCCAGGCCTTGGGATGCAGAGTCGGATGAAGCGAGCCCAGCGGAATGCAGGCGGGAAGAGGAGCCACCTGTCTCATCTTCGCCATCTTCTGGCGCACCCAGCAGCTTGGAGGCTGGGGTGCGGGGTTCCTGTTCCGTGGTGGTGCCCGTTGATGACGTCTCGTCGCAGAGGACGGATCTGCAGGATTCCGGATCCACGGCTGCGGGGTTCACAGCGCCCGGGCAGCCAGGTAGGACCATGGGGAATTCATTGCAGGCGTTAGCTACTTTTCAAGGGGGTGTAGGGGTTGGGGGCGGTCAGGGGGAATTAATTGGGGGCCTTAGCCAGCTTTTAGGTAGTCTGGCGGGATGGGTGGCTGGTTTGGGGGGGTCGGGGGTGTCTCGGTTGCCGGCGTGGGGGGGGGCCTGAGGCTTCACCGGGGCCGGGGGGGTTTGTGCGGGGATTCCTGTGGTGACGGGTCGGGCGAGTGAGGTGGTTTCGGTGCAGACGCAGGCGGGTGGGGAGGAGGAGAGGCGCAAGGTGGATGATGCGGCGCAGGGGGAGGTATACATCTGTTTCGATGGCCCCTTGGGGGCACATTTGAAGCAGGAGGTGAGAGAGAGGATTTGGAGAGGGGAGTATATTGAGATTTTTTCGTTGTTGCCGCTGGAGAGGTTTAACCTGCATAGGGCGCGTCACGAGGAGGGGAAGAAGGAGGAGGATGAGAAGCGGCGGTATCGTTTGATTCCGCGCACGTTCTCGAATTGGTTGCAGGCATTCGCGATACTGGCTAGCGTGATTGGGGAAATGACGCCGGAGTGTTGCTCCGCGCTTTTTTGCTACATGGATGCGACTGGGGAGGCGTACCGGGTCTATGGGGGTGTGGGTTGGCTTCGGTATGATGAACAATTTAGGCAGAGGAGAGCGGTCCGCCCGTCTATGCGGTGGGACCATAAGGATATTGGGTTGTGGATGCGGGTGACGGCGCCGGGGCGGTAGGGTCAGTCCTTTCGGGGGGAACGGGGGCTCTGGGGCTGGCACGTCAGGTCTGTCGACAGCGGTGGCAAAGGGATTGTGTTTCCTCTTTAATGAGGGAACCTGTAAGTTCGGCGCTAAGTGCAAGTTCAAGCACGAGTGCACCAACTGTGGTGGGGGGCATGGAGCGTCCCGGTGTTTCAGGGGCAGAAGGCAGCAGGGGGGGGGAATGGTGGAAAAGGGCAGGACGCCGGTACGGGTGGAAAAGATGTTGCCGTTTCTAGATAGGTACCCGAATCGGGCTGCGGCGCAGTTGTTGTTGGACGGTTTTAGTTCAGGGTTTAGGATCCCGTCGGATCCGGGGCCGGCCCCTTTTGTGGGGAAGAAATTGCGCTCGGCGGGGGATCATCCGGGAGTGGTGGCGGAAAAATTGGCTAAGGAGGTGGGGTTGGGGAGGATGGCTGGCCCGTTCTTGGGTCCACCTTTGCCTAATTTTCGGGTCTCACCTTTGGGGGTGGTTCCTGAGAAGGAGCCGAACAAGTTTCGGTTGATTCATCACCTATCATACCCGAAGGGTGCGTCGGTCAATGAGGGCATTGACCCCGAATTATGTTCGGTAGTCTATACCTCGTTTGATGTGGCTGTGGAGTGGGTTCGGAGGTTGGGTCCGGGGACTCTGTTGGCAAAAACGGATATCGAAGTGGCGTTTCGGCTGCTTCCGGTGCATCCAGATAGCCTACATTTGTTGGGGTGTTTCTGGGACGGGGTTTTTTATGTGGACAGGTGTCTGCCGATGGGTTGTTCCCTGTCCTGTGCGTATTTTGAGGCGTTTAGTTGTTTTTTGGAGTGGGTGGTGAAGGAGGGTAAGACGGTGGGGCCCACGACAGAACTTAGTTTTTTGGGTATTGTATTGGATACGGTGGCCATTGAGTGTAGGCTTCCCGAGGATAAGTTGTTGGATTTGCTTGCGGAGGTGGCGGGGGCAAGCCGGTTAGTTAAGATTCGTTTGTGGGATTTGCAGTCATTATTAGGGAAATTTAATTTCGCATGTCATATTATGCCCATGTGGCGTATATTTTGCAGGCGGTTGGAGGCACGACCGCTGGGGTGAAGGCTCCTCATCATTTCATCCGATTGGGGAGGGAATTGCGGGGGGATTTGGGGGTGTGGGCTCGGTTTTTGGAGGAATTCAACGGGAGGGTGCTGGTTTTGGGGGATGCGGTGGATAGTGTGGATTTTGACCTTTTTTTCAGATGCGGCAGGTGGGGTTGGTTTTGGGGTTTATTGTAACGGGCAGTTGTGTGCTGATCGCTGGCCTACGTTGTGGGTGGAGAGGGGTTGGTTCAAGAATGTTGCTTTGCTGGAGTTGTTTCCCATTGTGTTAGCGTTGGAGTTGTGGGGGGACAAGTTTAGGAACAAAAAGGTGCGTTTTCATTGTGACAATTTGGGGGTGGTGCAGGTGATTAATCAGTTGTCGGCTTCTTCCCCTCAGGTTGTAAGGTTGTTACAGCATATGGTCTTGAGTTGTTTGTCGTTGAATGTTTGGGCTGTGGCGGTACATGTGCCGGGTGTTGCTAACGGTATTGTGGATGCTCTTTCTCGTTCGCAGATGGATCGTTTTCGGCAGTTGGCGACGAGATGGAGTGCCGGGGTTGTTGTGGGAGATCTTGGAGGTACGGTGAGCAGGCTGTTCAGGGTGTCCCTGTCGGCTGGTACGTGGGCGGCGTACGAGGCTGCTTGGGTTGCTTGGGTGGGATGGTGTGGTATGTTGGGTCTGGGGGTGGATGCTGGGGAGATTCCTCTGGTGCTGTTCTTGGGGTGGAAAAAGGAGGAGGGTTGGTCGGTGGCCAGGGTTAACAGGTGCATGGCGGGTCTGGCATTTGGTTTTCGAGTGCGGGGGTTAGAGGACTTTACTAAGGCTTTTGTGGTTTGGCAGGTTTTGAGGGGCTGGCGTAGAAGTTGGCGGTCGGAGGATCGGCGTCGGCCGGTGTCATTCGATTTATTGCTGAAACTGGGGGTGCAGGTTGAGCTGGTCTGCAGCTCGGGGAGCGAGATTCGTTTGTTTAAGGCAGCGTATTCGCTGGCCTTTTTCGGGGCTTTTCGGTTGGGGGAACTGGTGAGTGGGAGTGTTCGCTGTGCGGGAGGGTTGCGGGATGATGATGTGAGGGCGTTGAAAATGTATCAAGAGGGGCAAGGCTGCTTGCGGGAGTATTGTGCGGGCTTGCGGGAGGTGGGCGCCCCGTTGCTTCGACACGAGGATGGAGCATTTTTGTCTCGGTATCAGTTTCTGGCCGTATTGAAGAGGTGTTTGCGGAGTCTGGGGGTGGATCCGAGGTGTTACACGGGTCACTCTTTCAGGATAGGGGCAGCCACGGAGGCCACGCGGAGGGGTATGAGTGATGCGGTCATTCGGAGGATTGGGCGCTGGGAGTCTAGTAGGTTCCGCTTGTACGTGCGTCTTGGTGATGTTTAAGGGGTTGTGGAATGGGGCTTGTTTTCTTATGTTGCGTGTTTCTTTTGTATTTTAGGTTGTTCACCGGCGCTGGTGTGGATTATCGGCCATTCCTTTGTTTTCTGGGGGGCGTTGCGGGCTGACGTCAGGCCTAACGGGCAGCAGCTTGGTGTTAGCAGGGATGTTGCGGCCATCCGGATGGTTGCGCTTTTGAGGTATGTTGGGGGGGGGTTTTGAGGGAGGTGCATCGCTTTGTTCAGCTGGATCGCCCCCCGGATGTCCTTGTGGTTCATGCGGGTGGCAATGATGTGGGTGTGAAGCCGGTGAGGGAACTGATAAGAGACATTAAGTTTGATTTGCTGCGATTGTGGGCCTTGTTTCCGGGGCTGGTGGTGGTGTGGTCGAATATTGTCCCGAGGAAGAGTTGGCGAGAGGCGCGGTCTGTGGAGCGGATCAACAGGGCTCGTATAAAGGTGAATCGGGCGGTCGGAAAATTTGTGGCCCGTAATGGTTCGGTGGTGGTTCGGCATTTTGACTTGGAGTCTGGTGAGGGGGTTTTTTGGAGAGCAGACGGGGTTCACCTTAATGCGGTGGTGTTGATTTATGGGCCCTGGGTCTGCAGGGCGGGATCGAACGGGCGTTAGTGGTGTGGAGGGGCGCGCAAGCTTGAGGTGGTTGGCTCAAGTTGCGTGTCTGTGGCGGTAGGAGGTCCTGGAAGCTGGGCTAGGACTTGGTGTTTTATGGATGGGAGGGCCTCAATTGGTGGGGCTGAACTCCCAGGTTTTGGTAATCGGTTGCTTTAAGGAGATACAGCACTCGGGGGTCTCCGAGCTGGTGTGGCGCGGCTGGAGGCAAGTTGTATTTACCTGGGTATTTTTGGTGCACTTGTTTTAAAGTGAAGCTAGGGCTTTCAGGACCTCCTTCGTCGGGTTCAGGATGTACATGTTTTGATGTTATGTTATATTAATAAAGGCTGCTGTGGCCATTTAATTCCAATTATCTGCCTCAGTGTCTTTATTGGTGGGATGATGGGGTGGGGGAGGTTGGTAGTTACGGGTAAGATAGGGTGGGGAGGACCCGAGGGAACTTCCCTAATAACCTTATCAAGTGGATAAAGGTGAGTTAAATTTTAATTTTAATTAAAAATCACCGCACATGTGCACTGCCCCATAGAAATGAATGAGTCCGGATTCAGTGCTGGTGCAATGCGTTCACCTCATGCATTGCACCCGCGCGGAAAACTCGCCCGTGTGAAAGGGGCCTAAGAGCAACGCCTGTCATCTGCATGTCATACGGACTCACAGTATTATTTCACTACCAAAGCAGACTTCCTATGCGTGTTACTACAAGGCAGTGTTCTACACTACTGTAAAGGCTCTCAGCAGCCAGGAAATAGCCATTTTTTGCGTAATTCGTCGCAAATTTATTCGGATCAAACCAAATTTTTCCCCAAAAAATCGGTGAACAGGAAAATCAATTTTTTTTAAAATTCGCTCATCTCTAGAACCAAACACACGATTGTATACTCTGGACAAGCACCACTTAAATGATCACCAGGGGTCAAAAATAACTTGATGGTCCTATAATAATGATGTTAGGTTCTTTCAATAGCTAATTGTCATGCTATATTGGGCAGACTAGATGGGCCAAATGGTTCTTATCTGCCGACACATTCTATGTTTCTATGCTGTTACACAAGTTTTTTTTTTTTTGTCATGTTAGCTAATTTTGTAGATATTTAAATGTAGATTGATTACTTTCCTCATCTCTATCAAACCTATAATACATTTTGTTTCAGCTCTACAAGTAGCCTGCACTTTCGTAGCTTTCACTATTTTCTCTACTGATTCTGTAAGTCACTGCCTTTTACGGTTATGGTTGCAGTGAAGACATAATTTTAATGTATAATGTATGAACTGGCTTCATCAAATATTCTTAATTAAATGGAAGACTATTAGTCGTTGCAATATCTGCAATCAAGCATTATTTTTAATCAGAATTTTGAAAAGCTGGAACTCAATGATTTCATCTGTTATGTTTTTAGAATTCTGAGATGACAGAGATTCTTTAGACTGGGACAAATTGTAATTAGAGATGAGCTAATTTTTCAAGGTTCGATCCGAATTTATTTTGAGCGAATCGTGTTAAAAAACAGCAATTTCCTGGCTGCATTTATATGTAGAACACTGTGTCTTGCAGTAACACACATAGGAAGTCTGCTTTGGTAGTGAAATAATACTGTAAGTCCGTATGACATGCAGATGACAGGCGTCGTTCTTAGAATCACTGCACACTTCACTTGTTTGGGCAGTCACGGGCCCAAAACTGACCAAATAACTCAAGTATGAACTCAGCCTTACAGGTCAACGTTAGCGCCAAGAAGAAGCGCACTCCTTTTACACCCTCGTCAGCTGATTCCACATAGATGTCTAAAGAACTTGTTCTATTAAATGCTTATACAAGTAGAGCCCGACAGAGTGTAAGTTTGTGTTGACATCACTGATTATTTTGCCCTTCCTCTGATCCATCAGAACAATAACCCCCAAAAATGGATCCTGTCTGTGGAGCAAACGAGGTGCAGAACAGCATGACACCTCCATGCCCTGCACATTTGGTATGCTGGAGGGGGACTGTGAATTGTCCCTGCAGTGAAGGCTGAGGACACGGTGGAGGATAAGGAGGCAGAGGCGGACATTGTAGCAGGACCAACAGTGTGACAATGTGGAGGCGGAAACGGCATCACCTGGCCAAGTTGCTGGAGTGGCTGTGCAGGAACCACATTCACCAAGTGGGCCATAAAGGACATGTTTTGTCCCTGACCATAGTTACAGCTCCACATGTTGACCCTGCCGTGCACTTTGGCAGACACCGACAGGCTCAAGGACTGGCCAACCTTCTGTTCTACATACGTGTGCAGGGCTGGTACTGCCTTTTTTGGCAAAAAAATGACAACTTGGGACTCTCCACCTCGGCTCGACACAAGCCATCAGTTCTCTGAAAGGTGCAGAGTCCACCACTTGGATAGGGAGGGACTGCAGCACCAGCAACTTGTCCACATTCAGCTTCTGCGCTGTTGGATGAGTGCACACACATTGTTGTCTCTTGGCAATCGCTTCGGTGATCAATTGCTGACGGAATGAGTGACGAGGAGTAGAAGGGCGAGGATTAGGACTGGTAGATGATGGGAAGGACAGACAGCTCCCTTCGGCTGAGGTGGTGGAGCTTTGACTGCCTGAAATCGGCTGCGTGCCACTGGGTGATGCAGCAGTTGCTGTGGCAGACTGGACCACCACTTTGGAGCCACGGTTCTCCCAGGCCACTTTATGGTGACGCTGCATATGTTGACACAGGGCTGTAGTGCCAACATTGGCACCCTTGCCACGCTTCACCTTCTGCCCACAGACTCTACATATGGCCATGTTCACCTCCTCCGGCGGCTTAACAAAAAACTGCCACATCGCCGAGTAGGTGATTTTACCCCCAACACTACGCACTGACTGACTGCTAATGTCGCTGCCTCCGTGAACCTGTGCACCGCTACTTCCCGGGCAGGTAGGCTCCTGCGAAGCGGGTGGTCTACCCAGGGCACGTTTGGCTCTCGACCTCCCGCTGCTGCCACTCTGCTGACGCCCTGCCACGCTAGTGTTTTGCTGGCTCTGCCGCTGCCTAAGGGGCAAGCTGCCACCCTCTTTTCCAGATAATGAAGAACCTTCGTCAAAGGGGGTAAAGACGTCATGACATACGTTTGCTACATTGCTCCTCCCTCCGACCGTTCTATCCTGCCGCACTACGCAAGACACGAGCCTCTCTATCTGAACCGCGGGACGCCCCCACCTCTGGGCCCTTTGCGTTCTGCTCGACCTGATTCTTGGTGGATCCCCTGCATTTATCCACCTCGTCTGGCGGTGTCTGCTTGCTGCCTCGCTTGCAGACGGGGCGGTCTCCGCTGCTTCCTGCCACCCCCCTCCTTAGATCCTCGGTGTCGGCTGGGACCTGGTTACAGGTTTGAAGTTTGAAGTATCGAATATATGTTGCTTCGTGTCCTCCTCAGCCTCCATGTTTGACCCCTCCTCCCCGATGCCCTGTGTAATAGCTTTCTTGATATCCCCGCTTCGTCTATTCATTTATAGGGAATATGGGACAGAAGGTTAAAATGTCTCAACTTTATGAAGTGTTGCCTAAAACACGACTTAATAATACACGTTTTCCGGGACAAAAGGCTTGGCAAATTGATTGTCCGGGAATTTCCCTCAAAGATTGGGATAATATATTGGCGAATTTAAATTTAGTTTCTTATCATTTTAGTCACGTTTTGGTTCAATTTAATATTTTGCACCGAATCTATATCAAACCTTTATGGCTTAATAAATGATTTAAGGGATACGTCTACTGTAATTTTCCACTGTGTGATTTATCTGGGGCGGATCCCTTGCATATGTTTTAGTCATGTATAGAGTTGAAACAATATTGGGGGGCAATTTATAATTTTATTATCTGGGAATTGAAAGTTGAGATTCCGTTTGCGGTGGAATGTTGGATACTGAGTGACCTCACCAAGGTATCATGCCCAAAATATAAAAGGATTCTTTTGATTGCTAGGGTTTGGTTTTCTCAAAATACTCCAAGTATTACTTCATGGGTTAACCTGGCTAATAAGATTAAGAGATATGAAAACATTCTATATAAGTAGAGAAATACTGAGGAAAAATTTACAAAAATTTGGGGAGAATGGAAGTTTTAAGGTTTCCTGCATACACTCCCTCATTATCCCCCCCTTTTTTGCTTATTAATGGGGGGTGGGATGCATCACAAGGGAGAGGGTTGGTTAGGTATGAACAGGGTGGTAGGGTTTATTAGGGGAAAAATAATATAATAATGTTTTGTTTTTGGTGAATTGTATTGTTTGAATTTCTAATAAAAAGATGAGGAGTATTTCACACACTGAGAGTGAAAGGAGCAGGATTCCTCAGCAGTACAGAGTATTTCTGGAGAGGAGTGTACTGATCTTGTTGACAATTGTGGACTAAGAGTTACAAGGTGGAAAGAGCAGGGTCCCCAGCAGCACAGAGTATTTCACGAGTGTGCCGGTTGTGTTGGAAAGGACAGACAGGATTACCGGTTCTCAAAAAGCTTAGAATCAACGTTGAAAAATATATGACATCAGGGGTGTGTGAGGACGCCATCACAATAGGACGGGTACGCCATCTAGGGCAGATTGTATATGTGGGCGACATACAGAATATAACCAGCAAACAGATTAAAGAATGGGGACAATTCGATCTGATAATTGGCAGCAGTCCTTGTAATGACTTATCTGTGGTAGTGATGAGCGGCAGGGATCATATTCGAATGTGTGATATTTCACGAATATTTTGTAGAATATTCGTCATATATTTGCAAATTTGTATATTCATTATATTCTACATTCTTTTTTTTCTACGCGAAAATCAGCAAGGCAATGATTGCGTAATATGGGAATATTGCGCTAAATATAGCGTGGGTCAAAAACGAATATATAGCACTATAGAATATAGTGCTATATATTCGTTTTTAGAATATTCGTCATTTTTTCCATCTGAACACATGATTCGTCCCTGCTTCTTGCTGTGGGCCAATGAGTCATTGGCCCACAAGCAACTTCAGCAGGGAGGAATCTTGACTTCAGATGGAAAAAATTACAAATATTCTAAAAAACGAATATATAGCACTATATTTAATATAGTGCTATATATTAGTTTTTTAGAATTTTCGTAATTTTTTTCCATCTGAATTGAACAAATGATTCCTCCCGCCTTCTTGCTTCTAGGCCAATGATGTCATTGGCCCACAAGCAAGAAGCAGGAAAAAATCGTGTTTGGATTGAAAAAATGACGAATATTCGTCATTACGAAAATATAGCATTATATTCTAAATATTCGCGAATTCTCAAAATGTCGATATTCGAGAATAATATTCGCTATTTGAATATTCGCGCTCAACACTAATCTGTGGTTAGCCCGCACCGGAAAGGCCTTTATAGGGGCAGTGGATAATTTTTTTTGACTTTCCACGATTACTCAATAAAGTGTTGCCTAAGACAGGAGAGAATCGGACAGTCTTCTGGTTATTCGAGAACGTGGTTGCGATGGAGAAAGCATTCCAAAAATAATTTTTTCTCCACCTGGAGATGAATCCTGTCAAGATTGATGCAAGTGCGGTATCGGCTGCTCATCAAACAAGATACTTCAGGGGGAACCTGCCTGGCATGAACAGGCCTCTAGTAGCTACAGACAATGAGAAGACAAAGCTTCAAGATTGCTTGGAGCCCAGAAGAGTCACAAAGTTCATCAAGATTCAAACCATAACTACCAACCCCTGGTCTATTCGTCAGGGAAAACATCACGAGTTCCCAGTCATCAAGGATGGGAAGGAGGACATCCTGTGGTGCACGGAGATAGAGAGGGTCTTCGGATTCCCCCCGCACTATACGGACATCTCAGAAATGAACCGCTGCTCCGGACAGAACACAAAAAAAGGGCTTTAGAACATACAACTGCACTGTTGAACGGCAAATATATTTTTATTTTGCCACTAATACACAACAAAAAGGGCTTTAGAACATATAACTGCACCGCTGAACGGCAAATAAATATTTTCTTTCTCCACTAATACACGGCACAAAAGGCTATAGAACATATAACTGCACCGCTGAACGGCAAATATATTTTTTCTTTTTGCATTAATACAAACCGGATTCCAAAAAAGTTGGGACACTATACAAATCGTGAATAAAAACTGAATGCAATGATGTAAAGGTGCCAACTTCTAATATTTTATTCAGAATAGAACATAAATCACGGAACAAAAGTTTAAACTGAGAAAATGTATCATTTTAAGGGGAAAATATGTTGAATCAGAATTTCATGGTGTCAACAAATCCCCAAAAAGTTGGGACAAGGTCATTTTCACCACTGTGTGGCATCTCCCCTTCTTCTTACAACACTCAACAGACGTCTGGGGACCGAGGAGACCAGTTTCTCAAGTTTAGAAATAGGAATGCTCTCCCATTCTTGTCTAATACAGGCCTCTAACTGTTCAATCGTCTTGGGCCTTCTTTGTTGCACCTTCCACTTTATGATGCGCCAAATGTTCTCTATAGGTGAAAGATCTGGACTGCAGACTGGCCATTTCAGTACCCGGATCCTTCTCCTACGCAGCCATGATGTTGTGATTGATGCAGAATGTGGTCTGGCATTATCTTGTTGAAAGGGTCTTCCCTGAAAGAGATGACGTCTGGATGGGAGCAGATGTTGTTCTAGAACCTGAATATATTTTCTGCATTGATGGTGCCTTTCCAGACATGCAAGCTGCCCATGCCACACGCACTCATGCAACCCCATACCATCAGAGATGCAGGCTTCTGAACTGAGCGTTGATAACAACTTGGGTTGTCCTTGTCCTCTTTGGTCCGGATGACATGGCGTCCCTGATTTCCAAAAAGAACTTTGAATCGTGACTCGTCTGACCACAGAACAGTCTTCCATTTTGCCACACTCCATTTTAAATGATCCCTGGCCCAGTGAAAACGCCTGAGCTTGTGGATCTTGCTTAGAAATGGCTTCTTCTTTGCACTGTAGAGTTTCAGCTGGCAACGGTGGATGGCACGGTGGATTGTGTTCACTGACAATGGTTTCTGGAAGTATTCCTGAGCCCATTCTGTGATTTCCTTTACAGTAGCATTCCTGTTTGTGGTGCAGTGTCGTTTAAGGGCCCAGAGATCACGGGCATCCAGTATGGTTTTACGGCCTTGACCCTTACGCACAGAGATTGTTCCAGATTCTCTGAATCTTCGGATGATGTTATGCACAGTTGATGATGATAGATGCAAAGTCTTTGCAATTTTCCGCTGGGTAACACCTTTCTGATATTGCTCCACTATCTTTCTGTGCAACATTGTGGGAATTGGTGATCCTCTACCCATCTTGGCTTCTGAGAGACACTGCCACTCTGAGAAGCTCTTTTTATACCCAATCATGTTGCCAATTGACCTAATTAGTGTTAATTGGTCTTCCAGCTCTTCGTTATGCTCAAATTTACTTTTTCCAGCCTCTTATTGCTACTTGTCCCAACTTTATTGGGATTTGTTGACACCGTGAAAATTTGAATCAACGTATTTTTCCTTTAAAATGATACATTTACTCGGATTAAACGTTTGATCTGTCATCTACGTTCTATTACAAATAAAATATTGACATTTGCCATCTCCACATCATTGCATTCAGTTTTTATTCACAATTTGTTTAGTGTCCCAACTTTTTGGGAATCCGGTTTGTACATGCCACAAAAGGCTTTAGAACATAAAACTGCACTGCTGAACAGCAAATATATTTTTTCTTTTTGCACTAATACACGCCACAAAAGGCTTTAGAACATATAACTGCACCGCTGAACGCCAAATATATTTTACTTGTGCCACTAATACACGATAAAAAGGGCTGTAATTTTAGCACTTCACCACAGAACTGCTAATAAGCCCTTTTTTCCCCACTAATACAAGCCAAAAAATGCTTTATAATACAGGGAGGGCCATTTATATGGATACACCTTAATAAAATGGGAATGTTTTTGATATTAACTTCCTGTTTGTGGCACATTAGTATATGTGAGGGGGGAAACTTTTCAAGATGGGTGGTGACCATGGCGGCCATTTTGAAGTCGGACATTTTGATTCCAACTTTTGTTTTTTTAATTGGAAGAGGGTAATGTGACACATCAAACTTATTGGGAACACAAGAAAAACAATGGTGTGCTTGGTTTTAACGTAACTTTATTCTTTCATGAGATATTCACCAGTTTCTCTTTGTTTACAGCCATTGACATATCGCCGAGGTTAACACGTGTGGAGCGGATAGAAATTGTGTTGATGTCTGGTGAACGCAGTAACTGGGTCATTGCAGCAGATTTCAATGCAAGACAGCCTAGGAGACCACCAATCTCCCATGCTACAGTTAGCAAACTGCTTGCTAAGTTTCGTGAAACGGGTTCAGTGTTGGATTTGCCAAAATGTGGACGCATTAAATCTGTCACTAATGAAAAAACATCAGTGGCTGTCCTAGCTTCATTCAGCAAGAGCCCACAGCGTAGCACTCGCCGCATGTCACTGGAGAGTGGCATTAGTCGAACAGCACTTCGGTGGATATTAGCTACTCACAAATTGCACCCTTACAAACTCTAGCTACTGCAGCATCTCAATGAGGATGACCCAGATTGGCGCACTGAATTTGCAGAATGGGCAAAACAAAAATTGGAACAGGACCCTTAGTTTACGCAGAAGATTTTGTTCAGTGATGAGGCAAACTTTTATGTGAATGGTGAAGTTAACAAACAAAACCACTGCTATTGGTCTGACACTAACCCACATTGGATAGATCCCTCCAAGACTGTTGGAACCCAAAAATTGATGGTATGGTGTTGTATATGGGGTACAAAGATAGTGGGGCCATTCTTCATCAATGGAACCCTCAACCACTGAACCAAGAACCCCAGAATGCATGGTAACCTATCTGCCGCAGCTGCTGGACGGCACAACAGAAGACCACACCAAGGTGAACTGGAACCCATGCAAACGTACTGACTTCCGAACACAATACTGGACACAGTACGTACCGACACATATAGGAACAAGCAATACAGCAACAGCTCACTGACTTGACTTTTGGTTCCCCCTCCAGGGAACCTAGAGACCCCCTCCGGAGGAACAACAGACAGTGAAACACCTTGCATTCATGCCGGACATAAAACACCAACTGACCAGACATGAAACAACAAGACGTGCACCACACCCAGAACATAAACCCACACTAAACTACGACACAGGTAAGGTAGGGAACATAGAAGATACATAAGGAAGACATCGCTGGAGACATCGATGTCCCACTAGGTGGCCCACAAGGACTGGGCAGATGGAACACCCTGGACTGGAGCAGAGCTCCAGCACAAACAACAGCTGAAGCACAACTGACCCCTAGTGGCCACACCCAGCCAAGAAGATAACCTCTCAAACACCAGACAGTGGAGGAACCAGGAGAAGGGGAGAAAAGTACATATAAGCCAACATCAATGCGTTGCCCCTGGCAACCGGCATGCACTGCAACTTGTCACGCACACAACACAGAGGCCGTGACAATGGCATTATGGGTGATCCCGCCTTCCCAGAGTCCCTTGCTCCATGTCCTCACACGTGCAGCAGCAATTTTAGGAAAAAATGCGTTTCGGAACGAATTCCATTTCGTCAGCTTTGATTTGTTCATCTCTAATGGTAATGTAAGAAATACGAAGAAAAGCCAATAGAAATATATTAAAATCAAGCAAAATTGTATTTTAAAAAAAGTTTCACATAAATAAATACAGTTTCATCTGTAGAGATTACAGTGCACACGCGAGTGCCCATACAAATGACATGAAAATGCAATCACTGAAAACCTTATTCTTGTAAAAACCTATTACTTACTGGTTCAGTGGTTAGCATTAGTGCCCTGCAGCACTGAGGTCCTGGGTTCGAATCCAACAAAGGACAACATCTGCAATCTCTATCACAAATCAACCTACCAAATAACAGTGAAGCAACCAACAGATGACAAATTCAGAAAGACAGTGTGACTATATTATATGTAAAATACATTAAAAATATATGTAAAACTATATGCAAATTAATGCACCTAACGCTATGCTTGGCAACTAGAATAGAGTAAGGTCTGGATATATAAAGACTCAACAATCAGTAACTCCTCCCCAATTACCCATGGCGGGTTAGGTGATATCCTAAACCAGATTCAGATGCAAAGCAGCTGCATAGCAATGGCCCATAAAAGTCAGTAACAAGGTGAGCATGAAGCAAAAGGGAGATTTCTATTGCTTGAAACATTGTGAACCCACACCCAGTCTATATTTCCATACAGGGATTCATGTGAATGTATTATGACCCTTTGCCAAAAGGAAGGGACTAAGACGAAACTCATGTAATATACACTTGTTGGTTAGTACTTTAATTCTTACTGCTGTTAAAGGGATTTTATAAATTTTATCAGGCCCAATGATCCACCTTCAGAAATGCCTAGAGAAGCTGCAACTGGTATTACATACTCCCTAAAAATGTTGTATTACATGCAGGCTATTCAAATCATAACCCTAAATGTGGTTATTTGACATTAAGAAGGCTCCCCAATGCCTCTAAATTTGATGAAATAATAATTTAAAAAAAATCTTATACTCACCTCAAAATCGTAGTCCAAATGTAATCCTTTACCTGTCTGGTAATCCAGCTCAATATTACAAATACCTAAAAAAATAAGAATTCATCTCTTCTGCTGACTTTCTCATTAAAGGGGTTTTCCAATAATGGGAAGTATTGGCCAATGGAGGGGATCACATTAATAAAAGACCCAATGCTCACCTGATAATTTGTCGTTTCTGCCCCAGCAAGATCACCTGGTTGTCCCCTACTGTCTATGAATATTTGGCTGCAGCAATGATGTACCTTTATACCGAAGGCGAGGAATTTATCAGGTGAGTATAGTGTCTTTCACTATTTTATGGCATTGCCTCCCCCCTTTTTCCAGATCTAAAAAACCTTAAAAATACTGTAGCTGTACTATCAGCCCCAGCCGCAGTGTACATGTACTACTTCTAGTAATAATAACATAACATGAAAAATTAGCCCCCTTTCCATTGTTCTGGTCTTACAATTGTAAAATTAAAACAGTTAATGAGGCCTCAACTCCCCTGGAATCCATACAATAATATTTCCTTATTTTGTAGTAATTATGCCTAAGCTGGAAACTACAAAGAACAACTCAATCATTTCCGCTCCATTTACTTCTTTTTTTCTCATTTTAAATTAAAAAGATATTTATTCGCTTTTATTTAATACACCGCCACATGCTTGACAGTTCTACATTTCATCAATTTCCAGTTTTCCAGTTAACATAAAAAAATTGACTCCAGTTTTTTTAAGATGCTCCATTGCATCGTTAGACATTCTAGTTTTTGTCTCTTTTAGTTTTGTATTTCATTAAAAATGGATTCATGGAAATAGGGTTTATCGGCATCATTTGAAGGTTTATCAAAATCATTTTTATGCACTTAAGTAGCCAGTACTAGTGATGAGCGGGAGGTGCCATATTCTATTTCGACAAAATTCGCGAATATTCGCTAGAATATTCGTCTTATATTCGTCGAAATCGAATATTCGTCATTATTCTAGTTATCACGATTAATATGCGATTTAAATAATCGCGTATTGCGATTTTAACTTAAGGCAACTCTCCTATTGGTTTGATATATAGAATTAGCGAAGATGACGAATGCATTCGTCATATTCCTCAAAACGTGGATAGCGAAATATTCTCCATCTTTGTTTTAGCTCCATATTCGTCAACTTCGCTAATTCTAGCAATCAAATAGGAAAGTTGACTATAGAGACAGCTGTGTTTAATTCGCTATGCGATTATATTACTTTGCTTTTTTTATAAATAGAATAATTATAATAATTATCAGGTATTCTATTTATTAAAAAAAAAAGCTAAGTAATATAATCGCATAGCAAATTAAACACTGCTGTCTCTATAGTCAACTTTCCTATTTGATTGCTAGAATTAGCGAAGTTGACGAATATGGAGCTAAAACAAAGATGGAGAATATTTCGTTATCTTCGTTTTGAGGAATATGACGAATACATATTCGCAAAAAAAAAATCGCTATTCGAATATCCGCACTCAACAGTAGCCAGTACATATGTCCAACAGTTTTTATGGAAATAAAAAAATACAGAGTGATTTGCTTATTTTTCCTATTATTTTTTTAGATAAAAAAAATGAATTGGTAAATAACATCACTCCACTCCAACATACAGTCCCATGGAAATAATATCCCTTCCCTCAGCCCTAACATACAGTCAAAGTTAAATAACCACAACTCCCAGCATTCCTGTACCTCTCACACTGAGAATCCATGCCTTCACTTAGCTCTCCTCATGCAGCAGACCTCACTACAGCTTCTTCCCCAGGACTTCTCCTCTTTACTGGTGAGCTCAGTCCTCTCCCACACTGGTCACATGATAGTGAAATCGTTGCAGGTCCTCAACCACTGCCTTCATCAATGATCACATGACTGTGATGTCATCACAGATTCTTTAGCTCCTCCAGTGCATTAGATTTAATTGTATTGCTGTCCTGAGGTCTTACAGTTGTATCTATCTGGCAGGCAGTACATTCGGGGTCTGGCACAAAACATCAGGTGCCCAGGACCCGAATAAGCTGTCTAATTCTACTGTTATTGGGGTGTCCACCTGCAATACACAGTGATGTACACCGAGATACACTCTACCTACAGGCCGCAATATAGCTGATTTAACACGCTTCATGACGAATTAATTTGGAACTAAGCTAATTTTTGGGAAGATTTTGGCGAAGTCTCCTCTAGTTGCCTCCATTAAAATAATGTAAATCAGTCTCTGGGCTTTGGAAAAACACATGTACCTTCTATATAGACAATTACCCCTTACCCCTTAGGAGAGGGCAGAGCCCATAGCAGTAGTGTGTCGATCATCAAGGAAAAATACACTACCATGTTTGTGGTTATATGAATGATGTCACCAGGTGAAGTTGAAAAATGGATAGCCCCAACATATGCATTTTTAATGTGAAGGAAAATAATACAAAAAACATGAAAAACCAAGATGTAAGAGTGAAAAGAATTTACAGATCAGTTAGTAATGGTTTGATCGCTGAGTGTTAATTACATCGTATGATAGAAAAGAATTCTTCTTAGCAGTGAATAAAGGCCATTATGTGGGACGTAATTAAAGTTTTGCCTAATTGGCTTCACCCTTTGTTGCTGGTGACTATGTGAGAATACTAATCAAGCAGAACGCTTTGTTTCTTTTAAATTCCAATTCACCTATAATTGTGATTCTATTATTACAGTATGTGTGTTTATTGTGCATTTGAAAGCTCACTTATCCATAATTTCCTCCACTTGGCATAACGTTAATTTATTCCATTTTCATAGTTTTTCATTTTCTGTGAGATAAATTGAATAACTGCAATGATAACATAAAACTGAAGCAGTGAATAATATAAACTTATTTTAATTAGAAGGTAAAATGCTGAAATGACCCACAGATATGATTAGTTTTGCTGAAAATATAGCAGGTAAGCTAATAAAATTTAGGAGAATAGACTTCTGGATAAAACATGAATCAGGCTGTAGTACTTGGCCATCCCTGTAGGGGTGCAATGGAGACAATTGCAAAGACAATGTAGCTCGGTTAGGAGGGTCCCATAACATAATTTAAATTGGTAACATCTTTATTGGCGACTTTCCAAACACCCAACTCCTTCGCTCCTATGTGAATCCACGTTGTCCTACTTCATAAAGGAACCTGTGGTGTTGAAGATTTGGAATTAGATGGAAGGGTCAATGCATAAACATCCCAGATTAACATCTGAATTGTGAGTTGGGATTTGTCACTTGAGGAAAACATAGAATAAATAAAGGAACAAATTAACATTGCTGTCTAGTTTGGGAAACCCATTTTCATGGACAGTATCCTAACAAGGAATTCCGAGTAGCATGCGCTGTTCAAGGTTCTCTTAGCCTGAGTAGTTCCAAAAATGGATCTCGCTCTGGAGGACCTGTCCTGTCTTGTGTTATACAGATAAATATGTAATCACTGCCTGGAAAGTATACTAAAAGAAATAAAAAGAAAATAATTAATGGTTTATTGTTAGTAATGGACGGACATCTGCTGGGACTATTCGCAAACGCGATCGCACGAACACGATCAAATGTTCACGAACTGCAAGTTCGCAGCGGGTCCCATTCATTTTAATGTTAGGTGAAACTGAAAAACCTCCAGGTCATATTTGCAACCACAAAATACTTACTAGAGGTGCACACATAGTCCCACAACATGGACACTGACATACCAGAAGTATTAAGCGAATCTGCGATCTACAAGCATTATTTTTTAAATGCAAAATTTCAGCAAAGTATTAATCGCAAGATCACATGCGCTGAAGACGTGACCTACTACAGCAACTGGTTTGCACTGACTAGGAATTACATGGATGCGATGGTTGGAACGAAGTTCAGGGATGAAGAGGAAGAACTGGTGACTGTAAGTAATCTTACATTAAAGTAATGTATTTGATTACATTCCATGTGCATGTCTGAACAGTCCTTTATATGCATAAAGAGTGTTATAAAAAAAAAATCGCCAGTGCGACCTTCTGCGATTCTAACTTTTCTTAACCACCTCAGCCCCCCTAGCTTAAACACCCTTAATGACCAGACCACTTTTTACAATTCTGCACTACACTACTTTCACCGTTTATTGCTCGGTCATGCAACTTACCACCCAAATGAATTTTACCTCCTTTTCTTCTCACTAATAGAGCTTTCATTTGGTGGTATTTCATTGCTGCTGACATTTTTACTTTTTTTGTTATTAATCGAAATTTACTGAAATTTTTGCAAAAAAATGACATTTTTCACTTTCAGTTGTATATATAAAAAAAAAAACGACATCTATATATAAATTTTTCTCAAAATTTATTGTTCTACATGTCTTTGATAAAAAAAAGTTTGGGTAAAAAATAATGGTTTGGGTAAAAGTTATAGCGTTTACAAACTATGCTACAAAAATGTGAAGTTCCGCTTTTTGAAGCAGCTCTGACTTTCTGTGCACCTGTCATGTTTCCGGAGGTTCTACAATGCCCAGACAGTAGAAAAACCCCACAAATAACCCCATTTAGGAAATTAGACACCCTAAGGTATTCGCTGATGGGCATAGTGAGTTCATAGAACTTTTTATTTTTTGTCACAAGTTAGCGGAAAATGATTTTTTTCATTTTTTTTCTTACAAAGTCTCATAAGCCACTAACTTGTGACAAAAAATAAAAACTTCTATGAACTCACTATGCCCTTCACGAAATACCTTGGGGTGTCTTCTTTCCAAAATGGGGTCACTTGTGGGGTAGTTATACTGCCCTGGCATTTTAGGGGCCCTAATGTGTAAGAAGTAGTTTGAAATCATAGCATTTTTTTTGATGGCCGAAAAGCTAAATTCTAGTCTCATCAGACCAGAGCACCTTCCTCCATACATTTTGAGAGTCTCCCACATGCCTTTTCGCAAACTCACAATGTGCCTTATTGTTTTTAGCTGAAAGCAATGGCTTTCTTCTGGCCACTCTGCCATAAAGCCCAACTCTATGGAGCGTACGGCTTATTGTCGTTCTATGTACAGATACTCCAGTCTCTGCTGTGGAACTCTGCAGCTCCTCCAGGGTTACCTTATGTCTCTGTGCTGCCTCTCTGATTAATGCCCTCCTTGCCCAGTCCGTGAGTTTTGGTTGGCGGCCGTATACTGGCAGGTTTGCTGTTGTGCCATGTTATTTCCATTTAGTTATGATAGATTTGGTGGTGCTCCTGGGGATCATCAAAGATTTGGCTATTTTTTTTATAACCTAACCCTGACTTCTCAACTACATTGTCCCTTACTTGTTTGGAGAGTTCCTTGTTCTTCATGGCAGTGTTTGGTTAGTGATGCCTCTTGCTTACGTGTTACAGCCTCTGGGGCCTTTCAAAATAGGTGTGTATATATAATGACAGATCATGTGACACTTAGAGTGCACACAGGTGGACATCATTTCACTAATTATGTGACTTCTGAAAGTAATAGGTATATGTAGCACCAGAGCTTTTTATGGGCTTCCGAACAAAGGGGTTGAATACATACGCACATGGCAATTTTCGGTTTTCTATTTCTAAACAATAATTTTATTTATAAATTTTTCTCATTTCACTTCACCGACTTAGACTATTGTGTTCTGATCCATCACATAAAACCTTTAACAGAAGGCTGTAATGTAACAAAATAAGCAAAAAGTCAAGGGGGTGAATACATTTGGAAGGTACTGTATATACAATAATGCAAATAAGTATTTTATCCCTTTACAACTGATTAATTAGTACCTGGTGGGACACGCCCAAAATTAACCAAATTACATCAAACATCTCAGACTAGCTGTGGTTGTATTGTATATATAGATTTAAACAAACAGCGCGATATAGATTTCGGATGTAACCAGCTGATTTCGTACAAGTGACGGACTGAACCATCACTGGGTCTGCAGTAGAAGCCTGAGGGCTAGCCTCCTTCCTACGGACTATGGGCCCTGGACTAAGGAGACCCCTACTAAGACCTATTTGGGTTAGAGGGAACTATAAACCATGATTTTTTGGTTGAGTTTATAGGCAACATCTTTCCTATTCCCCATTAAAGTTGCATTGTGTGAATTCATAAACGCAATAAGGATTAACTCTGCACTGAGACTCCCAATGAAGAGTTTATTTGTACCTTCGTTCTATTTGGTTAGTGATGGGATTAAGAAGTAGCCGACTCTGGTGTAGAGAAGTAGATCATCCTATGATACACTCTGGAGATAATCCCATCACATGGGTCTCCTCTCTCCCTATTGTTTTATCAAGACACTGTGGAGGGGATGTCTTTTTGCATGCTGTTCATTTTTGATAGAGTTATGCGGCATAAAGCTGGCAACCACTGCAATTATATATAGATCCCTCCATATTGGAATTTCTTGATATTTAATGTTGTTAAGATTTCTGAGTTGTTTCTCTAAAATCTGAACATTCTGTGATTACAGAAGTTCCTATTCCCTCCATTCGGAGAAGTCGATCGGCGGAGGCTGTGGAGGTGGTGGAGGTTGAGGAGGAAGAGGAGGAGGAGGCTGGACCCTCCCAGCCCATTGATCCACCCCCACCAGATGTGGGAGAAGTTAAAGAGGTGGAGGTGGAAAGTGCTGGACCCTCCAGCACTGCCCCATCTCAGGACTCGGATGAAGAGGAGGGTAAATATGTGCACATAGCAATATGATTATGTATCCATAACATGTACATAAACATTAAAAGGACCAACAATGAGGGGACAACATACACTATAGTAATACAAAAAAAGAACACTGGACAATAACTCTTTAATCTACATTAAAACCATTAACTTAACAAATAAATAATAGTAAACTCCATTGAACTATCACTAACTAACAAAAAAAAAATATTATACTCTACTGAAATGTCACAAACTAATAAACTATATAATCATCATAAATATCACTAACTAACGTATTGAGATTTAAATCGTCAATGTGTATAAAGACTTTAAATAAAAAAAGGTAAAAAATTGAAAAACAGCCATATTTTGTACCGCCATATACCTATCGACCGTCTCTATAAAAATGTCCTATGACCTAACCCCTCAGTTGAACACTGTAAAAAAATAAAAAATAGAAACATAAAAAAAAAACTAATAATTTTGTCACCTAACATCACTAAAAGTGCTACACCAAGCTATCAAAAAAGGCATATGCCCCCCAAAATAGTACCAATCTGTCATTTCATTCAGCCAAAAATGAGCCCCTACCATTAGACAATCACCGAATAAAAAAAAAAAAAATGGCTCTCAAACTATGGAGACACTAAAACATGAATTGTTTTTGTTTCAACAATGCTTTTATTGTGTAAAACGGAAATAACAAAAAAATAAGGAAACATATTAGGTCTTGCTGCATCTGTAACAACCAGCTGTATAAAAATATCACACGAAGTAACCCCTCAGATGGACACCTTTCAAAACAAAAAATAAAAACTCTCTAAAAAGGCATTTTTTGAAAACTTTTATCACAAAAAGGTGTAATAGCCAGGCGATCGAAAAGTCATATGCACCACAAAATAAAGGTTTAAAGGTTTAATAAGAATTGCAAAGAATGTTCATATGTTTTTTTTTACCAACAGTACTGAAGACATTGAAGGCCAAAGTGGCAAAAATGCTAAAGGAGCAACGCCAGGATATGCGGGTCATTCAGGAGCGGATGAAGGCCATGGAAGAGAGGCACCGCCAGGCCATAAAGGGGGTGGAGGAGATGCTCCTGCTATTGGAAAAGTTGCCTTAAAATTATTATATATTTTTTATAATAAGTTATATAAATAGTTTATACAGTTATAATGTGTATTTTGTTTTTTGTAATATTGCTCTTTTTTAGTGTATCGGGGTAGTATAAGGCTCTATTCACACCTCCGTAACGCGTACACCTGCACGCGTAACGCGTACACCTGCAATGTGCGATCCGCAATTTGCGGACCGCACTTTGCCGGCACTAATAGAACATGCCTATTCTTGTTCACAATTGCGGACAAAAATAGGACATGTTCTATTTTTTTGGGAAACGGAAATGCGGACCCCATAGAAATTAATAGGTCCGCAATTCCGTTCCGGGAACGGAGCGGAACGAAATTGCGGACGTGTGAATGGACCCTAAGTCCTACACATAGCTAAATCAGCCAGAACTGACAGCAGCCGGTAAATACATGTCAAATACATATGTTTATTGGTCCTTTCACACATCCGTTATGGTTTTTCGGATACGCAAATTGTGGATCCGAAAAACACGGACAAATGCCATGTGCGTTGCGCATTTTGCAGACCGCTCATGGCCACAACCATAATATAAATGCCTATTGTTAGTAAATGTTCTATTTTTTACCGGAGCCACGGTGCAGACTTATTCATTTACAAATTTCTTCAAGATTGGCTGCGCATCGGAAATGTCTTGTAATGGATCGGAATATAATTTCTGTGACTCGAGCGGAGGGTATATGGTGGTGGTGGTGTCTTTGGGGGTGCACACAGCAGAGAGTGAAGAGGGTGCAGATAGAAAGGATGAGGAGAGTGCAGAAGCGGAAGGCTGAGTGAGCCACTCAACCAAGTCTGGTGCGTCCTTTAACGTAATCGCACGTACCTTCTGCAGTTTTCCACTTAGGCTCTGGCCTGGTGCACCTGCCCGACCCCTACCACCCCTGCGGAAGAGCCTGCCTCTTCCTTTGCCTGTCTTTTTTAAATGACCCTGTGACAAAAGTCTCTATAGAAGTACAGTATTTGTGGAAGAAGGTATGTAACACTATAAAGAAAGTATATTGGTATATAACACCCAGCTTCTATCAGCTCTTTTGGGGGGCGACTGGTATATCACACCAGTTATAATAATTTTTTCCAGTACCGTTTGTCACTATGTGTAGCAGAGAGAACGCAGTAAAAAAGCAAACAAATGCTGCAGTACCCAGATACACTATAAAGAAAGTATATTGGTATATAACACCCCGCTTCAATCAGTCGTTTTGGGGGGCGACTGGTATATCACACCAGTTATAATATTTTTTTTTTATTACGTTTGTCACTCTTTGTAGTTGTAGTATCGCTGCAGAACCGCTCACCAGTCACCACCACTGCTGCACAATACAAATCTACTATAATATGTATATTACACCCATCTGTACTGCACACCTATCAATAGCACACCTATACCATTCCTTAACAGGACTTTTGTAGCCCTATTATCTAGCGTTTGGTGTCCCTAACAGTCTGTCCCTGCTCCACACAGAAACCTCTCTCTACACTCACAAAAGACTGAATGTAAAATGGCGGCCAGATCAGGTCTATTTATAAGGTAGGGGGTATGTCCATGTGCTCAAACGTCTCAATTGGCTGTCCTGTATCACCTGATGGATGTGTCATGGGTCAAAGTTCTTCACAATGTAAAAGAATATGGCGGGCGTGAATATCGCCATATGTTCACATGTTCGGCGAATCGCGAACAAGCAAAGTTCCCGCAAACCGACCGCCAGGCGAACCACAAGGCCATCTCTATTTATTGTCGCACTATTAAAATAAAAAGTATCTTAGGCAGAAAACCTCAATGGAGATAACATGTTTATTGGGTCCAATGGGATAATAGATGCTGTTGTTATCTAGCCAAATCCCACTAAATAGGACTCTCAGTGTGTGCCAAACCACCAGTGACAGTGGGTTTGCCAAATATATACATGACCCACACATAAATCGGTCATTCTGGTTGGGGAGGCACACTTTAGTGGGCAGGCTGCAATGCATAAGAATATATGCACATTGCGGGAGACAAAAAGTGGAAAATTACAAAAATACATGCACTACAATAAAAAGTGGGTGTGCAAAGGTGATTTTCTGACTTTGAATACATATCTTAATCTTGAGCTGATTAAAGTGGTCTCACTGTGGGATTAGGGATATTTTTTTTGTAAAGCACCCATTATATGACACCGAATATGCCATAAAAATCTAAAGAGATGCAGATCCCAACTCTAGAACTAGCACCCGTGTCCGAAATAGACATTCCTCTAATCTTTAAGAGGGTTACTGGCCACCTCTCCATTCATTATCGACCTATACTGTATGAGGGGACCAAAGGCCTCCTTACTGGGGAAGGGGTGTGGGATCCAAATTCTGGAAACAGATGTGGGTCCTGAGCTTGAGACCTCCATCTATTAGACATTTTTTGACATATCTGGTGAAGTATACCCTTAGGCATTCCTTATTCCAGTGGTCTTACAACTTAGTATTTGAAATCAATGGGACTCTCTAATTTCACTAGGAAACTGGGTGACAAAAATTGAGAACTGTAATTGGATGTAAATAAGAGACGGTTGGATAGAAATTAAGTTGGCCCATTTGGGACATTGATGGATTATAACTAGGATGTGTTCTGGACTCAGAGATGCTTCATTAATGTGTCTCTCAGTATTGGCAAATTCTGAAAATCTGACGTCTTCGAATTTTGTGAAGCAGATGTGATATCACAGCCCTATAATTATAGCCTCTTTTGGCATGAATTAGTGGCAAAAAATATATATATTATTTGCAATTCAGCGATGCAGTTATAGGTTCTAAAGCCTTTTGTGGCATGTATTAGTGGCACAAAAAATATATATTATTTGCCGTTCAGTGATGCAGTTATATGTTCTAAAGCCTTTTGTGGCATGTATAAGTGGAAAAAAGTAAGGGCCTATTTGCAGTAATATGTTCTAAAGCCCTTTTTGGCGTGTATTAGTGGCACAAAAAAAGTATTTGCCGTTGTGTGGTGAAGTAAGAAAATTACAGCCCTTTTTGGCGTGTATTAGTGGCAAAAAATATATATTTGCTGTGCAGTGGTGCAGTTTTATGTTCTAAAGTCCTTTTTGGCATGTATAAGTGTAAAAAAATAAGGGCCTATTTGTCGTTCAGCGGTGCAGTTATATGTTCTAAAGCCCTTTTTGGCGTGTAGTAGTGGCAAAAAAATATATTTAATTTGCCGTTCTGTGGTTCAGTTATATATTTTAAAGCCTTTTGTGGTGTGTATAAATGGAAAAAAGTAAAGGCTTTTTTGCCATTCAGCGGTGCAGTTATATGTTCTAAAGCCATATTTGGCGTGCATTAGTAACAAAAAATATATATTACTTGCCGTTCAGCAGTGCAGTTATATTTTCTAAAGCCTTTTGTGGCGTGTAAAGGTGGAAAAAAGTAAGGGCTTATTAGCCATTTAACGGTGCAGTTATATGTTCTAAAGCCCTTTTTGGCGTGCATTAGTTGCAAAAAAATATATATTATTTGCCGTTCAGCAGTGCAGTTATATGTTCTAAAGCCTTTTGTGGAGTGTATAAGTGGAAAAAAGCAAGGGCCTATTTGCCTTTAAGCGGTGCAGTTATATGTTCTAAAGCCTTTTGTGGAGTGTATAATGGGAAAAAAGTAAGGACCTATTTGCCTTCCAGCGGTGCAGTTATATGTTCTAAAGCCCTTTTTGGTGTGTATTAGTGGCAAAAAAAAAAAATATTATTTGCCATTTTGTGGTGCAGTTATATATTCTAAAGCCTTTTGTGGCGTGTATAAGTGGAAAAAAGTAAGAGCCTATTTGCCATTCAGTTGTGCAGTTATATGTTCTAAAGCCTTCTTTGGCGTGTATTAGTGGGAAAAAAAGGGCTTATTAGCCATTGTGTGGTGAAGTGAGAAAATTCCAGACTTTTTAGAGGTGTTTTATTTTTATTTTTTTTATTTATTTATTTGATCTAGCAGTATGTGAGAGAGAAGTGCCAGGCCCTGCACAGGGGAGTGGCAGAGGCCTAAAGGTTTCTGGGGCAGGCACAGGTTACAGCAGAGTAAGGGGGCATGGCAGCAGGAGTCGCAACGAGAGGCCTGAGCTCCTGGTGTCATCTAGCGGTCATGTCTTACCCAGCAACCCAGCAGTTCTTGAATGGTTGACCCCGTCATCCACTTCGTCCCAAGTAACATCAGACACCCCAGCCAAGAGTCAGTGGTTTCGTCAGACACAACTCTTAGTTGGCATGACCCGGGAGCAGGCCCTGTGCCATCACCTGTCCTCAACCTGCCTCTGTCCTTTTCTGTTCCCTCAGCCAGAGAAGTATTGTATGCTGTGGGCTCAGCTCCACTATACAGCGAGGACGAGCTACTAGAGGACAGTAAGCAGCTACTGTCCAGCCAAGATGTGGAGGAGACGTTTGCCGCTTCCTCCGGTAGGCGGGAAAGTAGTGTTGGGGGAGTGGCGTGTGAGCTGGTGTTACGAGCGGTCAGGCTCCTGACCCAGAGACAGTTGAGGAGGACATCAGTGACATTCAGACAGTACTAGATGATGATGATGCAGCTGATCGCACTTGGGAGCTGGGTGACAAAGGGGCTTCATCATCATAGAGAGAAGAGGGTGGCAGCTTGCCCATGAGGCAGCGGCGGAGTTAGAAAGTTGCTAGTGTGGCCGGGATCAGCAGGGTGGCAGCAGTAAGAGGTCAGGAGCCAAACGACCTCCCTCTTTGCAGAAGCCTGACTGCCCGGAAAGTAGTGATGCAGGGGTTTACGGAAGCAGTGGCGGTAGCAGTCAGTCAGTGCAAAGTGTTGGGGGTAAAATCAGCTACTCAGCTGTGTAGCAGTTGTTTGTTAAGCCGCTGGAAGAGGTGAACATGGCCATTTGTAGAATCTTTGGGCAGAAGGTGTACTGTGGCCAGAGTGCCAATGTTAGCACCACAGCCCTGCGTCAAAATATGCAGCATCACCAAAAAGTGGCCTGGGAGAACCATGGCTTCGATGTGGTAGTCCAGCCTGCCGCAACAATCGCTGCATCACCCAGTGGCACGCATCCAATTTCAGGCAGTCAAGTCTACACCACCTCAGCCGAAGGGAGCTGTATGTCCTTCCCATCTTCCCCTACTCCTCGTCAGTCATTCTGTCAGCAATCAATCACCGAAGCGATTGCCAAGAGACAACAGTATGCGTGCACTCATCTAATGGCGCAGAAGCTGAATGTGCTTCTGGCCAAGTTGCTGGTGCTGCAGTCCCTCCCTTTCCAAGTGGTGGACTCTGCACCTTTCAGAGAACTGATGGCTTGTGTCGAGCCGAGGTGGAGAGTCCCAAGTTGTCATTTCTTTGCCAAAAAAGGCAGTACCAGCCCTGCACACATATGTAGAACAGAAGGTTGGCCAGTCCTTGAGCCTGTCAGTGTCTGCCAAAGTGCACGGCAGGATCAACATGTGGAGTTGTAACTACGGTCAGGGACAATACATGTCCTTTATGGCCCACTTGGTGAATGTGGTTCCTGCACAGCCACTCCAGCAACTTGGCCAGGTGATGCCGTTTCCGCCTCCACATTGTCACACTGTTGGTCCTGCGACAATGTCCGCCTCTGCCTCCTTATCCTCCACGGTGTCCTCAGCCTTCACTGCAGGGACAATTCACAGTGCCCCTCCAGCATACCAAATGTGCAGGGCATGGAGGTGTCACGCTGTTCTGCACCTCGTTTGCTCCACAGACAGGATCAATTTTTTGGGGGTTATTGTTCTGATGGATTAGAGGAAGGGCAAAATAATCAGTGACGTCAACACAAACTTACTGCTGACCCCCTCTCCACTCTGTTGGGGGGCTTTACTTGTATAAACGTTTTAATAGAACATGTTCTGTAGACATCTATGTGGCATTAGCTGACGACGGTGTAAAAGGAGTGCGCTTCTTCTTGGTGCTAACATCGACCTGTAAGGCTGAGCTCATACTTGAGTTATTTGGTCAGTTTTGGCCCCGTAACTGCCCAAATAAGTGAAGTGTGCAGTGATTCTAAGAGCGACGCCTGTCATCTGCATGTCATACGGACTCACAGTATTATTTTACTACCACAGCAGACTCCCTATGCGTGTTACTGCAAGGCACAGTGTTCTACACCACTATAAAGGCTCTCTGCAGCCAGGAAATATACTTTTTTGGGGCAATTCGCCACAAATAAATTCGGATCAAACCGAATCGAATTTTTTAGAAATTTGCTCATCTTTAATAATAATATTTAGGTGTTTTTAGATTTTGATTCCGAGGCAATTATTGCAACTATTGGATCCAACAGCAAATATTCAAAGGTGAAGCAGTACTAAGGTGTGATTTATTCCTGTTATTATGCTGCATGACAGTAAATGAAAGGAATTAAATTATGATACATAGTTCACTTAAAATATACTCCATGACCTGAAACATCTACATATTGTACGTGCCGTTTTCACAGTCACCCTGCAGATGCATCAGAGTGTTCTGTTAGTTAATAGCATAAATTGCTCATGTAATTTCTGGAAAACCCGAGACATCACCGTCCTGAGCTTTGTTGTGAAAATAAGATGCAATTTTCTATTTAATGCAAAATACATATTTTTTTCTAAACTTAGAATGAATAGAAAATCCATAACTGCCAGCTCCCTGCTAGAAACTGGCATTTGTTGTTGCTGTTGTCAGAAACACATAATGATTTCTAAGTAAATGGAATAAATCTTAAATATGCAAGATGTGAGAAGATTGCAGTGATCCCACAAATAAAAGAACATTAATATATGCAAAAAAGTCTTTAAAAAAATGTATAAAACTGGGGAGCTTGAGATCAGATTCCATGAGACTATTTTAAGAGTGGACCTAGACAGTAAAGGGCCCCTGACAAGAGCAGTAGGGCCACCTGGAGAGAGTAGAAACTATTTCCCATTTTATTTATGCATTAGCCTTAATGAAGGTCTTTTACAAGCTCTGTTTGCTAGACTACATCCAAATAATTTTTTTAACTGCCAGCTGGCATTGAGTGACAATGCCTTCTTCTGGATTCGATGGCATTGGAATTTGCCTGTTTGCAAAACTGATGGTGAAGCAATTTGATAATATGCCATTAGCTTTTCCGTCCTCAGGAGTTATCTGTTAACTGTTAACAGCTCATATAGACCAATAAGGTTGATCCTGCTGTTGGGTGCTATTTAAGCATAGCCTACTTGTTTCCATAAGCATATGTTACTTTATGTACCTTGTCTGCAGCAGTCAAAATGTATTTCCTTGGGCAGAATCTTCCATATAACATGACATGCACTAATCATAATGATTCTCTATGACCCCTACCCAAGGGAGCATCCACAGCCTCAGAGGTTGTACCAGCCCTGTACCAATCAGAGGATCTGAATCTGAAAATTAGTCAATTTCTTTAACTTATACTTTGTCTGTAAAGTTCTTGTAGCTTGACATATAATTCAGCAGAAATGTTTCAAATGCTGTTCTTGGAGTCATAGCAATGTCATCTGAGGACAGGTAGCAAAACCCTTGATATGTTTCATACTGAGTCTTAGACAAAATAATGGCAATAATTTTATATGAACCTTGAAAAACAGCACGTTCTTCTGAGTGTCTACAGAACTTGGAAAATATATGTTGTTTCTTCACTCCTAGAACCAACTGTGGGTAAAATTGTATTAGTTCAGCATCTATAGGATAAGTCTGATTGATGCTATAACTGTCTTTTTCAAGCCTACAAGATATAAAAAATTCAATTCAGCTACTTGTGGACGGCCAGATGACTTAAAGGGGTTTTCTTAAATATTTTTTACAGAGTGTTTTTAGGGATGACCTCTGAATAGCACATCACTATCTGTTCGGTGGGAGTCTGACACTTGGGACCCCTACCAATAAGCTGTTTGAGAAGGCAACAGAACTCGCAGTAAGGCCACAGACTTTCCACAGCTTTTTCTAGCCATGTGACATCATGTTCATTGGTCACATGTAGGGATGAGCGAACTCGAACTGTATAGTTCGGGTTCGTACCGAATTTTGGGGTGTCCGTGACACGGACCCGAACCCGGACATTTTCGTAAAAGTCCGGGTTCGGGTTCGGTGTTCGTCGCTTTCTTGGCGCTTTTGTGACGCTTTCTTGGCGCTTTTTGAAAGGCTGCAAAGCAGCCAATCAACAAGCGTCATACTACTTGCCCCAAGAGGCCGTCACAGCCATGCCTACTATTGGCATGGCTGTGATTGGCCAGAGCACCATGTGACCCAGCCTCTATTTAAGCTGGAGTCACATAGCGCCGCCCGTCACTCTGCTCTGATTAGCGTAGGGAGAGGTTGCGGATGCGACAGTAGGGCGAGATTAGGCAGATTAACTCCTCCAAAGGACTTCACTTGATTAATCGATCGATCTGCAGCTGTGCATCATTGAGCTGCTGAAATTCAAATGCTCACTCACTGTTTTTAGGCTGCCCAGACCGTTTGTCAGTCACTTTTTTCTGGGGTGATCGGCGGCCATTTTGTGTCTTGTGCGGTGCTGCGACCAAGTGCATCCAAGCTGCGACCAAGTGCATTTAACCCTCAATGGTGTGGTTGTTTTTTGGCTAAAGCCTACATCAGGGTGAAGCTGTCACACCAAGTGCATTTAACCAGCAATAGTCTGTTCATTTTTTTGGCCATATACTAAATCAGGGGCAAGCTGCGCCTGTCACCAAGTGCATTTAACCCTCAATGGTGTGGTTGTTTTTTGGCTAAAGCCTACATCAGGGTGAAGCTGTCACACCAAGTGCATTTAACCAGCAATAGTCTGTTCATTTTTTGGCCATATACTACATCAGGGGCAAGCTGCGCCCGTCACCAAGTGCATTTAACCCTCAGTAGTGTGGTTGGTCAAGCTGTGACACCAAGTGCATTTAACCAGCAATAGTCTGTTCATTTTTTGGCCATATACTAAATCAGGGGCAAGCTGCGCCCGTCACCAAGTGCATTTAACCAGCAATAGTGTGGTTATTTTTTGGCCATATCCCAGTCTAATTCTGTCACTAAATCCATACCGGTCACCCAGCGCTTAAATACTAGGCCTCAAATTTATATCCCGCTAAATCTCTCGTTACCGCTGTCCTGTTGTAGCTGGGAAAGTTATTTAGTGCCCGTCAAAGCACATTTTTTGTTCTGGGTTGAAGTACAATTCCCAATTTAGCAATTTCATAATTTAGTGGTTCCTGCTATATCAGAGCTATTTGAAATCTATCCCTAAAAGGGTATATAATATTCAAGGTGCACATTGGGTCATTCAGAATAACTTCACACACACCCGCTACTGTGTATTTCCAAGTCTAATTCTGTCACTAAACCCATACCTGTCACCCAGCGCCTAAATACTAGGCCTCAAATTTATATCCTGCTAAATCTCTCGTTAACGCTGTCCTGTTGTGGCTGGGAAAGTTATTTAGTGTCCGTCAAAGCACATTTTTTGTTCTGGGTTGAAATACAATTCCTAATTTAGCAATTTCATAATTTAGTGGTTTCTGCTATATCAGAGCTATTTGAAATCTATCCCTAAAAGGGTATATAATATTCAAGGTGCACATTGGGTCATTCAGAATAACTTCACACACACCCGCTACTGTGTATTTCTAAGTCTAATTCTGTCACTAAACCCATACCTGTCACCCAGCGCCTAAATACTAGGCCTCAAATTTATATCCTGCTAAATCTCTCGTTAACGCTGTCCTGTTGTGGCTGGGAAAGTTATTTAGTGTCCGTCAAAGCACATTTTTTGTTCTGGGTTTAAATACAATTCCCAATTTAACAATTTCATAATTTAGTGGTTTCTGCTATATCAGAGCTATTTGAAATCTATCCCTAAAAGGGTATATAATATTCAAGGTGCACATTGGGTCATTCAGAATAACTTCACACACACCCGCTACTGTGTATTTCCAAGTCTAATTCTGTCACTAAACCCATACCTGTCACCCAGCTCCTAAATACTAGGCCTCAAATTTATATCCTGCTAAATCTCTCGTTACCGCTGTCCTGTTGTGGCTGGGAAAGTTATTTAGTGTCCGTCAAAGCACATTTTTTGTTCTGGGTTGAAATACAATTCCCAATTTAGCAATTTCATAATTTAGTGGTTTCTGCTATATCAGAGCTATTTGAAATCTATCCCTAAAAGGGTATATAATATTCAAGGTGCACATTGGGTCATTCAGAATAACTTCACACACACCCGCTACTGTGTATTTCTAAGTCTAATTCTGTCACTAAACCCATACCTGTCACCCAGCGCCTAAATACTAGGCCTCAAATTTATATCCTGCTAAATCTCTCGTTACCGCTGTCCTGTTGTGGCTGGGAAAGTTATTTAGTGTCCGTCAAAGCACATTTTTTGTTCTGAGTTTAAATACAATTCCCAATTTAACAATTTCATAATTTAGTGGTTTCTGCTATATCAGAGCTATTTGAAATCTATCCCTAAAAGGGTATATAATATTCAAGGTGCACATTGGGTCATTCAGAATAACTTCACACACACCCGCTACTGTGTATTTCCAAGTCTAATTCTGTCACTAAACCCATACCTGTCACCCAGCGCCTAAATACTAGGCCTCAAATTTATATCCTGCTAAATCTCTCGTTAACGCTGTCCTGTTGTGGCTGGGAAAGTTATTTAGTGTCCGTCAAAGCACATTTTTTGTTCTGGGTTGAAATACAATTCCCAATTTAGCAATTTCATAATTTAGTGGTTTCTGCTATATCAGAGCTATTTGAAATCTATCCCTAAAAGGGTATATAATATTCAAGGTGCACATTGGGTCATTCAGAATAACTTCACACACACCCGCTACTGTGTATTTCTAAGTCTAATTCTGTCACTAAACCCATACCTGTCACCCAGCGCCTAAATACTAGGCCTCAAATTTATATCCTGCTAAATCTCTCGTTAACGCTGTCCTGTTGTGGCTGGGAAAGTTATTTAGTGTCCGTCAAAGCACATTTTTTGTTCTGGGTTTAAATACAATTCCCAATTTAACAATTTCATAATTTAGTGGTTTCTGCTATATCAGAGCTATTTGAAATCTATCCCTAAAAGGGTATATAATATTCAAGGTGCACATTGGGTCATTCAGAATAACTTCACACACACCCGCTACTGTGTATTTCCAAGTCTAATTCTGTCACTAAACCCATACCTGTCACCCAGCGCCTAAATACTAGGCCTCAAATTTATATCCTGCTAAATCTCTCGTTAACGCTGTCCTGTTGTGGCTGGGAAAGTTATTTAGTGTCCGTCAAAGCACATTTTTTGTTCTGGGTTGAAATACAATTCCCAATTTAGCAATTTCATAATTTAGTGGTTTCTGCTATATCAGAGCTATTTGAAATCTATCCCTAAAAGGGTATATAATATTCAAGGTGCACATTGGGTCATTCAGAATAACTTCACACACACCCGCTACTGTGTATTTCCAAGTCTAATTCTGTCACTAAACCCATACCTGTCACCCAGCGCCTAAATACTAGGCCTCAAATTTATATCCTGCTAAATCTCTCGTTAACGCTGTCCTGTTGTGGCTGGGAAAGTTATTTAGTGTCCGTCAAAGCACATTTTTTGTTCTGGGTTTAAATACAATTCCCAATTTAACAATTTCATAATTTAGTGGTTTCTGCTATATCAGAGCTATTTGAAATCTATCCCTAAAAGGGTATATAATATTCAAGGTGCACATTGGGTCATTCAGAATAACTTCACACACACCCGCTACTGTGTATTTCCAAGTCTAATTCTGTCACTAAACCCATACCTGTCACCCAGCGCCTAAATACTAGGCCTCAAATTTATATCCTGCTAAATCTCTCGTTAACGCTGTCCTGTTGTGGCTGGGAAAGTTATTTAGTGTCCGTCAAAGCACATTTTTTGTTCTGGGTTGAAATACAATTCCCAATTTAGCAATTTCATAATTTAGTGGTTTCTGCTATATCAGAGCTATTTGAAATCTATCCCTAAAAGGGTATATAATATTCAAGGTGCACATTGGGTCATTCAGAATAACTTCACACACACCCGCTACTGTGTATTTCTAAGTCTAATTCTGTCACTAAACCCATACCTGTCACCCAGCGCCTAAATACTAGGCCTCAAATTTATATCCTGCTAAATCTCTCGTTACCGCTGTCCTGTTGTGGCTGGGAAAGTTATTTAGTGTCCGTCAAAGCACATTTTTTGTTCTGGGTTGAAGTACAATTCCCAATTTAACAATTTCATAATTTAGTGGTTTCTGCTATATCAGAGCTATTTGAAATCTATCCCTAAAAGGGTATATAATATTCAAGGTGCACATTGGGTCATTCAGAATAACTTCACACACACCCGCTACTGTGTATTTCCAAGTCTAATTCTGTCACTAAACCCATACCTGTCACCCAGCGCCTAAATACTAGGCCTCAAATTTATATCCTGCTAAATCTCTCGTTAACGCTGTCCTGTTGTGGCTGGGAAAGTTATTTAGTGTCCGTCAAAGCACATTTTTTGTTCTGGGTTGAAATACAATTCCCAATTTAGCAATTTCATAATTTAGTGGTTTCTGCTATATCAGAGCTATTTGAAATCTATCCCTAAAAGGGTATATAATATTCAAGGTGCACATTGGGTCATTCAGAATAACTTCACACACACCCGCTACTGTGTATTTCTAAGTCTAATTCTGTCACTAAACCCATACCTGTCACCCAGCGCCTAAATACTAGGCCTCAAATTTATATCCTGCTAAATCTCTCGTTACCGCTGTCCTGTTGTGGCTGGGAAAGTTATTTAGTGTCCGTCAAAGCACATTTTTTGTTCTGGGTTGAAATACAATTCCCAATTTAGCAATTTCATAATTTAGTGGTTTCTGCTATATCAGAGCTATTTGAAATCTATCCCTAAAAGGGTATATAATATTCAAGGTGCACATTGGGTCATTCTGAATAACTTCACACACACCCGCTACTGTGTATTTCTAAGTCTAATTCTGTCACTAAACCCATACCTGTCACCCAGCGCCTAAATACTAGGCCTCAAATTTATATCCTGCTAAATCTCTCGTTAACGCTGTCCTGTTGTGGCTGGGAAAGTTATTTAGTGTCCGTCAAAGCACATTTTTTGTTCTGGGTTTAAATACAATTCCCAATTTAACAATTTCATAATTTAGTGGTTTCTGCTATATCAGAGCTATTTGAAATCTATCCCTAAAAGGGTATATAATATTCAAGGTGCACATTGGGTCATTCAGAATAACTTCACACACACCCGCTACTGTGTATTTCCAAGTCTAATTCTGTCACTAAACCCATACCTGTCACCCAGCGCCTAAATACTAGGCCTCAAATTTATATCCTGCTAAATCTCTCGTTAACGCTGTCCTGTTGTGGCTGGGAAAGTTATTTAGTGTCCGTCAAAGCACATTTTTTGTTCTGGGTTGAAATACAATTCCCAATTTAGCAATTTCATAATTTAGTGGTTTCTGCTATATCAGAGCTATTTGAAATCTATCCCTAAAAGGGTATATAATATTCAAGGTGCACATTGGGTCATTCAGAATAACTTCACACACACCCGCTACTGTGTATTTCCAAGTCTAATTCTGTCACTAAACCCATACCTGTCACCCAGCGCCTAAATACTAGGCCTCAAATTTATATCCTGCTAAATCTCTCGTTAACGCTGTCCTGTTGTGGCTGGGAAAGTTATTTAGTGTCCGTCAAAGCACATTTTTTGTTCTGGGTTGAAATACAATTCCCAATTTAGCAATTTCATAATTTAGTGGTTTCTGCTATATCAGAGCTATTTGAAATCTATCCCTAAAAGGGTATATAATATTCAAGGTGCACATTGGGTCATTCAGAATAACTTCACACACACCCGCTACTGTGTATTTCTAAGTCTAATTCTGTCACTAAACCCATACCTGTCACCCAGTGCCTAAATACTAGGCCTCAAATTTATATCCTGCTAAATCTCTCGTTAACGCTGTCCTGTTGTGGCTGGGAAAGTTATTTAGTGTCCGTCAAAGCACATTTTTTGTTCTGGGTTGAAATACAATTCCCAATTTAGCAATTTCATAATTTAGTGGTTTCTGCTATATCAGAGCTATTTGAAATCTATCCCTAAAAGGGTATATAATATTCAAGGTGCACATTGGGTCATTCAGAATAACTTCACACACACACGCTTCTGTGCATTTCCAAGTCTAATTCTGTCACTAAATCCATACCGGTCACCCAGCGCCTAAATACTAGGCCTCAAATTTATATCCCGCTGAATTTGAATACAATACATTGGGCCAAATAATATATTTGTTGTTGTGGTGAATCATAACAATGAGAAAAACATCTAGTAAGGGACGCGGACGTGGACATGGTCGTGGTGGTGTTAGTGGACCCTCTGGTGCTGGGAGAGGACGTGGCCGTTCTGCCACATCCACACGTCCTAGTGTACCAACTACCTCAGGTCCCAGTGGCCGCCAGAATTTACAGCGATATATGGTGGGGCCCAATGCCGTTCTAAGGATGGTAAGGCCTGAGCAGGTACAGGCATTAGTCAATTGGGTGGCCGACAGTGGATCCAGCACGTTCACATTATCTCCCACCCAGTCTTCTGCAGAAAGCGCACAGATGGCGCCTGAAAACCAACCCCATCAGTCTGTCACATCACCCCCATGCATACCAGGGAAACTGTCTCAGCCTCAAGTTATGCAGCAGTCTCTTATGCTGTTTGAAGACTCCGCTGGCAGGGTTTCCCAAGGGCATCCACCTAGCCCTTCCCCAGCGGTGAAAGACATAGAATGCACTGACGCACAACCACTTATGTTTCCTGATGATGAGGACATGGGAATACCACCTCAGCATGTCTCTGATGATGACGAAACACAGGTGCCAACTGCTGCGTCTTTCTGCAGTGTGCAGACTGAACAGGAGGTCAGGGATCAAGACTGGGTGGAAGACGATGCAGGGGATGATGAGGTCCTAGACCCCACATGGAATGAAGGTCGTGCCACTGACTTTCACAGTTCGGAGGAAGAGGCAGTGGTGAGACCGAGCCAACAGCGTAGCAAAAGAGGGAGCAGTGGGCAAAAGCAGAACACCCGCCGCCAAGAGACTCCGCCTGCTACTGACCGCCACCATCTGGGACCGAGCACCCCAAAGGCAGCTTCAAGGAGTTCCCTGGCATGGCACTTCTTCAAACAATGTGCTGACGACAAGACCCGAGTGGTTTGCACGCTGTGCCATCAGAGCCTGAAGCGAGGCATTAACGTTCTGAACCTGAGCACAACCTGCATGACCAGGCACCTGCATGCAAAGCATGAACTGCAGTGGAGTAAACACCTTAAAACCAAGGAAGTCACTCAGGCTCCCCCTGCTACCTCTTCTGCTGCTGCCGCCTCGGCCTATTCTGCTGCTGCCGCCTCGGCCTCTTCCTCCGCCTCTGGAGGAACGTTGGCACCTGCCGCCCAGCAAACAGGGGATGTACCACCAACACCACCACCACCACCTCCGTCACCAAGCGTCTCAACCATGTCACACGCCAGCGTTCAGCTCTCCATCTCACAAACATTTGATAGAAAGCGTAAATTCCCACCTAGCCACCCTCGATCCCTGGCCCTGAATGCCAGCATTTCTAAACTACTGGCCTATGAAATGCTGTCATTTAGGCTGGTGGACACAGACAGCTTCAAACAGCTCATGTCGCTTGCTGTCCCACAGTATGTTGTTCCCAGCCGGCACTACTTCTCCAAGAGAGCCGTGCCTTCCCTGCACAACCAAGTATCCGATAAAATCAAGTGTGCACTGCGCAACGCCATCTGTAGCAAGGTCCACCTAACCACAGATACGTGGACCAGTAAGCACGGCCAGGGACGCTATATCTCCCTAACTGCACACTGGGTAAATGTAGTGGCAGCTGGGCCCCAGGCGGAGAGCTGTTTGGCGCACGTCCTTCCGCCGCGAAGGATCGCAGGGCAACATTCTTTGCCTCCTGTTGCCACCTCCTCCTTCTCGGCTTCCTCCTCCTCTTCTTCCACCTGCTCATCCAGTCAGCCACACACCTTCACCACCAACTTCAGCACAGCCCGGGGTAAACGTCAGCAGGCCATTCTGAAACTCATATGTTTGGGGGACAGGCCCCACACCGCACAGGAGTTGTGGCGGGGTATTGAACAACAGACCGACGAGTGGTTGCTGCCGGTGAGCCTCAAGCCCGGCCTGGTGGTGTGTGATAATGGGCGAAATCTCGTTGCAGCTCTGGGACTAGCCAATTTGACGCACATCCCTTGCTTGGCGCATGTGCTGAATTTGGTGGTGCAGAAGTTCATTCACAACTACCCCGACATGTCAGAGCTGCTGCATAAAGTGCGGGCCGTCTGTTCGCGCTTCCGGCGTTCACATCCTGCTGCTGCTCGCCTGTCTGCGCTACAGCGTAACTTCGGCCTTCCCGCTCACCGCCTCATATGCGACGTGCCCACCAGGTGGAACTCCACCTTGCACATGCTGGACAGACTGTGCGAGCAGCAGCAGGCCATAGTGGAGTTTCAGCTGCAGCACGCACGGGTCAGTCGCACTACAGAACAGCACCACTTCACCACCAATGACTGGGCCTCCATGCGAGACCTGTGTGCCCTGTTGCGCTGTTTCGAGTACTCCACCAACATGGCCAGTGGCGATGACACCGTTATCAGCGTTACAATACCACTTCTATGTCTCCTTGAGAAAACACTTAGGGCGATGATGGAAGAGGAGGTGGCCCAGGAGGAGGAGGAGGAGGAGGAGGAAGAGGGGTCATTTTTAGCACTTTCAGGCCAGTCTCTTCGAAGTGACTCAGAGGGAGGTTTTTGGCAACAGCAGAGGCCAGGTACAAATGTGGCCAGCCAGGGCCCACTACTGGAGGACGAGGAGGACGAGGATGAGGAGGAGGTGGAGGAGGATGAGGATGAAGCATGGTCACAGCGGGGTGGCACCCAACGCAGCTCGGGTCCATCACTGGTGCGTGGCTGGGGGGAAAGGCAGGACGATGACGATACGCTTCCCACAGAGGACAGCTTGTCCTTACCCCTGGGCAGCCTGGCACACATGAGCGACTACATGCTGCAGTGCCTGCGCAACGACAGCAGAGTTGCCCACATTTTAACCTGTGCGGACTACTGGGTTGCCACCCTGCTGGATCCACGCTACAAAGACAATGTGCCCACCTTACTTCCTGCACTGGAGCGTGATAGGAAGATGCGCGAGTACAAGCGCACGTTGGTAGACGCGCTACTGAGAGCATTCCCAAATGTCACAGGGGAACAAGTGGAAGCCCAAGGCCAAGGCAGAGGAGGAGCAAGAGGTCGCCAAGGCAGCTGTGTCACGGCCAGCTCCTCTGAGGGCAGGGTTAGCATGGCAGAGATGTGGAAAACTTTTGTCAACACGCCACAGCTAACTGCACCACCACCTGATACGCAACGTGTTAGCAGGAGGCAACATTTCACTAACATGGTGGAACAGTACGTGTGCACACCCCTCCACGTACTGACTGATGGTTCGGCCCCATTCAACTTCTGGGTCTCCAAATTGTCCACGTGGCCAGAGCTAGCCTTTTATGCCTTGGAGGTGCTGGCCTGCCCGGCAGCCAGCGTTTTGTCTGAACGTGTATTCAGCACGGCAGGGGGCGTCATTACAGACAAACGCAGCCGCCTGTCTACAGCCAATGTGGACAAGCTGACGTTCATAAAAATGAACCAGGCATGGATCCCACAGGACCTGTCCGTCCCTTGTCCAGATTAGACATTAACTACCTCCCCATAACCATATATTATTGGACTCCAGGGCACTTCCTCATTCAATCCTATTTTTATTTTCATTTTACCATTATATTGCGAGGCTACCCAAAGTTGAATGAACCTCTCCTCTGCCTGTGTGCTAGGCCTAAATATATGCCAATGGACTGTTGCAGTGGTGGCTGACATGAAGCCTGATTCTCTGCTATGACATGCAGACTAATTCTCTGCTGACATGAAGCCAGATTGTCTGTTACGGGACCTCTCTCCTCTGCCTGGGTGCTGGGCCTAAATTTATGACAATGGACTGTTGCAGTGGTGGCTGACGTGAAGCCTGATTCTCTGCTATGACATGCAGACTGATTCTCTGCTGACATGAAGCCAGATCGTCTGTTACGGGACCTCTCTGCTCTGCCTGTGTGCTAGGCCTAAATATATGCCAATGGACTGTTGCAGTGGTGGGTGACGTGAAGCCTCATTCTCTGCTATGACATGCAGACTGATTCTCTGCTGACATGAAGCCAGATTGTCTGTTACGGGACCTCTCTGCTCTGCCTGTGTGCTAGGCCTAAATATATGCCAATGGACTGTTGCAGTGGTGGGTGACGTGAAGCCTCATTCTCTGCTATGACATGCAGACTGATTCTCTGCTGTCATGAAGCCAGATTGTCTGTTACGGGACCTCTCTGCTCTGCCTGTGTGCTAGGCCTAAATATATGCCAATGGACTGTTGCAGTGGTGGCTGACGTGAAGCCTCATTCTCTGCTATGACATGCAGACTAATTCTCTGCTGACATGAAGCCAGATTGTCTGTTACGGGACCTCTCTCCTCTGCCTGGGTGCTGGGCCTAAATTTATGACAATGGACTGTTGCAGTGGTGGCTGACGTGAAGCCTGATTCTCTGCTATGACATGCAGACTGATTCTCTGCTGACATGAAGCCAGATCCTCTGTTACGGGACCTCTCTCCTCTGCCTGGGTGCTGGGCCTAAATTTATGACAATGGACTGTTGCAGTGGTGGCTGACGTGAAGCCTGATTCTCTGCTATGACATGCAGACTGATTCTCTGCTGACATGAAGCCAGATCCTCTGTTACGGGACCTCTCTCCTCTGCCTGGGTGCTGGGCCTAAATTTATGAAAATGGACTCTTACAGTGGTGGGTGACGTGAAGCCTGATTCTCTGCTATGACATGAAGACTGATTCTCTGCTGACATGAAGCCAGATTGTCTGTTACGGGACCTCTCTCCTCTGCCTGGGTGCCGGGGCCTAAATATCTGAGAATGGACTGTTCCAGTGGTGGGTGACGTGAAGCCTCATTCTCTGCTATGACATGCAGACTGATTCTCTGCTGACATGAAGCCAGATTGTCTGTTACGGGACCTCTCTGCTCTGCCTGTGTGCTAGGCCTAAATATATGCCAATGGACTGTTGCAGTGGTGGGTGACGTGAAGCCTCATTCTCTGCTATGACATGCAGACTGATTCTCTGCTGTCATGAAGCCAGATTGTCTGTTACGGGACCTCTCTGCTCTGCCTGTGTGCTAGGCCTAAATATATGCCAATGGACTGTTGCAGTGGTGGCTGACGTGAAGCCTCATTCTCTGCTATGACATGCAGACTAATTCTCTGCTGACATGAAGCCAGATTGTCTGTTACGGGACCTCTCTCCTCTGCCTGGGTGCTGGGCCTAAATTTATGACAATGGACTGTTGCAGTGGTGGCTGACGTGAAGCCTGATTCTCTGCTATGACATGCAGACTGATTCTCTGCTGACATGAAGCCAGATCCTCTGTTACGGGACCTCTCTCCTCTGCCTGGGTGCTGGGCCTAAATTTATGACAATGGACTGTTGCAGTGGTGGCTGACGTGAAGCCTGATTCTCTGCTATGACATGCAGACTGATTCTCTGCTGACATGAAGCCAGATCCTCTGTTACGGGACCTCTCTCCTCTGCCTGGGTGCTGGGCCTAAATTTATGAAAATGGACTCTTACAGTGGTGGGTGACGTGAAGCCTGATTCTCTGCTATGACATGAAGACTGATTCTCTGCTGACATGAAGCCAGATTGTCTGTTACGGGACCTCTCTCCTCTGCCTGGGTGCCGGGGCCTAAATATCTGAGAATGGACTGTTCCAGTGGTGGGTGACGGGAAGCCAGATTCTCTGCTATGGAACCTCTCTCCAATTGATTTTGGTTAATTTTTATTTATTTAATTTTTATTTTAATTAATTTCCCTATCCACATTTGTTTGCAGGGGATTTACCTACATGTTGCTGCCTTTTGCAGCCCTCTAGCCCTTTCCTGGGCTGTTTTACAGCCGTTTTAGTGCCGAAAAGTTCGGGTCCCCATTGACTTCAATGGGGTTCGGGTTCGGGACGAAGTTCGGATCGGGTTCGGATCCCGAACCCGAACATTTCCGGGATGTTCGGCCGAACTTCTCGAACCCGAACATCCAGGTGTTCGCTCAACTCTAGTCACATGGCCTAGGACCAGCTTAGCTCTAAAGAACCACAGAATACAGGTTGCTGTGAAGCCAACACTTTGCAGTGTAGAAGTAGTTCAGGAAGCATGGGTGGGCCAGTTGTGCAGGAAAACAGTTCTTTACTTAATAATTTAAATGCAAGCAGATCAGGACAGTTCTTGCAGTTGTTCCCAATATGCACTTTTCCACAGAAACTAAAGGTTTCACAGCTGAACAAGTTGATAATAGACTAAGGTGTCTTTTTAAAGTATTGCTTCTTACTCTGCCATTCATTAGCTGTCTCTGACATAAGCATCCAGACAAGGGTGTATATTTTAGATAATTTAATGGAACCAATTGATTCCAATTATGGTAGGCAAACTGTTCTGCACTTTCTTCCCACAAGACGCATCACAACGGGCCAAACTGTTATTTGGCATGTTCAGGCACCAGATGCAACTCCTGAACATGGATTCCATGGAGGCAATAAGACCTTTTAGACAAGTTATCTTTACTGGACTTTCTCTATACCTATTCTGTATATCTGATAGAAATGTACAGTAGGTCCAGGTCAAAGCTCAGCAGCATGTGCACAGCCACCACTAGATTGAGCTAGTGATATAGAGCTCAGTCTGGCCTGAACTCATCTCTCTAGAATATTCCTCCCTTTCCATATCACTAGCTCAATCTAGTGGTGGCTGTGCATATGGTCTATCAATGCCTTGTGCAAATACAAGCATATACAGCAATGAACAGATTTAAGTAAAGCACATTTTAGGCTACTTTCACACTAGCGTTCGGTTGTCCGCTTGAAGGATCCGTTTGAAGGCTCTTCCAAGCGGCCACGAACGGATCCATACGGCCCCAATGCATTCTGAATGGATGCGGATCCGCTCAGAATGCATCAGTCTGGCAGCGTTTGGCCTCCGTTCCGCTCAGCAGGCGGACACCCGAACGCAGCTTGCAGAGTTTTGGTGTCCGCCTGGCCGTGCGGAGGCGTACGGATCCATTCATAGTTACAATGGAAGTCAATGGGGACGGATCCGTCTGTCATGGCTCCGCTTTGACACGGATCCGTTCGAAAACGTTCATGTTTCTGCGCATGCCCAGTAACTTCCTGTCCCTCCCCCTCATCTGTCCCTCCCCTCATCGTCGGCCATTTTGGATAATCGACTTGCTGAGACTGGTAAGTGTATGAAGTTTTGTCTGTTTGTCTATCTCTCTTTTTTTACTATCTATCCATCTATCTATCTATCTCTCTCTCTATCTCTAGGGTGGGGGGGCTGCTGGCACTTGGGAAGGGGTGTGTGTGTCTGGAACAATGGGAGCCGCTGGCACTGGTGGTGTGGGCTGCTTTTATGGGGGGGCTTCTGGCACCGGGGGGGAGGGCGCGTGTGGCTGGAACTGTGGTTGCTGCTGGCACTGCGGGGGTGTTTGTGGCTGGAACAGTGCGGTTTGCTGGCACTGCGGGGGTGTTTGTGGCTGGAACTGTGCGGTTTGCTGGCACTGCGGGGGTGTTTGTGGCTGGAACTGTTCGGTTTGCTGGCACTGCGGGGGTGTTTGTGGCTGGAACTGTGCGGTTTGCTGGCACTGCGGGGGTGTTTGTGGCTAGAACTTTGTTTGCTGCTGGCACTGCGGGGGTGTTTGTGGCTGGAACTGTGCGGTTTGCTGGCATTGCAGGGGTGTTTGTGGCTGGAACTGTGCGGTGCTTCTGGATGGAACTGCAGGGTTTTTTGTGGCTGGAACTGTGCGGTGCTTCTGGCAGTGCGGGGGTGTTTGTGGCTGGAACTGTGGGGGCTGCTGGCATTGGGGGGGCTCTGGGCACTGTGGGAGAGTTGTTTGGAACTGGGAGCCTGATGTCATTGTGGGGGGCTGCTGGCACTATGCGGGGCTGCTGTCTCTCGGGGTGTTTATGTAACTTGGGGGGATTATGGCTTCTGTCGGATTAATTTTTTAAATTATTTTATTATTAGGGTCGTTCCAAAAAAGAAAAAGAAAAAAGAAAGACATCTGCGGTGGGGAAGCCCATATCCATATTTTAAAAAGTAAGTATTAAAAAAAACTAAAAAAATGTTGATATATGAGGAAATAGTGCTCTACAAGTTCCTTTAATGTTATCTGCATTTTGTCTGGTATTCTGTTGCGTACAGATGTCATCTAAGAAGACATCGATCGACTGGCGTAACCCACCCAGAAGGCGCCGCCATATCCAGTGGCCCGTAAGTATAAAATCAACACTTGGACTTTTTACTGTTTGTTTCGTTGCATTAATCAGTATGTGCTCTTATTATAGATTTCTTCATCATCTTCAACGGAGGGCTCTCCAGAAGTGGCTGCCGGGGCCAGCTCACCAGCGTCCAGGGGAGGTGGACCAAGCCCGGACCGGGGCTGTCAAGAAGTAAGTATATATATATATATATATATTTCTTAAAAATTGGTTTAAGTACGGTCTTCTAAATTTTTTTTTATTTGTATTAGCAATCTGCACCTAGAGCCGCCAGCGAGGATCCCCCAGTCGCCTCCAGAGTCCGCGGGAATGATCGTGGCGGTCGTAGACGTGTAAGTATTGAATTTAGTAGTTTTAATTAGCATTTTGTATTAGGATTTACATTACATTTTGTATTTCCTTTTTTTTCAGGGTTCCCTAGGCTCCACCAGGGAGGATGAGGAGTTCGGGTTTCCGAGCATCGATAACCTGCTCCTCATCCGACTGGTGGAGGCACGTCCAGCGTTATGGGACCACGCCGACCGCCACCACGCCGATTATCGCCTTACCCAGCGGCTCTGGAGGGACATCTCTGCAGAAGTTTTAGAGACCTGGGGGGATCTAGATGCGGCGGCTCAGGAGAAATATGGTAAGTAAAACAATATGCATTTTAATAAATTAAAATATTCTTGTTTTCCTTTCATCATGCTGATTTTAGTTTTTATTGTTTTTTTCCATAGTCAAACTGGTTATAACGCGTTGGCGATCTATCCGGGACCGCTTCAGGAGGGATTATAACAAGGAGGGTCAGGCCCCGGGTGGCTCCGGAGGAACCTCAGGGGCCACATACATCCATACGGCGGCCCTGGGGTTCCTACGAAAGGCTATGGCACCAAAAAGGTAAATATTTATAACAACTGTTTAAAAAATTAATTGTAAAGGGGCTGTCCGAGACAGGGTAGCGTTTGGCTCCCCTGTTTTAGACAGCCCCCCACAGTCAGATGGACCACTGTTCTCTCCGTCTGAGTGTAAGGGGCTGTCTGAGACAGGGTAGCGTTTGGCTCCCCTGTTTTAGACAGCCCCCCACAGTCAGATGGACCACTGTTCTCTCCGTCTGAGTGTAAGGGGCTGTCTGAGACAGGGTAGCGTTTGGCTCCCCTGTTTTGGACAGCCCCCCACAGTCAGATGGACCACTGTTCTCTCCGTCTGAGTGTAAGGGGCTGTCTGAGACAGCAGAGCGTTTGGCTCCCCTGTTTTGGACAGCCCCCCACAGTCAGATGGACCACTGTTCTCTCCGTCTGAGTGTAAGGGGCTGTCTGAGACAGCAGAGCGTTTGGCTCCCCTGTTTTGGACAGCCCCCCACAGTCAGATGGACAACTGTTCTCTCCGTCTGAGTGTAAGGGGCTGTCTGAGACAGGGTAGCGTTTGGCTCCCCTGTTTTGGACAGCCCTCCACAGTCAGATGGACCACTGTTCTCTCCGTCTGAGTGTAAGGGGCTGTCTGAGACAGCAGAGCGTTTGGCTCCCCTGTTTTGGACAGCCCCCCACAGTCAGATGGACCACTGTTCTCTCCGTCTGAGTGTAAGGGGCTGTCTGAGACAGTGGAGCGTTTGGTGGCGGTCGGCGTGGTCCCATAACGCTGGACGTGCCTCCACCAGTCGGATGAGGAGCAGGTTATCGATGCTCGGAAACCCGAACTCCTCATCCTCCCTGGTGGAGCCTAGGGAACCCTGAAAAAAAAGGAAATACAAAATGTAATGTAAATCCTAATACAAAATGCTAATTAAAACTACTAAATTCAATACTTACACGTCTACGACCGCCACGATCATTCCCGCGGACTCTGGAGGCGACTGGGGGATCCTCGCTGGCGGCTCTAGGTGCAGATTGCTAATACAAATAAAAAAAAATTTAGAAGACCGTACTTAAACCAATTAAGAAATATGGTAAGTAAAACAATATGCATTTTAATAAATTAAAATATTCTTGTTTTCCTTTCATCATGCTGATTTTAGTTTTTATTGTTTTTTTCCATAGTCAAACTGGTTATAACGCGTTGGCGATCTATCCGGGACCGCTTCAGGAGGGATTATAACAAGGAGGGTCAGGCCCCGGGTGGCTCCGGAGGAACCTCAGGGGCCACATACATCCATACGGCGGCCCTGGGGTTCCTACGAAAGGCTATGGCACCAAAAAGGTAAATATTTATAACAACTGTTTAAAAAATTAATTGTAAAGGGGCTGTCCGAGACAGGGTAGCGTTTGGCTCCCCTGTTTTAGACAGCCCCCCACAGTCAGATGGACCACTGTTCTCTCCGTCTGAGTGTAAGGGGCTGTCTGAGACAGCAGAGCGTTTGGCTCCCCTGTTTTGGACAGCCCCCCACAGTCAGATGGACCACTGTTCTCTCCGTCTGAGTGTAAGGGGCTGTCTGAGACAGGGTAGCGTTTGGCTCCCCTGTTTTGGACAGCCCCCCACAGTCAGATGGACCACTGTTCTCTCCGTCTGAGTGTAAGGGGCTGTCTGAGACAGCAGAGCGTTTGGCTCCCCTGTTTTGGACAGCCCCCCACAGTCAGATGGACCACTGTTCTCTCCGTCTGAGTGTAAGGGGCTGTCTGAGACAGCAGAGCGTTTGGCTCCCCTGTTTTGGACAGCCCCCCACAGTCAGATGGACAACTGTTCTCTCCGTCTGAGTGTAAGGGGCTGTCTGAGACAGGGTAGCGTTTGGCTCCCCTGTTTTGGACAGCCCTCCACAGTCAGATGGACCACTGTTCTCTCCGTCTGAGTGTAAGGGGCTGTCTGAGACAGCAGAGCGTTTGGCTCCCCTGTTTTGGACAGCCCCCCACAGTCAGATGGACCACTGTTCTCTCCGTCTGAGTGTAAGGGGCTGTCTGAGACAGTGGAGCGTTTGGCTCCCCTGTTTTGGACAGCCCCCTATGCTATACGGTAGACATAGCATAGAACATGGATGTTTTATTTAAAGAACAATTCCTAACTTTCCTTTTTTTTTTCCTACAGAAGTGCCAGCACCACTCGGGAGCCTGACCAACCTCCTGAGGCGGAACCAGTACAGATCGCCAGCGCCAGCCCTCCTGTCCCTGATGCATCGGCTCAGGATAATCCGGGTCCCCTACCGGGTCCCTCCGCTCAACAGAGGCTCTTAGGTTTCCGTCAAAATTTAAGAGCCCTGGTGAGCGGGCAGAGATCTGGTAGGCCAAGTCGAGCCGATTATGCAAACCTTGTAGAGGTCGTTTCCGACGCTCTAGAAGGTTTTGCCCGACATCAAATGGAGTTTGGTGCTGACTTGATTCGCCGCTGGGAAGGGGCGGAGTCGGCGCATCAACGCAGCCCAAACTACCATTATGGGCTAAACATGATCGGTTGGATGGACTCAATGACGCCCGAGCAATTACATCAGTTTAAAATCATGGTAGAGAACGGGTCATGGGAAATCATCATTATATTTTATTTATTTATTTATTGACATAAAAAATAAATAAAAAAAATTATACTTTACTGCACTGTGTCTGTCTTTTTATTGTCCTGTACAGGGAACATTGGCACTCTAGCTGTGTTGAAATAAAAACTACCCTAGTCTCACTACTGTGCGTTTATTACAACACCCTTGGTAGTTTTTATATCAAAACAGCATTAGTGCCAATGTCGTAAGATCCATTAAAACCTGACCATCAATAATGAGCTAAATTTTGGCTCTTTATTGATCGTAGAACCTATGATTGGCACATGAGCAAGCAAATGCTTGTTCATTGTTCAATCTTGTGCCCTTTCATATGAGCCCTTGTGGGAGTCACGGTCTGTCAGCATCATCAGGAATTCATTAATTGTGATTTTAACGTTTAATGATTTCCCGATGACGCTAAAATAACTAGTGTGATTACCACAAGGGACACGCAAGGGACATAGAGTTTTTAAAGGGGTATTCACATAGACAATGGGGGGATTTCACTTGAATATGCCCCCATTGTCTGATAGGTGTGGGTAACATTGGTAGGACCCGCACCTATATTGAGAACGGAGCGGGGAGCACAGTTGCTGTAGGACACATTTCCCATGGTATGTCCACCGCCAAACGCTAATCCCCGCCTCAACTATAGAAATGGATGGAGGGCGGCAGCGCAGTGCGACCTCATCAACTTTCTTAGCTTCGTTCTCAATATATGTGAGGGTACCAGCCGTGGGACCCGCGCCTATAAGACAATGTAGGTATATCATTAAAGTGGTATGCCCCCATTGTATGAGATGAGAAAACCCCTTTAAGGCCTCTTGCACACGACTGTATGCCACAAGAGACATATGGTCCGTGAGCGGGCCATATGTCCCATAGTGGCATTGATCGTGCACACGAGAGTACACAGCATCATAGTGTACAATCATCCTGTGCAAGTTGAGCTGCCCGCGGGGATATAGTCTTGCACTAATAGATCATATGAGTGCAGGACAATAGCCCAGTTTGCGGCACAACATGGTCAGCATCATGATGCTCTGTACTCCTGTACGTATTATCAATGACGATCAGGGACATATGGCCCGCTAACGAACACTATACATCTTTATAAGTGCATGTAGTCGTGTACAAGAGTCCGAAAGGTGTGGTCCATTATCAAAGTCGGACCAGCTTTGGAACTTCAACAAGATAGCCATGGAGAAATATAGGAGCATTACAACCCTATAGATCTCAATACATGAAGATGGAACCTAGAGATGCTTTTCCTTTCAAAACGGATCCGCTAAACGGATGTCAAAACGGAAACCAACGTGACAAACGGATCCGTAATACAGACGGATCCGTACAAACGGATCCGTCTGAATTGCTTCCGTTTGGCTCCGTTTAGTCAGTTTATTGACGGATCCGTTTGAAATGCCGTTCAAGCGGATCCGTGAAACGCTAGTGTGAAAGTAGCCTTAACTCTTTCCTTTGCACTTTTTCAATGTATTGCGGCTCTGGAGCAGAATGCTGCACAACTGCAAGGAGGTTCTCCAACTGCAAGAGCCAGGAGCTAGTTGTCAGTTAAAGCTTAACTCCCCATAAAGAAGACAGAGATGGTTTATTACTGTTCCTGCCTTCCACATCACTGTATATGCAGTGCTCAATGAGTGCTGTGTATACAAATCAGCAAGCAGCCATGACTAGTGTTGATCGAGCACCAAAGTGCTCGGGTGCTCTACCAAGCACCTGAGCACAATGGAAGTCAATGGGAGAACCCAAGCATTAAACCAGGCACCCCCTACTCTGAAGAGGGGAGGGTGTCTGGTTCTTAGTAAAAGTTCAGAAATTGATGAAGACACCACTGAAAGGGTTCGGGAACATCATGGGGAGGATTTCTGGATGCATCTTGGACTCCCAGGTTGCTGCTGGGAAAGATGTTGTCCGAGTAGTACGCCAATTTTACAGACTGGCAATAATACACACAAAACCAAAGATAAAATCGATTTTAGAGGAAAAATTGTTTGGAAACATTCTTTCCTGTATATTTACTTGCAAATAAAGTGCAAGTGCTGCCAAAAATTACAAGGAAGAGGTACTCCGATAAAACCTGTATATCACATATAGGAGGGCCTCATTCACATCGTGGTACAATTTTTCAGGTAGTGGGACTCCTAAACTCATAAACCCTATGCACTAAGTGAAAGGGCTGCCAAAAATTACAAGGAACCGGCACTCCAATACACCCTTTATTACACATAAAGGAGGGCATCATACACATCCTTGAAAAATTATGATTGCTGGCCTGCTGGTGACCCTCAAAAACATTAGGAGCAAGGGCCTGCTGGTGACCCTCAGCAGGGTCTGCTGCTGATCTGATCATTTAAAATATTAGGGATGAGGGTCTGCTGCTGAGCTGACCGTCTAAAACATTAGGGGTGAGGCCCTGCTGCTAAGATGACCATCAAAAAATTATGGTTGAGGGTCTGCTGGTGAGCTGACTCTCTAAAACATTAGGGGCAAGGGCCTGCTGCTGATATGACCATGGGAAATATTATGGTTAAGGGCCTGCTGCTGAGCTTACCATCGAAAAAATTGTGTTTGAGGGCCTGCTGCTGAGCTGACCATAGACAAATATTATGGTTGAGGGCATGCTGCTGAGCTGACCATAGAAAAATTATGATTGAGGGCCTGCTGTTGAGCTGACCCTCTAAAACATTAGGAGCGAGGGCAGCCTAATAAGCATGTTGATATAATGGAGGAGGAGGACAAGAAAAAGAAGATTGAACCATATACCCTTTTTTGTGGTAGAAGGAGTGCATGGGAATACAGTGTATTCAATTCACCATAAAAGCCACATTTAAAGTGCCTTTATGTTCATCCACTTTCCTCTGGTGGAGTAGAGAAGTCAGGGGCAATCCAGGCCTTGTTCCTTTTGATAAGAGTCAACCTGTCAGCATTTTCAGTTGACAGTTGGATGTGCTTACCTGTTATTATGTCCCCAGCAGCACTAAATACCTGCTCTGACAAAACGCTGGCGGCAGGGCAGGCCAGCACCTCCAAGGCGTAGAGCGCCAGTTCGTGCCACGTGTCCAGATTGGACACCCAATAGTTGTAAGGCACAGAGGGATCATTGAGGACGCTGACACGGTCTGCTATGTACTCCACTATATTCCAAAATTTTTCTCTCCTTGTGACACTAGGCCGCACATCAGGGTGAGGGTGCTGGCAGGGTGTCATGAAACTGTCCCCGGCCTTGGAGAGTGTTGCCTTGCCTCTGTTGGAACTGCTGTGTGTTCCTCTCGTCTCCCCTCCTTGGTTGCCCAAGGAACTATGTACTCTGCCGCCAGCATTGTCAGCTCGTCGTCTCCACCTACAGGAATGAGAGATGAGAAGTTTTCTTGTAGTGGGGGTCTAGAAGGGTGAACAACCAGCAATTGGTGTTGTCCAAAATGTGTATAACGCGAGGGTCACGGGAAAGGCAGCCTAACATAAAGTCAGCCATGTTTGCCAGAGTCTTAACAGACAAGACTTCGCTATCCTTATCAGGAGGATGACTCTCAATCTCCTCATCCTCTTTCTCCTCTTCGGCCCATACACGCTGAACAGATGGAATAAACCTGCTGTGGGTACTACCCTCTGTAGCGGAGGCAACCGTCTCCTGCTCCTCCTCATCATCATCATCCAATTTGCGCTTAGAAGTGAGGGTGGTCTGGCTATCACACTGTGTACTGTCTTCCCCCATTTACACCTATTCCACATGCAAAGTGTCCGCCTTTATTGTGAGCAGCGAGCGTTTCAGTAGACACAGAAGTGGGATGGTGACGCTGATAATAGTGGCATCGCTGCTCACCATCTGTGTTGATTCCTCAAAGTTGCGCAAAACCTCACAGAGGTCAGACATCCATGCCCACTCATCGCTTGTGAAGAGTGGAAGCTGACTGGAAAGGCGACGACCATGTTGCAGCTGGTATTCCACTACTGCCCTATGCTGCTCACAAAGCCTGGCCAACATGTGGAACATGGAGTTCCAGCGCGTGCTCCCGTCGCACAACAGTTGGTGAGCTAGCAATTGCAAGCGCTGCAGCAGCGTTGCCAGACTGGCGGCACCTGTAGATGATTTTCGGAAATGGGCACTTACGCGGCGCACCTTCACCAGTAGTTTAGGCAAATTGGAGTAGGTTTTGAGAAACCGCTGAACCACTAAGTTGAACACGTGGGCTATGCATGTTATGTGTGTGAGCTTGCCGAACTCCAAAGCGGCCACCAAGTTACGGCCATTATCAGACACAACCATGCCTGGTTCTAGGTTGAGTGGCAAACGCTACAGCTCAGTCTGGTCCCTTACACTCTGCCACAGCTCTGCGGCGGTGGCGGAAATTCTGATGTAAGTAGGGCCCGCAATCCTTGGCGTCAGTAGCACCTGTGCCATCCCAGGGTACGACTTGCTCCCGACCTCCACAAGGTTCACTCAGTGTGCTGTCAGGGAAATGTAGTGTCCCTGGCCACAAGCACTTGTCCATGTGTCAGTCGTTAAGTGAACCTTCCCAATATCTGCATTGATCAGTGCATAGGTGATGTCACGGGACACATGCTGGTGTAAGGTGAGGACTTCACACCGGGAAAAATAGTGGCGGCTGGGGACTGCGTAACGAGGGATGGCCGCCGCCATCAGGCTGCGGAAAGCCTCAGTGTCCACAAGTCTAAATTACAACATTTCCAGGGCCAGCAATTTGGAAAGGTGCGCATTTAGTGCTATGGCCTGTGGGTGGGTGGCTGAGTATTTGTGCTTTTGTTCGTAGGCCTGGGGTATGGACATCTGTATGCTGCGCTGGGACACAGAAGTGGATGTGCTAGCTGATGGTGCTTGTGAAGGTCCAGTTGCAGGGCGTGAGGCATCAGGGCCTGCGTCTTGGACATGGGATTGGCCAGCATGTAACACAGGTGAAGAGGAGGCAGTGGTGTAACCCGCAGACACTGATTGTGTACCCAGGCTTCGGCACACCTATTAGGGTGCTTTGATGGCATGTGGCGGATCATGCTGGTGGTGGTGAGGTTGCTCGTGTTCACGCCCCTGTTCATTCTGGTATGGCACAGGTTGCAAATAACAATTCTTTTATCGTCCGCATTTTACTCAAAAAAGTGCCAGACTGCTGAACACCTACCCCTTGGCAAGGGAGATTTCCGCAAGAGGGTGCTCTTGGGAACAGTTGCGGCCCTGTTTGGTGTCGCCCGCCTTCTCCCTTTTGCCACCCCACTGCCTCTTCCAGCCTGTTGCGGTGCTGCCGATCCCTCCCCCTCTGTACTGCTGTCCTCGCTCAGCTTGCCACCTTCCCAGGTTGGGTCAATGATTTCATTTGGGCATCGGTGCACATAATCTCCTTATGTACCTCTTCAAGCAAGCTTGCAGAGAGGTCCAAATGAAGGAATGGGATTGAAAAGAGCTCCTCGGAATATCCAAGTGTGGGATCACTTGTTTGGCAAGACTCTCCATGGTGGGAGGAAGGAGGATCAAGGTGAGGATTGTGTTGACCAGACTCTTGGCTACTGAGACTGGATTTGGTGGAAGACAGGGTGGTGCTTAACCGACTGGAAGCATTATCTGCTGCAATCCAACCGACCACCTGGTCGCACTGGTCTGACTTCAAGAGTGGTGTCCTGCGCTGCCCTGCAAACTGGGACATGAAGCTAGGTATTGTGGAAGAGTGTGTTCCCTTACGTCCTACCAGCAGCACAGATGGGGTTAACTGCCCCCCTGTGGACTGGTAGGACCGGCGGAATTTTTAATGAGCCCAAAGACCTAAACCAATAAAAGAACTCCAGCTCCCTTAAAGGGAGGGGTTCATCCCCCAGCCCACCGTGTTTTTTTCTGTCCTTTGGACAGGTGGACTGGCGAGTTTTCTCCCTGGTTTATTTATTTTAGACAGGGTGTTTTGGGACGTTAGCGTGACCTGAGAAGGTCTCCTTTAGTCCCCTATGGGGGATGCGCTTATTTTTTTGCGCCCCATTGCAGTGTGGTTTCACCTGCTCACAGTTCGTCCCTCCGTCTTCTCCCCTGCGATAGCCGGCAGCGCTCCGTAGCTTGCCTGGGCGCCGCCATAACCGGAAGTGACGCGGACCTAGCGCGACGTCACTTCCGGTTTCCCCGGCGTCTGCCGAACGGGGTTCGGCTGTTGTTTTTCTTATGCGCAGGGGGGAATAGGTGATGGGGGGACACTCTCACTTAGGCTTAGGCCTTCTTTCCCCCTTTTTTAACAAGGGAAGGCTGTTTTGTATAGCTGTGTCAGGGGGAGGTTTTAGCCCTGAGCTTCACCACTCCCCTGGGCGGAGCTATCCTATTTAAGCTCCCTGATTCCCTCAGTCGGTCTCTGGCTGCGCTGCTTTAACAAGCTAGCTCCAGAGTCTCCTGTCATTTGTGAGACATTGCCTTCAGACCGGTCTTTTTTGCTTTAACAGCTATCTTTGCTCTCTCCTCTGGTTCGTGCTAATCTGGAGGGTTTTTTCTTTATTTCCATTTTTTTATGATGTTAAAATTTCTCTCCTTTTATTTCCTTGTAGCTATGGCCTCTCCTGCAGAGCCCGATCAGCCACGGAAATTAGCCGCCAAGAGGAGACACCTGGCTTGCTATGATTGCAATACGCCTCTTGAGGACAGCTGCCCATTTTCCAGATGCAACAGCTGTCGTTCCGCCACTGCTACTGAGCCTTCAATGCAGGATATGTACCAGTGGGCTAAGACTTATGTCGACGACTCCATCAAGGGGGTCGTAAGTCTCCTTAACGAGAGACTACCCGTTCCCTCCCATATACCTATGGAGGTGCCCGCCCCCACCGATAGGCCTATGCCCCTTTCTGTGGGGTCATCTTCCTCGGATGAGGAAGAAGCGACTTCTGGCTTCTTTCCGCCGGAAAAGACCCAGAAGCTTCTAAGGTCCATCAGGTCGGGGGACCATGATGTTGACGTAGGGGAGTCTTCCGATCCCGCCTGCCGGACCCAGCGGGTCTTTAGGGCAGATGAGACCCTTCTCTCTGTGATGCGCACGGAGTGGAAAAAGCCAGAAAAAGGCCCAGTCCTTACCAGGAAGTTCAAACAAATGTTTCCTATGGCTATACCCTTAGTGGAATCATGGGGTTCCATTCCTAAGGTGGACATGGCGATTGCCAAGTTGTCCAGGCGCACTCTGGTCCCTGCAGATGATGGGTCTAGCCTGCAGGACCCCCTAGATAGGAGGGCAGAGTGCACCCTCAGAAGAGGTTACTCGGCGGCCGCAGCCTCGGCCTCGACTTCTATTGCTGCCACAGAGGTCTCCTCCTTCCTCAGAACCAAGCTGAACCAGATCCAGACGGATGTTGACCAGAGTGTCTCTCGGGATGATATCCTTGCTGCCTTTAAGTCCGTCAACCTAGCCATGGATTTTCTCTGTGACACAGCTCAACTCCAATTAAAATTGGCGGCCAAGACTATGGCTTTAGTGTCTGCCGCCAGGAGACCTCTGTGGCTCAAACCGTGGAACGCGGATAACGCGTCCAAATACAACCTCTGTGGGCTCCCCTTTGAACCGAATCGTCTATTCGGATCTGAGCTAGACACCATTATGGAGGGTCTATCAGACAAAAAGGGGAAGAGCCTTCCCCAACAGCCCTTTCGAGGCAGGGGAAGACAAGCCCGCGGAGGCCGACCAGGACAGCAGGGACGTAAGGATTGGGGGGGACCGCCTAGAAAGTTTTCTAGGCGTTCCCGCAAACCCACCAGGGAGCCCTCCTGACTATGGGCCTCTCAGAGGCTCTTGGATAAACCCTGCTATCCCTGCCGTTACGCCTCTGGATTTTCCCGTACCCCTCCCCCACCTTTCTGTGGGGGGGCGTCTTCTCCACTTCAGCCACGTATGGGCCCAGGAAATCCGGGACCCCTGGGTCCAAAATATAGTAGCCGTCGGCTATCTAATAGACCTTATTTCTCCCCCCCCAGGAAGATTCACTGCCACACGCAGTTTTTTGCCAACCAGGCAAAGGGTCTTGGAAGCCTATATCCAAGACTACCTTTCCAAGGGAGCCCTGGAGGAGGTACCGGCAGGGGAGAAGGGTCTAGGGATTTATTCTCCAGTTTTCCTGGTACCCAAAAAGACAGGAGATCTTCGGATGATTATAGATTTGAGATTTCTCAATCGTTTCATAAGGAGGACCAGGTTCCGTATGGAAACCATAAGGTCAGTCAGCCACCTCCTCAACCCTGGGGATGTGATGGCTACTCTGGACCTCAAAGATGCTTACCTCCACATCCCGATCCATCCTTCCTCCCGGAAGTTTCTCAGGATCGCGGTCCAGATATCAGGAGTGTGCAAACATTTCCAGTTTGCCGCCCTTCCCTTCGGAATCTCGTCTGCCCCCCTGATCTTCACCAAGGTGGTAGTATCGGTTGTGGCAGCATTGAGACTCCAAGGTCTGACCATTGTCCCTTACCTGGACGACTGGCTTCTTTTAGCCCCTTCAGTCCCGCTACTTTCCCACCATCTTCATGTCGCAATTTCTTTTCTGCTCCGCCTAGGCTGGATAGTCAACTGGTCGAAGTCGAACGTGAGCCCTTCGACTTCTATCCATTATCTGGGATTCATAATCGACTCTCTGCAGATGTCCCTCCAGTTGACACCGGAAAGAAGAATGCGGATTCAGGACCTAGCAAGGTTCCTTTATGTACCACGACGAGTCTCCATACGGACCCTCATGAAGATGGTGGGGCTCATGTCAGCGGCTGCGGATGCAGTCCCTTGGGCTTTATGGCACCTCCGACCTCTTCAATCGGAGGTCTTAAGCAAATGGAACGGCAGCCCCAAGGGGCTAGATTCCCTGTGCTCCCTATCCAACCAAACCCGGAATTCCCTCAGATGGTGGTTCCATCTACCAGAAGGGAAGTCTATGACCCAACCAGCTTGGCTCATATTGACCACGGACGCGTCCCTTGTAGGCTGGGGCGCTCATCTAGACGGGTCCCCAGTTCGGGGATCCTGGTCTCCTCAGGAGCGGCATCTTTCTTCAAACCTCCGCGAGATGCGTGCTATCCGGCTAGCCCTCCTTCACTTCGCCCCTTGGATTCGGGGCAAAGCAGTGAAAGTCCAGTCAGACAATATGACTGCCGTGCTTTATATAAACAAGCAGGGAGGCACAAGATCCATACCCCTTCTTTTAGAGATTGGGGTAATTCTTCGGTGGGCAGAGCTGAACCTATCCCATCTATCCGCCACTCACATCAGAGGCTCCCTCAATGTCATCGCGGACCGCCTAAGTCGCGGCCTACCGACCATGGAATGGTCATTACATCCGGAGATCTTCAAACAATTAGTCCTCAGGTGGGGGATGCCAGAGGTGGATCTCATGGCAACCAAGTTCAACGCCAAGGTACAGAGGTTCTGTTCCCTTTACAGGGAGGACAACCCCCTGGCGATAGATGCTCTGACAATACCGTGGAGGTTCAGGCTGGCGTATATCTTCCCTCCCTTTTCCATGATTCCGAGGGTATTGATGAAAATCCGTCAGGATCAGGCCTCGGTAATAGCCATCATACCGTTTTGGCCCAGGAGATCCTGGTTTACCCAGCTCATTCAGATGAGTCGGGGACAATATTGGAGACTCCCCCCGGAGCAGACCCTGGTGTCGTGGGACACTCATCTCTGCCCAGATCTGCACAGATTCAACCTGACAGCCTGGAGGTTGACCAGTCCCTTCCCAGAGTAGAAGGGCTCTCTGAGTCGGTCCTGAGAACATTATCGCATTCCAGAGCAGAGTCTACCAGAAAGGCCTACTCCCGGATTATGAGGATCTTCACCTCTTGGTGTAGCTCCAATCAGGTGGCATTTGCAGATCCGCCCCTCGCAGCGATCCTACAGTTCCTTCAGGATGGGATAGACAGAGGTCTCTCCCCTTCTACCCTGAAAGTCCAAGTATTTGCCATCTCGGCCTGTCTTAACAGACCATATTCTCGGGACCCGCTCATCAAGCGCTTCCTTAAAGGAGCGGAAAGATTGAAGCCTACAATACTGAGACCCGTTCCTCAATGGGATTTGTCAGTTGTTCTTAGGGGGCTAGCATCTCCCCCCTTTGAACCCTTGGAGGAGGCAAGTTTTAAACTCTTAACACTTAAGATGGTTTTTCTTCTGGCCATAACTTCGGCCAAAAGAGTTTCGGAGCTTCAAGCTTTCTCCGCGTTATACCCTTATACCATGTTTTTACAAGATAGGGTCCTTTTGAAATTTCTACCTTACTTTAGACCTAAGGTTTCTACCTTTCAAAATATTAATCAGGTAGTCTCTCTTCCTGTATTACTCTCTGCCTCCTCCCCAGATGCTCCTGTCCGACATCCACTGGACATAGCTAGATGCCTTCAGATCTATGTGGATAGATCCAAAGAGTTCAGGATGGATGAAAATCTCTTTATCCTGTTTGCCGGTAAGTCAAAAGGCCGTAAAGCGTCTAAGACGACCATTAGTCGCTGGGTTAAGGAAGCCATTAGGGAAGCCTTCATTTCCCAAGCCTTAGATCCTCCGGAGTTTGTGAGGGCCCATTCTACAAGGGCCGTAGCTACCTCTGTGGCGGAAAGAAATCTTCTCCCCCTAGAGTTGATCTGCAAGGCAGCTTCCTGGAGCTCGGAGTCTACCTTCATCTCCCATTATAGGATCGATGCTAGGATATCTGAGTTCTCGGCCTTTGGGCAGACAGTCCTTACTTCTGCCGAGCATGAGGACCCTCCCTAGGGGATTCTTCTTGCTATCTCCCCATCTGTGCTGCTGGTAGGACGTAAGGGAATCGTTAATTTCTAACGATAATTTGTTTTCCCTTAGTCCTAACAGCAGCACACAAATTTCCCGCCCTAAAGTACTTTTTTTCTTGTGACATACACGGTGGGCTGGGGGATGAACCCCTCCCTTTAAGGGAGCTGGAGTTCTTTTATTGGTTTAGGTCTTTGGGCTCATTAAAAATTCCGCCGGTCCTACCAGTCCACAGGGGGGCAGTTAACCCCATCTGTGCTGCTGTTAGGACTAAGGGAAAACAAATTATCGTTAGAAATTAACAATTTCTTGTGCTACGTCAGCAAGCACAGTTTTACCGCGCCCAGGGCCACGGCCTCTGCGTGCACCATCAGCAGTATGGCCACTTCCCCTTACTGCTCGCCTTCTGCAGATTAAATGGTATATATGATTGCAAGTATGTCACACGTACAGTAGCACAAATAAATGAAACTGAATGTCACTAATATTTAGAATGTGCAAACGTTATACAGGAGATGTAGCGCAGGTAATGTCGCTGTCACCAGCAGCAAAAAAATTTGACTGAATGTCACTGTGATATTTAGGATGCGCAAACGTTATACAGGAGATGTAGCACAGGTAATGTCGCCGCTGTCACCAGCAGCTAATAAAAAATTACAGGGAATGTTACTAATATTTATGATGTGCAAATGTAATACAGGAGATGTAGCGCTGGTAATGTCGCTGTCACCAGCAGCAAAAAAATTTAACTGAATTTCACTGATATTTATGATGCACAAAGTTATACAGGAGATGTAGCACAGGTAATGTCGCTGCTGTCAGCAAAGGCTAATAAAAAATTACAGGGAATATTACTGATATTTATGATGCGCAAAGGTTATACAGGAGATGTAGCACAGGTAATGTCGCTGCTGTCAGCAGAGGCTAATAAAAAATTACAGGGAATATTACTGATATTTATGATGCGCAAAGGTTATACAGGAGATGTAGCGCAGGTAATGTCGCTGTCACCAGCGGCTAATAAAAAATTATAGGGAATGTCACAGCTATTTGGGATGCGCACACGTTATACAGGAGATGTAGCGCAGGTAATGTCGCTGTCCGCAGTGTTTACAGTAAAAGTACACTGGATGTCACAGATATTTTTAGGATGCGCAAACGTTATACAGGAGATGTAGCGCAGGTAATGTCACTGTCCACAGCGTCTACGGAAAAAATACACTGAATGTCACAGATATTTTTAGGAAGCGCAAACGTTACACAGGAGATGTTGCGCAGAAAATATCGAGGAGGAGACTTGAGCATCACGCTCGAGCACACGAGGCATTCAGCCGAACACCGCGATGTGCTGAGTATCGCGATGCTCGAGCCGAACTGGTGTTTGCCTGAACATGCTCGATCAATCCTAGCCATGATGCTTCTTCCTCCCATGCCAACAATCATGTGATCGCTGTGTATCACTGCAACCTCTGATAGGTCTTAGCAAACTCATGTCAACTCTGCAGTCTCTAGAGGCTGTAACTGGCAATAATTTCTCAGTTCAAGTTACAAGGGAAATTTGCAATAACATTTTTTATAATGCACCCCTCTTGTATGGCCAGATGGTAGGGGAGAGTGTGTAAAATAAAAAAAGAGAAAGTAAAAAAAAAAAATAATGCCACCACAAGCTCACGCTGTGGCTTCTAGCCCGACCCCCAAAACTATATCTTGCCTATATGAAAAGACCATAACAGAAAGAAGTTTACAAAAAGGATTTTAATACATTTTTATATACATTTTCCTGAGAATAAATAAAAAAAATATATACTAAAATAAAAATGATGTGTCATGGAAAAATTAATGCAAAAATTTTATTTATCTTTAAAAAGAAAAATATAATTGCTGGCTTGTACTAAAATTAACTGCTAAAATATGTCTGGTCAAGAATGAAGAAAAATAGTTAAAGGGTCAGGAACTATGAAGGAAAATAGTTAAAGGGTCAGGAGTCAAGAGTTTTCATAAAGCTTGTGATTTGTCAGAGAGACAACAAAAGTAGGTGGGTGTCTGAGTGCAGAGAACCCCACTAATTGCTATAATGAGGAGAGAGAAGTGATTACTACAGGAGACGGGCTCAATAGAAGTCTATGGGCCTGTTTTGGTTCTGTTTCCCAACAGTAAGGAGAGAGAGTGCTTGGGGTCTCAGCACTCTCAGACTCTCAGGGGTCTCAGACCTCACCAATGAAAACTTTTGATGTCTCTATGTCTTTTCTGACCATTTAAGGCATACCCAGCAGCATAAGTACAAGTGAATATAAGAACTTTTGTAATTCCCTCATTCAGGGGAATGTGACATCTTCCTAACCAAGTTAGTTATTTGCGAAGTCGTGCGAGACTTCATTGAATAACTTTGGTACTTGAATTAAGGAAACCACTTTAAAACTTGGCTTCGGTTCTGAGGTACCAGTCAGAGCTAGAGATGAGCGAATTTCTCAAAAATTTGATTTGGCCGGTTCGCAGAATTTTTCTAAAAAAATTGTTTTGATCCAAATTTATTTGCTGCGAAACGCGTTTAAAAACTTCTATTTCCTGGCTGCAGAGAGCTTTTTGTAGTGGTGTAGAACACTGTGCCTTGCAGTAACACGCATAGGGAGTCTGCTGTGGTAGTGAAAAAATGCTCTCAGTCAGTATGACATGCATATGACAGGCGTCGCTCTTAGAATCACTGCACACTTCACTGCCAAAACTGACCAAATAACTCAACTGTGAACTCAGCCTTACAGGTCAATGTTAGCATCAAGAAGAAGTGCACTCCTTTTACACCGACAGCAACTGATTCCACATACATGTCTACAGAACCTGTTCTATTAAACGCTTATACAAGTAGAGCCCCCCGACAGAGTGGAGTGGGTGTCAGCAGTAAGTTTGTGTTGACTTCCTCTGATCCGTCAGAACAATACCCCCAAAAAAACTGATCCTGTTTGTGGAGCATCTGATTTCACTCGACCAGCATTTGGTCAGTAATCCATCAGTATTGCTAAAGCCCAAAAAAAACAGGAATGGATCCAAAACAGAAATGACATGTGAATGGAATATTTGCATGTCTTCTGTGTTTTGTACCCACTCCTGCTTTTGGCTACCAAATCATAAGCCAATTCTGATGTAAAATATGGACCATGTCATGCGGGCCTTACAGCTGTTACATAGACAGGATCCGTTATGCGTCTCATTTTTCCTTCCTTCTGACAGATCAGAAGAACAGTCAAATGAATTATGATGTCAGCCAGGCCGAACTGCAAAATAATGGCCCCGTCATAAAGTGGAGAGGGTGGGAGCAGCATTAGAAGTACACAGAGTGGTCCTATGACATAGTGGTGAGGTGGAAGCAGAATGAGGAGACCACAGAGTGAGACAATGACAGAGTCTGGAGGTGGCAGCAGCATCAGGAGTAGGCCACAGAGTGGCAAAATGACAGAGTGGAGATGGCAGCAGCATCAGGAGGCCACAGAGTGGCACAATGACCGAGTGTGGAGGTGGCAGCAGCAGCATCAGGGGGAGGTCACAGGGTGGCACAATGACAGAGTGTGGAGGTGGCGACAGCAGCATGAGGAGACAACAGGGTGGCACATTGACATAGTGTGGAGGTGGCGGCAGCAGCATCAGGAGGAGGTCACAGGTTGGCACAATGACAGTGTGGAGTTGGCACAGCATCAGGAAGCCACAGAGTGGCACAATGACATAGTGTGGAGGTGGCGGCAGCAGCATCAGGAGGAGGTCACAGGTTGGCACAATGACAGGGTGGAGGTGGCGGAAGCAGCAGCATCAGGAGGAGGCCACAGGGTGGCAGAATGACAAGTGTGGAGGTGGCACAGCAGTAGGAGGAGACCACAGGGTGGCACAATGACATAGTGCAGAGGTGGCAGCAGCAGCATCAGGAGGAGGTCACAGGTTGGCACAATGACAGTGTGGAGGTGGCAGCAGCAGCATCAGGAGGCCACAGAGTGGCACCATGACAGAGCGTGGAGGTGGCGGCAGCAGCATCAGGAGGAGGACACAGGGTGGCACAATGGCACTGTGGAGGTGGCAGCAGCATCAGGAGACCACAGAGTGTCAAGGTGACATAGTGTGGAGTTGGCAGCAGCATCAGGAGACCATAGATACAGTGATAGAATGGGGAGGTAGGTGACAATACCAGTACCTGATAAAGATGGTGGGTGAAACTTGGCATCAGATGTGTGGCATCAGGCGGGTGGCAGCATCAGAATAGTAGCTGAGGCAGGTAGCCAGAAGAAACCGGTCATTTTTGTCAAAGTGTTGGTGTGGCTCCATGGATGTTCTAGTCTGATGCATCAGGCATTGGTGGGTGAAAATTCTGGCTGATCCACTCCTAATTCATCTTGACAAAGGTCAGTCTCTCCACATTTTGGGTGTATAAGTTCTTCTTGGGGTAACTATGGTCCCCGCTGCACTAAACACCCGCTCTGATGCCACACTACTGGCTGGGCAGGACAGCTTTTCCAGGGCAAACTCTACTAGTTGCTGCCACAAACCCAGTTTGCTGCCCAGTACTCCAGCAGATATTCAATGTGGGGTGGCAGGGTACTGTCCAGGTATGCCACCACCTGGTCCTGCTCCAGGTCTAGCTGCTGCTGCTCGTGAGTAGTTTCTTCACTAGGCGGGTGAAGAAAGCTGCTCATTAGCGACTCTAGACTCAAGTTGCTGCTGAAGGAGCTGAAACTGCTCCTACCCCCCCACCCTGCCACAGTAGCCATGGCAGAGGAACATGAGCGCAGAGGGCCCCCCGGTCAGACCTGCGAGAAGATTGATGATGGTGCAGATAGGCAGCGGCCAACTGACTACTTAGGATGTCTCTATAGTAGTTCAGTTTGTCCTTCCTCTCAGCGGGTGTAAAAAAGGCCCCCATTTTGGAACGGTAGCGAAGGTCCAACAAGGTGGAGAGCCAGAAGTCATCCCTCAGCAAAATGTTGACAAATCGGCTGTCACTCCGCAAGCAAGTGAGCATGCATCGGGCCATTTGTGCAAGTGACTAGGAGGGACTCCCTGCCAACATCTCCACTGCATACTGCCAGGGTGTGTCTGGGTTCTCTGCCTAATCTTCCTCATTACCCTGTAGCTCCTCTGGCTGCTCCTGTTGCTCCTCTCCTGTCACCTGTGTAGAAAAACCACTAGTGTTGATCGAGCACCAAAGTGCTCAGGTGTTTGGGCGCTCGGGTCGTACACCTCTGGATGCTCGGATGCTCTACCGAGCACCCGAACACAATGAGAGTCAATGAGAGAACCCGAGCATTAAACCAGGTACCCCCTGCTCTGAAGAGGGGAGGGTGCCTGGTTCATAGGAAAATGTCAGAAATTGATGGAAACACCAATGAAATGGTTCTGGAACAGCATGGGTATGATGTCTGGATGAATCTTGGACTCTCAGGTCGCTGCTGGGAACGATGTCCAATTAGTACGCCACTTTTACAGACTGACAATAATACGCACAAAACCGAAGATGAAATCGATTTTAGAGGAAAAATTGTTAGGAAACATTATTTCCTGTATATTTACTTGTATATAAAATGCAAGTGCTGCCCAAATTTTGTTGATTTTCTGAACTGGGGCCATGATTAAGATAGACGTCCGTTGGCATCCGTATTGCGCCACCAGAGGTCAAATTCGTGGACCGGCGCAAGACAAGCCACAGTGAAAGCATTTGCCAAGAAAGTTTTCATTACTCAACAACGAAAGTCGGAGGTTCGAAGATGATCCGACAGGCATTATTCCCATGACCCGCCGAGCAGTTTCCGGGAAACCAAAGTCTTTGGGTTCCGGGGGAAGTATGGTTGCAAAGCTGAAACTTAAACTAATTGACGGAAGGGCACCACCAGGAGTGGAGCCTGCCGCTTAATTTGACTCAACACGGCAAACCTCACCCGGCCCGGACACGTAAAGGATTGACAGATTAATAGCTCTTTCTCGATTCTGTGGGTGGTGGTGCATGGCCGTTCTGAATTGGTGGAGCGATTTTTCTGGTTAATTCCGATAACCAATGATACTCCTAAGTGCTAATTAGTCACGTAACCCCTGGCGGTGAGGATTGTGTTGACCAGAGTCTTATGGGAGAGTGCCTGCTGCTTAGCTGACCATCTAAAAAATTATGGTTGAGGGCCTGCAGGTAAGCTGACTATCGCAAACATTATGGGCTAGGGCCTGCTGCCGCTTTGTTGACTCTAGATAACTTCTGCTTGATCGCACGTTCCCGTGACGTCGATAATCCATTTGGATGTCTGCCCTATCAACTTTCGATTTTCTTTTATGCGCCTAACATGGTCACCACGGGTAACGGGGAATCAGTGTTCGCAATTCGCAAATTACCCACCCCTGACTGTCAGAAGAGGACACCGTCTAATGAAAAATAAAATGTTATGTCACAGAAAAATTTTAGAAGCGCACACGTTACACAGCAGATGTGGGTCTGGTCAGGTCACTGTCAGAAGAGGACGCCATCTATTGAAAAATTAAATTTTATGTCACAGAAAAATTTTTGAAGCGCACACGGTACACAGCAGATGTGGACCTGGTCAGGTCACTGTCAGAAGAGGACACTATCTATTGAAAATTTTTATTTTATGTCACAAATTTTTTTTTGAAGCGCACACATTACATGGCAGATGTGGGCCTGGTCAAGTCACTGTCAAAAGAGGACACCGTCTATTGAAAAATACAATTTTATGTCACAAATAAATTTTAGAAGCGCTTACGTTACACAGCAGATGTGGGCCTGGTCAGGTCACTGTCAGAAGAGGACACCGTCTATTTAAAAATTACATTTTATGTCAGAATTTTTTTTTAGAAGCACACGTGTTACACATCAGATGTGGGTCTGGTCAGGTCACTGTCAGAAGAGGACACCGTCTTTTGAAAAATTTAATTTTATGTCACAGAATTTTATTTTAAGCGCACATGTTACACAGCAGAAGTGGACCTGGTAAGGTCACTGTCAGAAGCGGACACCGTCTGTTTAAAAATTAAATTTTATGTCACAGAAAATTTTTAGAAGCGCACACGTTACACAGCAGATGTGGCCCTGGTAAGGTCACTGTCAGAAGCGGACACCATCTACGGAAAAAGTGCATTGGATTTCATTGATATTTTAGGGATGTGCACACTTTAAACAGGAGATGTGGCACGGATAATTTAACTGTCTGTAGCAGACACCAACTACGGAAAAGTGCACTGGATGTCACTTATATTTCAGGGATACGCACACTTGAAACAGGAGATGTAGCTCAGATAATTAAACTGTCCGCAATAGACACCGTCTACGGAAAAAGTGCACTGGATGTCACTGATATTTTAGGGATTCACACACTTTAAACAAGAGGTGTGGTGCGGATAATTTACCTTTCCGCAGCGGACACCATCTACGGAAAAAGTGTACTGGATGTCATTGATATTTTAAGGATGCGCACAATGGATGTCACTGATAGCGGACACTGTCTATTAAAAAATTTAATTTTATGTCACAGAAAATTTTTAGAAGCGCACACGTTACACAGCAGATGTGGGCCTGGTCAAGTCACTGTCAGAAGAGGACGCCGTCTATTTAAAAATAAAATTTTAAACAGGAGATGTGGCGCAAATAATTTAACTGCCCGCAGCGGCCTATTACACAGTGTTTTCTGCAGGATGCGCTAAAAATATATATTGCTGCTGTCACACAGAATAGTCCTTAAAAGGGCTTTTGTCTCTCTGAAAAGTTTTTTGTATAAAAAATCTTCCTATTACACTCCCTACACTGTCTGTCCCTTCCTATGCTCAGTTCTCTCGAATGAGCCGAACACGCGACATCGGGTTCTATATAGCACCCGATGACGCGTTCCGACAAGACAATCACTGCAATGCCAGTACTCAACATGCCTATTGGCATTACAGTGAGGGCAGTACTTACCGGCACATTTATTGGCTGCTTAGCAGCCGCAAAACTTGTGGGAAGTAGACTCGAGCATTGTGCTTCAGCACATGCGGGACTCGGGCGAGTACCACCATGTGCCGAGCATAGCGATGCTCGAGCCAAACTGGTATTCGGCCGAGCATACTAGCTCAACACTACTGACGAGGAGCAGGCGCATCAGGACCAGCAGAAGATGGAAAGGACAGACAGCTCCCTTCGGCTGAGGTGGTGGAGCCTTGACTGCCTGAAATCAGGTGCTGGACCACCACATCAGAGCCACGGTTCTCCCAGGCCACTTTATGGTGACGCTGCATATGTTTATGCAGGGCCGTGGTGCCAATATTGGCACCCTGGCCCGCTTCACCTTCTGCCCACAGATTCTACAAATGGCCATGTTAATCTCCTCTGGCGGCTTAACAAAAAACTGCCACATTGCTGAGTAGGTGCTTTTACCCCCAACACTCCGCACTAACTGACTGCTACCGCCACAAATTCTGTGAGCCCCTGCACCACTATTTTCCAGGCAGGTAGGCTCCTGCGAAACAGGTGGTCTACCCCAGGTATGCTTGGCTCCCAACCTCCCACGGCTGCCACCCTGCTGACTCTCGGCAGCTTAAAATTAGAATATTGTGAAAAGGTTCAAAATTCTAGGCTCAAAGTGTCAGACTCTAGTCAGCTAATTAATCCATACCCCCTGAGCAAAGGATACCGGAGACTGTGACTTTGGGGTTTTCATAAGCTATAAGCCATAATCATCCAAATTATAACAAATAAAGGCTCGAACTATCTCGCTTTGCATGTAATGAGTCAATCTCATATATTAGTTTCACCTTTTAAGTTGCATTACTGAAATAAATGAACATTTTCACGATATTCTAATTCTGTGAGTTTCACCTGTAACTGCACCGCATAAGGGCAAATGAGACGTAGAAATATTTCCTTGCAATAAACCCTGTTAACGGCTGTATCACACAGCACTTGCACCCCAATAAGAAGAACGGCTTACTGGAATTACAGAGCTGTATAATGGCAATTTGGGTCCCCAGTCAGTGCAACAAGGTGTAATAGGATTGTTCCTATTACCCAGGCTGTAACCTCCCCTACTGAACTCTGTTCTGCTTCAATACTGCGGAATATCTCCTTCCTATCCTTTCCCTGAACTTCTATACAGAAAAATCTAAGTTTTCAATTCTTTCCTATCACTGTCCCTAGCGCCTGCTGACGTCTGTCCCTGCACTAAGTGCACTGGAAAATGGCTGAATCTAAGATGGCTGAGGCTATTTATAGGGCTGTGACATCACAGGGCTAGCTGGCTGCTGATTGGCTGCATGCATGGCATTGTGGAAGATCCCGCCTTTCCAGACTTCCTTGCTCCATGTCCTCACATGTGCAGCAGCCTTTTTATGCCATTCGTTACCACGAAGCGTGAGGAAATTTGAATTCGGTGCAAATAAAAAAAAATTCCTGAAATTTTGATCAAATTCCACTTCAGCAACTTTGATTCACTCATCTCTAGTCGGAGCCAAAGCCGAGTTCGGTATTAAAGTGGTTTTCTACTTTAAAAAATCAAGTTATTCAACAAAGTCTTACACGATTTCGCAAATAACTAACTTCACCTCATTGGAGGCAGTACATTTTTAGCTAATCAAATTCGGATGTAGCATCCAAAACTCACTTCTCTCACCCCCAGTGGAGGCATTTAATTGACCAGTGTAAATCTCACATAATATTAGGAAGAGCCTTCTGCACCCTCTCAGCAAGCAGAGAGAATACTGTATGCACCTATAGAAAACAACAGAAGGAAGAGAAAATCTGCAAGTTACAGATAACATTTCTAGTGGCACTAGCATCGGAACGAGACCAGCTGAGCTGAGAATGTCACATGAATATTGCTATTTTATGTCTTTCTGACCCCTTATTAGATAAAATGTTACTGATCAGACATCTTTAACAGGAGTGTCTCACTAAGATGTTAATGAGCTGACTACCATAACGTCTGCTTAGTTTAGAGGCGAACCTACCTAAACAGTTACAGGGCTCTTTAGGAAAACAAACCCATACCACAATAATAAGGGGACCAAAGTTTCCTTGGCTAGTACCATCCACAGTCAACCTCCACCACCAATGTTCTGCTCAGCGGCGTACACACAATCCATGGGGCCCCAGTGCAAAACTGAACCATGTGGCCACCTTCCCCCCCCCCCCAACCTGCCTCCACTCCCCCCCTCCCACCTCCCCTACCAGTGGTGTAACTATACTGTTATGGGCCACAGTGCAAACTTTGGATTGCCCCCCCCCCCCCATTTTTACAAAGAAGCAGCAGATTCCTTAATCACATAAGGAAGGGATGGTGACGGCCCCTGTGAAATCACCAGCAGGGGGCGCTGTGCTGGCCTGTAAGACTGAGCCATGACAATGTATAGCAGGGAAATCTAGGACATTTCCCCTAAGTGCAACCACACAGTACTAATGCCCACCTTGTGGCCCCTCACATTAGTTATGCCTACCTTTGTTCCTGTCACAGTAGTTATGCCCAGATATGTGCCTCCCTCACAGTAGTAATGCCAGATTATGTGTCCCCTCACAGTAGTAATGCCCAGTTAAGTGCCCCCTAACAGTAGTAATGCCAAAGATGTGCCCCCTCACAGTAGTAATGCCCAGATTATGTGCCCCTCACAGTACTAATGCCAGATTATGTGCCCCTCACAGAAGTTATGCCAGATTATGTGCCCCTTCACAGTCTTTATTCCCAGTTTTGTGCCCCCTCAAAGTAGATATGCCCAGCTATGTGCCCCCTCAGAGTGGTTATGCCAGATTATGTGTCCCCTCACAGTAGTAATGCGAGATTATGTGTCCCCTCATAGTAGTTATGCCATATTATGTGTCCCCTCACAGGAGTAATGCCAGATTATGTGCCCCTCACAGTAGTTATGCCAGATTATGTGCCCCTTCACAGTATTTATGCCCAGTTATGTGCCCCCTCAAAGTAGATATGCCCAGATATGTGCCAACTCAGAGTGGTTATGCCAGATTATGTGTCCCCTCACAGTAGTAATGCCAGATTAAGTGCCTGTTCACAGTATTTATGCCCGGTTATATGCCCCCTCAAATTATATATGCCCAGATATGTGCCCCCTCAGAGTGGTTATGCCAGATTATGTGCCCCTCACATTAGATATACCCACATATGTGCCCCTCACAGTGGTTATGCCAGATTACATGCCCCCTCACAGTAGTTATGCCTTCATATGTGCCCCCTCATAGTTATGCCTTCATATTTGCCCCCCTCACAGTAATTATGGCAGATTAGGTGCCCCCTTAAATTAGTTATGGCAGATTAGGTGCCCCTCAGTAGAGATTCCCACTTTTGTGCTCCTTCACTCTAGTTGTGCCCATCAAACACCCCCCCTTGCCCCCTTGCCCCTAGTCTGCAGCATTAGCAAAAAAACAAAAACATTCTTCCCTGATGACAGGCTCCCACACTCATGCTTTCAGCTCTTGTCCCACAGCCAGCAGCGCGATCTGGGGCCAGCAGGGGGAGCTCCTGAGCTCTGAAGATCAGTGAAACAGGGAGCAGAGAGGTTTCCCTGCTTCACTATGGAAACGGAACTTCCTGGCCGGGCGTGAGTGAGTGCGCGCTCCCCTCCTCTTCTTTCACCCCCCCCCCATATTATACATGTAATGGAGGCATGGAACGCTCTGATGGGGCCCAAAATTGCCACTGTACTTCATGCCGGGCCCCATCAGAGCGCTCCATTACATGTGAGTACAGAGGGGCCCCTGCCAGCGGCCTGGGGGGTACACAGGCGGCCGGGCCCCCTGGAGTGCTGGGCCCAGTTGCAACTGCGATCCCTGTATGTACGCCAGTGGTTCTGCTTGTGGTCATGGCTCCTCTGCACTAGTTCTCTCCCCATCTCCTCTTCCTGAGAACTTGAAGAAGTTAAAGTGACTTTTTCGATGCTACATGATGATTACCATGAAATGCATCCATAATAACAAGTCTTCCTCAGCACTGTATACTTTCAAACAAATCACAGAAAATTGCTGTATTTTATTCGCACTATCTTGCACTTTATTGCTGTGAAAATTGGACATTTTATCTCTAAAATATACAACAAATGTCTCCCTCTTCCTGCTCCTCCATCCTGATCCCGGCTCACGCTCTTAATGTCTGAAACTCAGCAACTTCTCAGAGTGTGAAATACTGTGCAGAGACTTTCATTCCAAATTTTCAAGAGCTTCCAGTTTGCTCCAGGCTTCCCAAGGCGAACCGGCCATCGCCAGCAGAGCCGCTGAACCTCAGTAATGTGCAATGATATGGAACGACTCCATCTGGCCGTCCATTTATCCAGATAAGCAGCTGCTCGTCATCAGCTACTGCTCCTTGGTCACTTTTCCAACGTCCCTTTGACTTGTTGCAAAAAGCAAAAAAAAAAGCAAAAAAAAAAAGATAACACTGTCATCTAAAATTCAGATGCTACCGTTTTTCAGGGGGTCATGTTGCATACAAGGCAGTTTCTAGGTAACATGGCCAATAGGACGAACATAAAAAAGCACCTGTCTTCCGCTGCATATAGAAAGCCACTGCAGTCAATTCAGAATTTCACCCTCTATATTAGAATAATGTGATACACTGCAGGAGGGGACCACACATTAGATATGAGCTCCCCCCTCATGAACTGGGAAAGCTAAGGGACAACCTTGAGGCTGGGTTCACACCTGAGCGTTTTACAGCGCGTTCCTACGCGCTGTAAAACGCTCAACAAGGAGAAACCAATGCTTCCCTATGGGAATGGTTCACACCTGGGCGTTTTACAGCGCGTACGATCGCGCTGTAAAACGCCCGACGCCACAAGAAGTACATGAGCTTCTTTGGGGCGTCTTGTCGCGCGTTCCCGTACATAGACTTTCGGGAACACGCGACAATGGGCGTTCGCTTGTCACTGTATACGCGATTGCAAACGCTCGTACAATCGCGCATAGAGTGCTCCATCGCGAACGCTCAGGTGTGAACCCAGCGTTAATGTTTCCCCCCATGAACTGGAAAAGCTGTCCTCTATTTATTGTTGTTTCTCCCACTATGCTATGGGGTTTATACACTGCCTGTCCCAAAAAAAAGTTGACACCAAAAAAAAAGGTCACACACTCTAATATTTTGTTGGACCGCCTTTAGCTTTGATCACGGCACGCATTTGCTGTGGCATTGTTTCGATAAGCTTCTGCAATGTCACAAGATTTATTTCCACCCAGTGTTGCATTAATTTTCCCCCAAGATCTTGATGATGTTAGAGTCTGACTGCTGCGCAAAGACTTCTCCAGCATATCTCAAAGATTCTCAATAAAGTTAAGGTCTGGATTCTGTGGTGGCCAATCCATGTGTTAAAATGATGTTTCATACTCCCTGAACCACTCTTTCACAATTTGAGCCCGATGAATCCTGGCATTGTCATCTTGGAATATGCCCGTGCCATCAGGGAAGACAAAATCCATTGATGGAATAACCTGGTCATTCAGTATGTTCAGGTAGTCGCTGACCTCATTCTTGGAGCACATACTGTTGCTGAACCTAGACCTGACCAACTGCAGCAACCCCAGATCATAGCACTGCCCCCACAGGCTTGTACAGTAGGCACTAAGCATGATGGGTGCATCTCTTCATCTGCCTTTTTTTCTTACCCTGATGCACCCATCACTCTTTATGCTCCCTAGCAAATTGAAGCTTTTTTTTTTTCTGGTTTGCCTCACTGATTAGTGGATTTCTTATGGCTACACAGCTGTTTAGTCCCAATCCTTTGAGTTCTCTTCGCATTGTGCGTGTGGAAATGCTCTTACTTTCACTATTAAACATAGCCCTGAGTTCTACTGTTGTTTTTCTTTGATTTTATTTCACCAAACGTTTAAGTGATCGCCGATCACGATGATTCAGGAATTTTTCCCCGCCACATTTCTTCTTCGAATACGATGGGTCCCCACTATCCTTCCAGTTTTTAATAATGCGTTGGACAATTCTTAACCTAATTTTAGTAGTTTCTTCAATCTCCTTAGATGTTTTCTCTGCTTGATGCATGCCAATGATTTGACCCTTCTCAAACAGACTAACATCTTTTCCACGACCACGAGATGTGTCTTTCGAAATGGTTGTTTAAGAAATGAGAAGCAACTTATTGCATCAGTTGGGGTTAAATAACTTGTTGCCGGCTGAAAGATAATCGCCCATGCAGTAATTATCCAATAGGAGGCTCATACCTATTTGCTTAGTTAAATCCAGGTTTATTTTTGGACAGGTAGTGTAGCTTTTGTTGGAGTTGTGGATAGCTGATGTGTGCATCTCGGCTGAGTTCCTGGTGCTGCCATAGCCACTTGAAGTTAAGTGTTTTCTTTCCCTTTTGTATTTTGTTTGAGCTTTTTTTGTGTGTTGCATTTCCCTGTCATTTGTATTAAGGCCTGAGGGAGACTACTGTTCGTCCTTCCTTTTCGAGGAAAAGGTTGTCTCAGTCCTGACATTAGTACCAGGGTCCTATAGGGTGAGTTAGGACACTAGGTATTCCGGTGTATGAATTCACCTACCTCTGGGGTCTGTTCATACTGGTAGTTAGTCAGGACTTTGATTATGGTTTTACTAGGAGGTGTCCATCTCCTTTCCCTAGTTTCCAGGCCTTATTCCCTCTCACTGTTCCCTCCTTTGTTCGATGTGGTGTTTCCCTCCCACACCCGAACGTGACAATTGGATCAAGTGGCCTTATTTTAACCAAAAGAGGGAATACTAGATCAAAAGGACAAAGTTGCGCCTTCTCTTTTGGATATTATTTTTCGATATAGCCATGTTATAACGGAAAATAATAAAACCCCTTGAACACGAACCCGGACTTCAGTTCTGGTTCGCTTATCACTAGTTGTAAACTGCTAAAAACCTTATAAAACAAATGACTGTTAATGGACATGATGTACTGATTCATACTTCTTTCAGTTCAGTCTCACATCTTGTAATTTCTTTTGCAAGATAAATATTTTAGCTCTTATTAATGACTGTGTTCCGCAACACAATAACCATGGTATATATATATTCCTCATCTTTGAGGTTGGAGCTATGCCGCCTAGCACGGCTTATGTTACAGAATTTGAGTTGCTATTGAAATGCATGGTGAATTTTATCCCTGCGCAGCCACAACATTCATTTACTTTGTTACTGCTGAACAGCCCTGGGATTACAGCGGCTCCCATTGACTTCTACAGAGGCCACAGCTGTTGAAGGAGTGATTGCCAGAGGGTACAGTTGATGCCACACAAGCATCTTTCCAAGAATCGCAGCACAAGCCTTACTTACCATCAATTCCAATATTGACATTTCAGCTCTAATGCTGCTTTGCCTGATTTTATAATGTGACACAGGCCGAGCCGCGTTGGCCTGTCCTCAAAACCAAGTATAACTTCACCCTCTTGAGAAAATACCCAAAGATGAATAACAATGATTATTTACAATGCAAAACCAGAAACACTGAATACGGCGCCATCAATTCATAAAATATTCCAACATCATAATGCAGACATAGGGAATGACACAGCAGAAATATGAAAGCAAAGTAACAACCACCATAATAACTTCTATAGAAAGGTGAATATAAAAGCAAGAATACATGTGTTAAATACTAAATTATACTAAATGCTTGGATTATATTGTGAGTGCCCCTCCCATCAAATCTCTAATGTTCTAATGACAACTAACCAAATATATAGTAGTAAATCTTCTTACTGATAACAGGAATTGTGGTAATGGCTGCAATTGTCTACAGGCAACCAAGTCTCGGCCTGGTTGGTACTGAATATAGTAAATTAATAACATAGCTTATTTATAAGGCTGAAAAAAGACATCTGTCCATCCAGTTCAGCCTGTTATCCTGCAAGTTGATCCAGAGGAAGGGAAAAAAACACTGTGAGGTAGAAGCCAATTTTCCACATTTAAGGGGGAAAATATTCCTTCCCAACTCCAATCAGGCATCAGACTAACTCCCTGGATCAGCGACCCCTCTCTAGTAGCTATAGCCTGTAATATTATTATGCTCCAGAAATACATCCAGGCCCCTCCTGAATTCCTTTATTGTACTCCCCATCACCACCTCCTCAGGCAGAGAGCTCCATAGTCTCACTGCTCTTACCGTAAAGAATCCTCTGCTATGTTTGTGTACAAACCTTCTTTCCTCCAGACGCAGAGGATGTCCTCTCGTCACAGTCACCGTCCTGGGGATAAATAGATGATGGGAGAGATCTCTCTACTGACCCCTGATATATTTATACATAGTAATTAGATCTCCCCTCAGACGTCTTTTCTCTAAAGTTAATAACCCTAATGTTGATAATCTTTCAGAGTACTGTAGTCCCCCCATTCCAGTTATTACTTTAGTTGCCCTCCTCTAAACCCTCTCCAGCTCTGCTATGTCTGCTTTGTTCACAGGAGACCAGAACTGTACACAGGGTTGGCTGATCCGTGGATGGCACAGTTAAGGGGTGGGGGGGTCTGTGGATGGCACTGTTATGGGCTGGGGGGTCTGTGGATGGCACGGTTATGGGGTGGGGGGTCTGTGGATGGCACATATATAACAGTGCCATCCGCAGATCCCCCCTGTAACAGTGCCATCCACAGATCCCCCCTGTAACAGTACCAGCCACAGATCCCCCTGTAACAGTGACAGCCACAGATCCCCCCTGTAACAGTGTCCGTCATCCACAGATCCCCCCCATAACAGTGTCCGTCATCCACAGATCCCCCCATAACAGTGTCCGTCATCCACAGATCCCCCCATAACAGTGTCCGTCATCCACAGATCCCCCCATAACAGTGTCCGTCATCCACAGATCCCCCCATAACAGTGTCCGTCATCCACAGATCCCCCCATAACAGTGTCCGTCATCCACAGATCCCCCAATAACAGTGTCCGTCATCCACAGATCCCCCCATAACAGTGTCCGTCATCCACAGATCCCCCCATAACAGTGTCCGTCATCCACAGATCCCCCCATAGCAGTGTCTGTCATCCACAGATCCCCCATAACAGTGTCCGTCATCCACAGATCCCCCCATAACAGTGTCCGTCATCCACAGACCACCATTAGTTCCAAACCCACCAAAAGCACACCTTTTGGTTACATTTTTTTTTTTCTTATTTTCCTCCCCAAAAACCTAGGTGCGTCTTATGGGCCGGTGCGTCTTATAGGGCAAAAAATACGGTACTATAATACTGCCTCCTATTTACAAGAATATAACTACTATAATACTGCTTTCTATGTACAAGAACATAACTATTATAATACTGCCTTCTATGTACAAGAATATAACTACTATAATACTACCTTCTATGTACAAGAATATAACTACTATAATACTGCCTCCTATGTACAAGAATATAACTACTATAATACTGCTCCTATGTACAAGAATATAACTACTATAATACTGCTCCTATGTACAAGAATATAACTACTATAATACTGCTCCTATATACAAGAATATAACTACTATAATACTGCCTCCTATGTACAAGAATATAACTACTATAATTCTGCTCCTATGTGCAATAATATAACTACTATAATACTGCCTCCTATGTACAAGAATATAATACTATAATACTGCTCCTATGTACAAGAATATAATACTGCTCCTATGTACAAGAATATAACTACTATAATGCTGTATCCTATGTACAAGAATATAACTACTATAATACTGCTCCTATGTACAAGAATATAACTACTATAATACTGTCTTATATGTACAAGAATATAACTACTATAATACTGCTTCTATGTACAAGAATATAACTACTATAATACTGCCTTCTATGTACAGGAATATAACTACTATAATACTGCCTCCTATGTACAAGAATATAACTACTATAATACTGCCTCCTATGTACAAGAATATAACTACTATAATACTGCTTCTATGTACAAGAATATAACTACTATAATACTGCTCCTATGTACAAGAATATAACTACTATAATACTGCTCCTATGTACAAGAATATAACTACTATAGGGGCGGAGCCTAGCCACGCTGCTGAATGGCCGCACGAGCTTGAGCTCCTCCAGCAGCCCGGCTCATTTGCCCTAATTAAGCATATAATTTCACCTTATTATGGGGAAACCTGGCAAGGATAAGGTCAGAGGAAGCACAGAGACGACTCCGAGGCACTCCAAACAGCCAGAGATGGAGAAGTTTCTCCGGAAAACGCCGCGGCTTGTGGCGCAGAAAGGCCCCAACATGGCGGAGTCTGCTGCCCATGACTCCGATGCCGGAGACCTCTCAGATGCGTGCAGTGGATCCGACATCTCCGACAGGAGACCCAGAGACCCTCCGATTTCAGAGAGGACTCTCCGACGGGTCCTGGAATCAGCCCTCTCGCCCATCAAGCAAGACCTATCCGACATAAAAGATGACCTAAGGCACTTAGGCCAGAGGGTGGTTGCGCTAGAAACAGCGCAGGAATCCATCATGGCGTATGAAGGCAAAGCCTCGGAGGCGCTGGCGGCCCATAGGGCCTTACTGAATGATGCTTTTTTAAAGCTTGAGGACCAGGAGAACCGCAGCCGCAGGCGCAATATTCGATTCCGCGGTTTACCTGAATCGATAGCGGCGGAGGCCCTGCCGACAATGGCGCGCAAAATTTTCTCCACGCTGCTAGGCCCGGATAGAGCGGAGGGTATCGTGGTGGAGCGGATACATCGGGCGCTGCGGCCCAGGCCTAAGCCGCAAGAGCCCCCACGAGACATCATCTGCGGCTTGTTGAGCTACGTGGACACTGCGGCCCTCTTGAAGAGGCAAAGAGAAATGGAGACACTCGAATATGAAGGTACGCCATTCCAGATGTACCAAGATTTGGCGCCATCGACTCTGGCGAAGCGACGCCTGCTAAAGCCCCTTCTGGATGTCCTGAGAAAATCGTCAACGCCATTTCGGTGGCTATATCCCTTTGGGCTTGCTGTATCCAGAAACGGTAAAGTACTTACCATACGATCCCCTGCCGATCTCGCTTCAGTCTGGAACTCTCTGGATGTCCCCCCTGTGGAGATCCCTTCCTGGCTACCGGCAGACCAAGATGGCCCCTTACCGGTTCCGCCGCGGATATCGGCCTGGCAGAAGGCCTCATCGGGCCGACCGGAGCGCCCGAATCGTGGCAAGGCGGACAGGGCCCCCACCTGATTTCTGCTAACCTTTTTCTTTCAGAATAAGTCTATGGGCCTGAGGTTTTATTTTTCCCCTATGGTTATGGGGATATCTGTTTTGCATCCTTTATCCTGCATTCCTCAGTTTCCACGTGGCCAGGGGAGATCCTGACCTATTTTTCTGGTTTTGGGGCCAGAGCTGTTTTCTTCCATATTGACGGATGGGAATATGATGTTATGAGGAACTGCAATACCTCTTTATTATGTGCTGAACGTTATCTCTGAACTGAGAACTTTGATCCCCACATGCAGGGTAATGACCGGAGCGTTACCGGTGCTGGATATGTTTTTTGTTGTTGGTCTCTTTTTATTACAGACCATAGGGTGCTTTACCTGCCCCCTCGCCAATCCAACCCTGTCTTGGATGGTGATGGGTGAAGCACTCACTCTTTTTCAGATGGATATTCTGTCTGCGCTGGCTCATTGCCAGTTTCACATGTTGGTTGTTCTGTTTTTTTTACTTTTTATTCCTTTTTACCTTCCCCCCCCTTTCCCTCATATTCCTTGCTCTGCTCGCATATTCTATGCGCTATTTAATACTTTCCTGGGTATCTGGTACTATTTCTCTCATGAACGTATGTTGATATGTCGTCCATTGTAGTCGCCTCCCTAAATGTTCATGGGCTGAACGAGCCATGCAAACGGTCTCAAATTATCTCTCTTCTCCTGAGGGATAACGTCTCAGTTGCTTTTCTACAGGAGACTCACTTTAGGACAGGTAGAATCCCCAACCTCCCCCCTAAGAAATTTGTTCAGTGGTTCCATAGCACGAATGATTCAGCCAGTAGAGGAGTTAGTGTGGCTATGCACAAGAATCTACCATTCAAGCACACCGCTACCTCAGCGGACCCTGAGGGACGGTACATTTTTGTAAAGGGTGTTTTAAGCGACTCACCGGTTACATTCGCCAATCTATATGCGCCTAATAGAGGCCAAGTACCATGGCTCGTTCAGACCCTTGACCTACTGGCGTCTTTCTCTGATGGACTGTTAGTTTTAGGGGGCGACTTCAATGTTGCCCTGGAACCGGCGGTGGATACCTCCGTGGGCAGACCGTCTGTGTCCTACAGGCTTTTGAAAAGGCTTAAATCTTCCCTACGAAAATTGAAGGTCAGGGATGTGTGGCGTACTTTGAATCCCAGTGGCAGGGACTATACGTATTATTCACATGCCAAGTCGTCCTTCCATAGGTTGGATTACCTGTTCTTGTCTGACTCGCACATACGCAATGTCTCTGGGGCCCGGATTGGTAGTATCACGTTATCCGATCACGCGCCTGTTATTATTGATTTCTCCCTGTCTGGACCACTCAGAAAAGAACGTTTATGGCGTCTCAACGACACCTTGATTTTGGATCCCACCCACGCTTGCAAAATCAAGAAGTCGATTTCTGAGTTTTTCAAACTTAATGATACACCTGACTCCCCTCCTTCTCCTTCCATATTATGGGAATCCCATAAGGTAGTAATTAGGGGGGAACTTATCGCGTTAGGGGCTCATGTGAAGAAACAGAGGACGCAGGCCTTAGATTCCGTACTAGCAGACATTGCTCGCCTTGAATCCTCTCACAAGGAGTCACAGGCCAAGCGATGTTTGAAGGATCTTACTGAGGCTAGAGTACGCTTAAGAAATCTATTAAATGTCACCTCTGCTAAGCTGGTCTTGCGCTCACGTTTTAAGGCGTACGCACATGGAGATAGAGGAAACAGACTGATGTCGGCGATTGCCAAAAAGCAGTTCTCTGACTCCTTTGTTTCCTCTATTAAGGACTCCAAAGGCAAGACACATAAGTCCACTCCTGATATTGCCAAGGCATTCTGCGCCTTCTATGAAGCCTTATATAACTTACCCACCCCTGGGGGGTCCACTACGGGTGACCTTTCAGAGGCAACAGATAAGTTTTTACAGACACTAGACCTTCCCTCTATATCCTCATCCAAGGCGTCCCAGCTTACTAGGCCCATTACTGATTCTGAGATTCTGAAGGTGCTCGCGTCCATTCCCTCGGGCAAAAGCCCAGGCCCAGACGGTTTCTCTATCACATATTATAAGTCCTTTAAGGACGTTTTAATCCCCCGCTTCAGGGATTTGTGCAATTATCTTCTCTCTGGAGGTTCCCTGGCTCCTCACTCTTTATTGGCGCACATCACTGTCCTGCATAAGGAGAATAAGGATCCAACTTGTTGCAGCAACTACAGGCCGATCTCTTTGCTTAACTGTGATGTGAAGTGGTGGGCGAAGATTTTGGCTACAAGGCTTCAGGATGTTCTCCCTGACATCGTTCATGAAGATCAAGTTGGCTTTGTCCATGGCAGACAGGGGTCCGATAATACGGTACGGCTTCTTCATCTTGTAAATTGGGCCAAAAGATCCTCTAAGCCTTTGGTATTGGTTAGCACCGATGCAGAAAAGGCCTTCGACAGGGTCAGCTGGCACTAAATGTCGCGGACCCTGTCGAGGTTTGGTCTTCCAGACCAATTCATTGCAGCCATTTATACCCTGTATTCGTCCCCCTCTGCTAGGGTCAAAGTCAACGGGGCATTGTCGCCCCCATTTCGCATCACTAACGGGACGAGGCAGGGTTGCCCCCTCTCTCCTGCACTATTCGTCTTGGTAATGGAGACCCTTCTGTGTAAAATAAGAGGGGATCCAGATATTAAAGGCCTTCAGATCGGCGCTTCTACACATGTTGCTGCAGCATTTGCGGATGACTTATTGGTCATGATCTCTAATCCTAAGGAGGCTTTACCCAAATTACTGACTATATTTGAGGACTTTGGATTTATATCCAATTTTAAAATTAATTATGGGAAATCCATGGCTCTTAACATCTCCTGCCCACAAGCGCTGATTAAGGTTCTCAAGCGTGCCACTCCATTCACTTGGGCCTCCAGAGACATTGTGTATTTGGGGACTCACATATCGGCCTATGTACAGGACCTGGCTTCCCTTAACTATATACCGCTTCTGAAAACTGTGCGTACGCATTTACAAAATTTGAAGCTTCCATTTGTGTCCTGGGTAGGGAGAAAGAACTACCTTAAGACCTTTATTCTTCCCAAATTTTTGTATTTGCTGCAAGTGCTTCCTATTTGGTTGCCAAACTCATATTTTACGGAAATACGGAGGATATTCACACGCTTCCTGTGGAATGGGAAATCTCCGCGTATAGCTTATTCGGTCCTCACGAGGGACAGAAGGTTTGGTGGTTTTGGGATGCCAGATGTGAAATTATATTATACTGCAGTACAGCTCTGTAGATGTGTGGCTATCATGACTCGTCATTCTGGTTCTCTTTGCTCCCGCCTTGAAAAGGTACTGTTCACGGACCAAGAACTACTTACTTTATGGGGCATTAGGCCTCTTTCGGCCAACCACTACTACTCCTCTCCGGTTTGGAAGGGTATGCTGGTTGAATGGTCCAAAATGGTTCAGTCTCGCATTTTTAATTTTCCTAACCCTAGTATGCCACTTAACTTGTTGCAGAGCCACATCCACCCCTCTGTACTAAACCCCTCCGGGATTTGGTCTAAGCTCGCTGACATTCCTCTGCGGGATGTCCTTCTCCCGTATGGCAGTTTGAACTGGGACCCAGTGGTGGACCTCCCTGAGGTTAAAACTGCGCCTTTTTTCCACTTAGCAGATTTTAAACGGGATACTAAAAAGTGTACTGGGCCTTTTACAGGTAATAGTTCCCCCTCCTGGCTTGAAAAGAAGGTTTTGGCTACTAAACCTCCCCTTAGACCGTTATCCCAGATGTATAAAGGAATACTTTCTTCATTACCCCCAGAGCTACATTATGTGGTCTCCTGGGAGCGGGAGCTCTCCATGTCTCTTACGGAGCCGGAGAAGGCGTCCATCTTGTCCCACTCACACGGCTTCAGTCGATGTGTGAGGATTCAAGAGAATTCATTTAAGCTTCTCAGTAGATGGTACAAAACACCCGAGTTCTTGCATAAATTAAACCCTGAGGTCCCTGAATCGTGTTGGAGATGTGGTACAGGTATTGGGTCTTTGTCGCATATTTGGTGGTTTTGTCACAAGATTCAACCGTTTTGGAAGTCAATTGAGTCAGTGGTCAACCAAATTTGCAAAACTAAGGTTTCGATAGATGCTAAACTGGTGCTTTTATGGTGCCCTAACAGCTCTCTATCTCCCTCTAAACATGACCTCCCCACGATGCTGCTTACAGCAGCTAAGTTACTTATTCCCTTTTTGTGGAAGAATGACTCCCCACCGACTCTTCTTATGTGGACCGACAAGGTGGACCAGATCTACCGTTTCGAGGAGCTTGCGCATTGGGAGACTAACTCACGCGCCCGCTTCTTAAAACTGTGGTCCCCATGGAAAGTTCATAGAAATTTTACATGATAGAGCAGAAGTTATCTCACTTCCTCGTTTCCCCCCCCTCCTCCCTTTCCTCCCTCCTGGTTGTCCCTTCCCCTTCTTCCCCTTTTACATTTTTATTTGGTGTTTCTTACTAACTATGACAAAATTGATTGTATTGTCTATGCATGATGTATATGCCAGATGAGCATTTGGAGATTTGTCATCACCACTGAAATGTCATGTATGGGCCTTGACCCTGATTTTTTTGCTCTTTTTCAATAAAAAGAAATATGGTTAAGAATATAACTACTATAATACTGTATCCTATGTACAAGAAAATAACTACTATAATGCTACCACCTATTTCCAAGAATATAAGTATTATAATTCTGCCCCCTATGTAATTTATTGTATATACTGTATATATTTGTACTGACATTGGTGTAGCTTTCTGTGTTTTGATTGCTTCTTGCCCATTGTATATTAGTGCTGTGTTGTCCACTGCGCTGTGTGGCTCTCTGTTTAGGGTCTATTGGTGCAGTAAATTACCCCTTCAGATCACTGCTGTGTCGTGGTTAATTCTCCATCTTTCTGGGATATCAGCCATATCATCCAGAGCTGCTGTGATGCTATTCCTCTAAACTTGGAAAAAATTGTCATTTAGTAGCAGAATTTATATTTACTTCTCGGCTCCAGCATGAGCCTGTGATTTGATGTATTGACAAGTGATATTAATGAAAATTGAGCCTAGATGTTCTCATCATTAGTGTTGAGCGCGAATATTCGAAAAGCAAATTTTTATCGCGAATATCGGTACGTCGATAATTTGCGAAAACTGAAATTTTGTGCTATATATCCGTAATGACGAATATATAATTTTTTTGTTTGTCTTTTTTTTAACAGATTACACATTAGGTGATCATCCCTCACTTCTTCTAGGTTGTGGGCTAATGAGAAGGCTTTGTCACAGCTTAGCAACATCCCTAGCAACCAATAGAAAAGTTGCCTACCCCTTACTATATAAGAACCTCCCCAACAGCTATTTTCTAAAGTTTATTGCAGTTATGAAAGAGACAGCAGTGTCATTGCTGTGCTCTGTGCTTTGTTGTATTACATTAGACAGTTAACTTATATACAGTTGCAATAAAAAGTATGTGAACCCTTTGGAATGATATGGATTTCTGCACAAATTAGTCATAAAATGTGATCTGATCTTCATCTAAGTCACAACATTAGACAATCACAGTCGGCTTAACCTAATAACACACAAAGAATTAAATGTTACCATGTTTTTATTGAACACACCATGTAAACATTCACAGTGCAGGTGGAAAAAGTATGTGAACCCCTAGATTAATGACATCTCCAAGAGCTAATTGGAGTGAGGTGTCAGCCAACTGGAGTCCAATCAATGAGATGAGATTGGAGGTGTTGGTTACAGCTGCCCTATAAAAAACACACACCAGTTCTGGGTTTGCTTTTCACAAAAAGCATTGCCTGATGTGAATGATGCCTCGCACAAAAGAGCTCTCAGAAGACCTACGATTAAGAATTGTTGACTTGCATAAAGCTGGAAAGGGTTATAAAAGTATCTTTAAAAGCCTTGCTGTTCATCAGTCCACGGTAAGACAAATTGTCTATAAATGGAGAAAGTTTAGCACTGCTGCTACTCTCCCTGGGAGTGGCCGTCCTGTAAAGATGACTGCAAGAGCACAGCGCAGACTGCTCAATGAGGTGAAGAAGAATCCTAGAGTGTCAGCTAAAGACTTTACAAGTCTCTGACATATGCTAACATCCCTGTTAGCGAATCTATAATGTACGTAAAACACTAAACAAGAATGGATTTCATGGGAGGACACCACAGAGGAAGCCACTGCTGTCCAAAAAAAACATTGCTGCACGTTTAAAGTTTGCACAAGAGCACCTGGATGTTCCACAGCAGTACTGGCAAAATATTCTGTGGACAGAGGAAACCAAAGTTGAGTTTTTTGGAAGAAACACACAACACTATGTGTGGAGAAAAAGAAGCACAGCACACCAACCTCAAAACCTCATCCCAACTGTGAAGTATGGTGGTGGGGGCATAATGGTTTGGGGCTGCTTTGCTGCGTCAGGGCCTGGACGGATTGCTATCATCGAAGGAAAAATGAATTCCCAAGTTTATCAAGACATTTTGCAGGAGAACTTAAGGCCATCTGTCCACCAGCTGAAGCTCAACAGAAGATGGGTGTTGCAACAGGACAACGACCCAAAGCATAGAAGTAAATCAACAAGAGAATGACTTAAACAGAAGAAAATACGCCTTCTGGAGTGGCCCAGTCAGAGTCCTGACCTCGAGCCGATTGAGATGCTGTGGCATGACCTCAAGAAAGCGATTCACACCAGACATCCCAAGAATATTGCTGAACTGAAACAGTTCTGTAAAGAGTAATGGTCAAGAATTACTCCTGACCGTTGTGCCCGTCTGATCTGCAACTACAGGAAACGTTTGGTTGAAGTTATTGCTGCCAAAGGAGGTTCAACCAGTTATTAAATCCAAGGGTTCACATACTTTTTCCACCTGCACTGTGAATGTTTACATGGTGTGTTCAATAAAAACATGGTAACATTTAATTCTTTGTGTGTTATTAGTTTAAGCCGACTGTGATTATCTATTGTTGTAACTTAGATGAAGATCAGATCACATTTTATGACCAATTTGTGCAGAAATCCATATCATTCCAAAGGGTTCACATACTTTTTCTTGGAACTGTATATAATTCAGATAGTTAGGGGGAGATAGTCAGTGTAGGTTAGATTGATCTATAGTGTAGCAGATATTGCTGAAAATTCACAAGCGCGAACATATTGGAGCCCTCTATCTACATATAAAGTTATTGTAATGTTCTGCCGTGCCAACCATTTTCTCCAGTCTCAGAAAACTTATACCAGCTTGAAAAATGTAGCATAAGTGACCCACGTCTGTATTTTGCGCGCATTACGCAGATATAACATTGCCGATTTTTCACAATCTCGAATTCGCAAATATATGACGAATAGTCTACAAAATATTCGCGAAATATCGCAAATTCGAATATTGCCCCTGCCGCTCATCACTACTCATCATACATCAAGATGGAGCGCAGATTTTATATAATGAGCCTGTGAGGACTTTTATCCTGTGTTCAATTATATCTTTGCTGAGTAAAGGACATTGGCTAAGCTGCAAAACAGTGGAAGGAAGTGACAACTGCCTCAGGCATGTTATTGGTATACAAAATGGTTGACAACTAATAACATCGCATTATGTTGTATATTATGTAATATTTGATAATCTCTGTCATCTGTAGCTTGTTATCTGACATGATGTGAAGTACAACTGCACTTGAAACCTAATGTAATAGGCATCTTTTACACAGTCAGCATTTTTGCATCAGCCAAAACCAGGAGTAGGTCCAAAACACAGAGGAAGCACCAATATTTCTATTATACCTGTTCTCTGTAGGTTCCATTCCTGGTTTTGGTTTACAAATACTTACCAAATACTGACTGTGTGCAAGAGGCCTTAAGTTGGAATGCATGCAGAGATGAGTGAATCGAATCCAGCAAAGTTGAATTCTATACGAATTTCAGGAGAAATTTGATTAGTCGCAAAGCCGAATTTCCTTGTGCTTCGTAGTAGCAAATCGATTTAACCTGAAATAGTGTAAAAAAAAAAAAAAAAAATCATACTAAGCGTACTTTTACACTTGAGGCAGAGGATTCCTGCAGGCAGTTCCATCATCGGAACTGCCTGCTGGATCCGGCAATTCGGACGCAAACGGATGCATTTGTCAGACGGATCCGGATGCGGATCCATCTGATAAATGCATTGCAATACCGGATTCGTCTTTCCGGTTGTCATCCGGAAAAACGGATCCGGTTTTTATTTTTTTTACAGATTTAAAAGTCTGTGCATGGGCGGACCGGAAGAACAGATCCGTCAATGCGGAAATTTTAATGCTGGGTCCGGCACTAATACATTTCAATGGAAATTAATGCCGGATCCGGCATTCCCATAAGTGTTCAGGATTCTTGGCCGGAGAGAAAATTGCAGCATGCTGCTGTATTTTCTACGGCCCAAAAAACTAAGAGGGACTGAACTGATGCATCCTGAACGGAATTCTCTCCATTCAGAATGCATTAGGATAAAACTGATCAGTTTTTTTCCGGTATTGAACTCCTGTGACGGAAAAGAAAAACGCTAGTGTGAAAGTACTCTTACCTTCTCCATTTGCTCGCGACGGGCTGGGCATCGCCATCTTGAATAAAGATCTCGGGCGAAAATCGTGCGTGGTGACGTATGATGTTACCACGCTGGGCGGCGTGACGACGTCATCTTGGGCCCAACGAGGTTTTATGCACGATCTTCAAGCAAGATGGCAGCGGCCGGCGCGTCGCGAGCAAATGGAGGCGGTATGATAAAAAAAAAAATTTTTAATTTATTTTACATTGTTTTATTAATCTCAGATGCTGCGATCATGTATGAACGTGGCATCTGAGGGGGTACAATGATGGAGAGCGGCACTATCGCAGCTCCCTGTCACTGCACCCGCAAAAAAATGTGCTTCGTGGTGAAGTAATTCGTCACAAAGCAAATTTTTGGGTAAAATTAGGCGAAGCAGCCGAATCGAATTTTATCTCTAAGTGCATTTATTACTATTCCCAGAAATCGAAGAATCTTTAAAATATTTTAGATATGTCAAGCTGTTTGCTAGGGTCCGCTCCTGTCATTTGTAGTTTTCTTTCACTGAATAAGGCCTCTTTCACACTACAGTATGTCCATTTTAGTGTTTTGCGGTCTGTTTTTCACGGATCCGTTGTTCCGTTTTTTTGCTTCCGTGGTTCCGTTTCTGTTCCGTTGTTCCGTTCCGTTTTTCCGTATGGCATATACAGTAATTACATAGAAAAAATTGTGCTGGGCATAACATTTTCAATAGATGGTTCAGAAAAAACGGAACGGAAACGGAAGACATACGGATGCATTTCCGTATGTGTTCCGTTTTTTTTGCGGACCCATTGACTTGAATGGAGCCACGGACCGTGATTTGCGGCCAAATATAGGACATGTTCTATCTTTCAACGGAACGGAAAAACGGAAATACGGAAACGGAATGCATACGGAACACATTCAGGTTTTTTGCGGAACAATTGAAATGAATGGTTCCGTATACGGACCGTATACGGAACGCAAAAAACGGACCGCAAAACGGAAAAAAAAAACGGTAGTGTGAAAGAGGCCTAAGAGTCTGAAACTCTACGAGATCATCCACAAGTTGTGTTAAGTTATATGTTTATTACTACCATTAGCTTAACTATATGAGTATGCTTCCCTTTGCAGGTGTGGCAAGGAAGGGGGGTTTATGGTTTCCAAAAAAATCCACAAAAGGTAGCCAACCCCTTTAAGAGCAAAATATTGGGTTTTATCACAGTCTGCCTTCACATGCCACAGATTGGTCAGAGACATGTTGGCATCTGTTCCATCTGAATAAGAGTTGCAGAAATCCATGTGCTGGCTGCCAAAACAACCCTATTCCGAAGAATGGAAATGATTTGCGGAAATGTCTGTAATTAATCCCTTAAAGGGGTTTGTCCCAAGATATAATCTTATTCTCCATAAAATAGGGGATAATCATCTGATCGATGGAGGTCCTACTCTCACCAATCATGAGAGGTGTTCCGAGTCCCCCAAATGAATGGAGAGGTGGTCTACCATGCCTCTTGTCATTCCATTCAGTCTCTATGGGACTGCCAGAGCCAATTTATATCATGCTACAAACCCTCTAAATGACGCATTCAGCGCTGTTACACCTGTATAGATCTAGCCTGCACTCAGGTCCCGTTTACCCACTTGATCTGTTATTGATGAAATATTACACCTACATTCATAGGCAAATACTAGAATAATGCGCTTCATCTGTAATAACAAGCCCGGGGGTAAACTCTGCTTCATTTGTATTGTGAATGTACATGCTAATTATGTAACGAGTGATGTATACAGTATGGATGTAGTCAATATATATTAGTAGAATGCAATATTTACTACCATGTCAGAGCGAGCCTAGGAAATACTGATAATTAGCATTCTGTAATAGCTTCACATGGCACATGCTCCACCGGCGTTCACATAGGGAGAATGTCATATTTCAGCGTCCTGCAGGATCTATCCTTCTAATATAACCACAGATTCATTAGTAGCATGCACAATAAATTACAGGTGCGTAATGGTAACTCTAGCTCCCGCTGCATGCTGGGTGATGGTACATGCAACAATTCTTCTGCAAGTAATTAATATGCAATGTAACACTGTGCCAGCCCCGGCTTCTCCTAGGAACGCTGCAATGGCTGACGCATCTGAAACACAGCAAAAAGGTGCGTGAGCGATGCTGAAAGATTACAAAATGCGAGAGAACTAGAATTTATCGACCAATTTCATTTGCTTTAAACTTTTTAGCAGTTTTCCCAATGGTCAAGAGGTGGCAGTGTTTCCCTTCCAATGTCTTCCGTAGAGCGCCATGACACATTTATAGTGTGCAATGTGCTATAGCTGAGCCAGAGAAGCTCTGCATCATTAACCATTGTGCCTACCTGGTCCTGGCATTACATTGCTTCTTCCACTAAGGTGTCAAAATGGTATAATTACATTATTTGATAACGAATATATATATTTTTTTAACCTGTGAATGAATGCAACAACAGAGCAAATTGGAATGTAGGCGCAACCCTCGAGATTATTTATTCAATAGTTTTATTGTAAAGTCTACAATAATGGTTGCTTTCTACCTGAGATGTATGTTTAGGACTAGATTGAAACAGGGCAAGGTGCATCGAGAAAAGCATCTGCTGATATAGAGGCAGAGAATAATACATTTCTATTTGTTAGCACCTGAATAGAGGAAAAAAACAAGCATACTAATATATTATAAAAATAAGATTAGAGTATACTGATGCAAATGTACAAACTACGGTATGCAGACACAAAAAAAAACACACAGTGATTCCCTTGGGGCATTTGATATCTTATTCATGAGATGCGACTACTGGCAGTGCTTTGAAGGGGGTTCTTTGGGCTACGAATGTTTGTAGACATTTGCCATCTATTGCTACTACACAAAGCCATCAACTCACTACTTTAGTGCACTTGGAAAAGTTATCTTTCGCTGTGATTTATGTCAATTCCACCTTATACTCTTTTATATTGTTGTACTGAATTTTATATGTTTATTGTAATATATGCTGTTCATTTGCATCATTGCACTATAGAAAGAGTTAATGCACAAGCAGCTAATACCGACAAACATTATGACTTTCTACCTATGCAAAGTTTTGGAGGGAAAGAGACACACTGACCTTTTAACTGTCTGGTTTACCTCTGTTGTTTATGTCTGGAAAATCTGCTTAGACCTTCCTAAAGACTTGCATTGAAACTCTATACAAGTCTATGACAGACTAAAATTGCAACATTGTTTCTGTTTAGGCTGTGCTTCTCCATTCCGCCCCTCCCGTTAGAAGTTTCTAGTTCAGTTAGAAACTATATAAGTAAAGCAGTCAGAGCCTCTAGTTGTCTTCAGATAGGGACTAGTGTTTAGAAAGAGAGACTCTGCCAAACTGCATGAGTGAGCAGAAAAAGAAGATAGGGATACTGGGTCACAGATCCTGGATCACCAGCTATGTGGCCAGGAAGCCATCCAGAAAACCAGCTCTTTGGCCAGGGTACCAGCCTTCTGAGAGAGACATGGGCAGCTAGATCAGGCCTATCCTCAGTATGAAACCGTCTTCTGCAAGGGAGGAGATTGGAGAAGCCAACTCATTGCCTCTATTGTTTTTCACTTGAGTTCCTCCCAGTAAAGAAGCACACTAATTTACTACTGACTCTAACTCTCTAGTCTTACCATATTTTTCACCCTATAAGACACTCGTTTGTCCCCACCAAAGTGAGGGAAAAATGTCAGTGTGTCTTATGGGGCGAATACTAATGATTGCTTCCATTATGTAAGTGCTCATTGCTATAGGAGAACATGGAAGCGATGTATGTAGTGTGCCCCAATCTCTGTACTCTCCGTTTCCTGGTCTTCCTTGGCATCAGCACTCTGTGACCTCATGCTGTGTGCATGGGGTTAAAAAACAGGGCGGCAGGAGGAAGAAGAAGTGCATTAATAACAGTAGCGGTGGCCAGAGAAGGAGAGGTCTGAGACTCTGTTGGCCTCTCTGGTGGCCGAGATGGCAGGAGCGCACATAGACTGCAAGCACAGCCACCGCTGCTGGATTACAGGGTGGTCGTAACCATCAAAATGAGCAGTCTATAATATGATGGATAAAATTAATCCAGCCAGCAAAGGAAGCAATATGGAGAATCACAATACATTAGTAAGTCCCATGTATTAACTTTCTCTACATAATGAATGCAATTTGCTGATGTGACACAACCACTTTAATATGGAGGTCTGATCTCAGGTCTGATTGGGAGACTTATTAACATTGAGGGTCTGAGCTGAGATCTGATGAAAAATATATTTTTTCTTATTTTCCTCCTCTAAAACCCAGGTGCTTATTTATGGGCATACAGGGCGAAAAATAAGGTATTTCTCAGTGTGGTGGGTCATGCCTCACTGGGGTGTGCTTTGGGTGCATCAAAACATGGTGACACCTCAATGGTTTCCAGGGGGCCCAGTGTAGTGTTGGGACCACCCCAAACCTGGCCACTGCAGTATTACTTCAGGGCTTCTAAAAATAATTAAATAAATAAAAAATAAATAAATAAATAAAGTAAATAAATATAAAAGTATATTTCCCAATAATCTTCTACTGTTTTATGCAGAGCTATGTAACTCAGTGATTGCACACTGCAAACAACCCCTGTGTGGTCTGATCTTAAAGACAGGACACGATGCAAATGCATGTTACATCTATGATATTACAGCTTTTAAATCCTGCAGAAAACATTAAAGAGTGATGTCCTCCAACTTGTAAACCTGCTACGCGTCATCTTAAAACAGGTTTTAGGAGTGGAGCAACTTCAAGGTGGATGGATCTAATTACTGTGATCTGCAGATCATCCTGTTACTTACAGTACAAGTCGACAAGTTACGCTACTTTACAGATTATCGGAGCCGGCATTACTAATTACTCGCTCTGTCGTTAACCTGGCGATCAGCTCTGCAGATGAGAAAAGTGTCTGCACCTCAGTAGAAATAGCCAAATGGCAAGATGTCGGAAGGGCCTAATATAACATCTGCTTTACAAAGTGGCGAAATAGGGTTATATATGCCAGACAGTTTAAGGATTGCAGATTACAAATTAAAATGTGCGTCGTTTATTAGTGCATCTTGTTTTTTTTAGATAACACAAGCTTTATAGTTATGGTAAACATCAATTCACATATAGAATGAAACAACATGAAAAGCTGTGTCACTTCATAAACTATAAACTTCATCCTATATTATACTCCCACTGTTCTGCTGGTGAAACTGCTATGTAGATACATTATACTTATTCTGCACCGATCCTGAGTTTTACATCAAGACACGGAGGCTCGTCTTCCTTTACTGTCCACCAATAGCAGCAAAGAAATTTACATAAAGAACAATGTAACCATGGTAACCAGTTACATCCTGTATTATACTCCAGAGCTGCACTCACTATTCTGCTGGTGCACTCACTGTGTACATGCATTACTTATCCTGTACTTATCCTGAGGTACATCCTGTATTATACTCCAGAGCTGCACTCACTATTCTGCTGGTGCAGTCACTGTGTACATACATTACTTATCCTGTACTGATCCTGAGTTACATCCTGTATTATACTCCAGAGCTGCACTCACTATTCTGCTGGTGCAGTCACTGTGTACATACATTACTTATCCTGTACTGACCCTGAGTTATATACTGTATTATACTCCAGAGCTGCACTCACTATTCTGCTGGTGCACTCACTGTGTACATGCATTACTTATCCTGTACTTATCCTGAGGTACATCCTGTATTATACTCCAGAGCTGCACTCACTATTCTGCTGGTGCAGTCACTGTGTACATACATTACATTACTTATCCTGTACTGATCCTGAGATACATCCTGTATTATACTCCAGAGCTGCACTCACTATTCTGCTGCTGCAGTCACTGTGTACATACATTACTTATCCTGTACTGATCCTGATTTACATCCTGTATTATCCTCCAGAGCTGCACTCACTATTCTGCTGGTGCAATCACGGTGTACATACATTACTTATCCTGTACTGATCCCGAGTTACATCCCGTATTATACTCCAGAGCTGCACTCACTATTCTGTTGGTGGAGTCACTGTGTACAAAAATTACATTACATATCCTGTACTAATACTGAGTTACATTCTGTATTATATTCCAGAGCTGCACTCACTATTCTGCTGGTGGAATCACTGTGTACATACATTAAATTACATATCCTGTACTGATTATGTGTTACAGAACTTACAGCCTATATTATACTCAAGAGCTGCACTCAATATTTGGTAGACTTTAGTTGACTATGATAATATATGTTAGATCCAATATCCAGGTATTCACTAGGAGATTCCAAATCCATGTTCCAGGTGATAAGCTCTTGGACAATCAAACTGTATATTCATCGTTCAGATACTTGCCTATTCGGAAGTGTCATAGTCAGAATCCCAATTCTCTGAGGTCAGTGCCAAATTCATGAAGTGAAGAACAAATGTCCAACAATTTAAATCTTTTAAAAGCATCGACTGGTGTAATTTATGGAGTTGCATTTTTTAAAAGGTTGCCAATAAATTCAAGATTTACATTGTTGCATGTTGTTTCTTTAATTCTGGTTTCTAAGGAGTCCTTGCAAGGTCTTTCACTAGTAGGGCGAGAGCTTACATTTGTTTGTGTTTGTTTTACTCAGTGGCAAATTAATCATCCAGGTACAGTACCTGAGTGGACTTCCTCTAGAAGAAAAATCCTTTGACTTTTGGGGGAATTCTCTTAAAGAGATTTGATTGCACCTTGCGATTTGAATGCCTGTGGCCCATCTGTATATTATCTCCACAGTACCTCATGTGCAAGGGATACTTCTCTCGTTTCTGCCCTTCTAAGAATGTTCATTGCAACATCTGCTCTCATCTTTTGACCCATTTTGAGGTGTTACAGTGAAGTTGACCCCGTTGAGCAGGCTGTTGTAGGCTGTTCTCTTACCAGCTATTATAGAACATTTAGAATTTTTGTAATCACCATTGTCCTTATGGATTTCTAAATTCTTCCCAATCTCTTCTATCAATAAAGCTATGAATGTTCCATTTAAAGCAGACATCAAAGAGTCACCTGCACAAAATGCAACCCAAGCCACCGCTCCGAGATTCCATTGTATTTTTTTATTCTTAAATATAAGTACAAGTCCTTTTGATTTTTTCCTTCCTTTTAAACACTAAGCCTTCAAACAGAAAATGTCTGATCATTTCCAGAAGATCAAGAGAATTTATACTGGTACCACTTAGTTTACTTGATCTTCAATTATATAAAAACTGTCTTCTCTTAGAGGATTGATTAGGGAAAGACCTTGAAACGCTACTTATATCGTCTTGTAACCTTACAAAAGTGCTTTTTATTATTGCGGTATTTTATGTGAAAATCTTTCATGTTCCAGCACAAAATAAAATAGAATTGCGGAAGAATATATATTTCCTCACAAGGATTTTTACTACTTTTATTTATTTATTTAAAGTCAAAATTCGGACTTGGTGAAAGCATTTTTTTTGTAATCTTTATTTTTCAATAATAGTAATTCATATTTATTATTTCTGTATGCACATATGTATTAGTATTATTTTTATTATTATTATTATTATTACCTTATTTTTTGTACTATTAGCTTTAAATCTTAACAAGTATGGATCTACTTTTAATGACTATGGAAACTTTTGTACTGATTTTTATTTTTTTTTGTCATTGGAGATTAATTAATTGTAGAGGGAGAACCAAGCGAAGGCCCAAAGCAGAAAATAGGGAAACCACAGATGACAACATAATCAATTTACCGTAAGTTCTATCCCTTTAACTGAGGATCATAAAAACAATTGGGCAGAGGCCTGAAGTTTGCCTCTAGTGCCCCTTTAAAAAAGTTTGACACTTATGTAGGTATAGAGAAGTATATTAAGAAGTTATGTTGTAAGAAATATTTTTTATACTATGAATCAGTATAATAAGGTTATCTAGTTATCAACACATAGATGTCAAACTAAAATCAAGAATATATTCAAGGCACGAGGTAGGGAAGGAGATAGCTGCATTCAGAAGGGCAGTGGAGGTTGATATTAGAAAAATAAGGACTAGGGACAATGGAAAAATGAACCTGACAAATAAGGATTAGGATCTACAGCAGAATCATGAAATCACCATACACCCCACAGACGAGGGCGGGGCGATAGTAACTTCAGATACTAAGAAGTATGAGGACAAATGTAGAAAGCAGTTGTCTGACATTAACAAATATATCCATTAGCAAAAGGATCCAGCGGAAGTGTATTATAATGAATTGGTTGAAAAAGCACATAATAAGGGAATACCTAACAAGTCTGAATTTAATTTAATTTTAGAAACCCAATGAATACTACTGCATCCCCAAGGTTCACAAGGATCCTGTCAATCTTCCAGTTAGGCCGATTGTTTTTGACATCTAACCTAACCCAATACTTGGATGGATTTTTACAGCCTTATGTTGGAAACACTCCATCCCAACTGAAAGATACCATAATGATGGTTAACTTGTTGGAAAATAAAACATTTCAGCCTCATTGGATTTTGGCAACACTAGATATAAGTTCAATGTATACATGTTTTAATCATAATTAGAGATAAGCAAATGTTTTTAAAATTTGATTCTTCGATTCGCCAAAATTTATAGGAAAAATTTGGTTCAATCAGAATATATTTGTAACGAATTACGTAAAAAAAATTGCTATTTCCTGGCTGCAGAGAGCCTTTATAGTGGTGTAGAACACTGTGCCTTGCAGTAACACGCATAGGGAGTCTGCTTTGGTAGTGAAATAATACTGTGAGTCCGTTTGACATGCAGGTGACAGGCGTCGCTCTTAGAATCACTGCACATTCACTTATTAGGGCAGTCACAGGGCCAAAACTGACCAAATAACTCAAGTATGAACTCAGCCTTACAGGTCGATGTTAGCGTCAAGAAGAAGCGCACTCCTTTTACACCCTCGTCAGCTGATTCCACATAGATGTCTACAGAACCTATTAAATGCTTATACAAGTAGAGCCCCCCGAAGTTTGTGTTGACGTGACTGATTATTTGCCTTTCCTCTGATCCATCAGAACAATAACCCACAAAAAACGGATCCTGTCTGTGGAGCATCCTCCTTCACTCGGTCAGCATTTGGTCAGTAATCCATCAGTATTGCTAATGCCCAAAAAAAACAGGAGTGGATCCAAAACAGAGATGACACGTGAATGGAATATTTGCATGTCTTCTGTGTTTTGTACCCACTCCTGCTTTTGGCTACAAAATCATAAGCCAATTCTGATGGGACCATACAGGCAGGGATCAGCAACCTCCGGCACTCCAGCTGTTCAGAAACTACAACTCCCAGAATGCTCCAGTCACTTCTATGGGAGCTAGAAGAACCGTTCAACATGTTTGCATGCTGGGAGTTGTAGTTTCACAGCAGCTGGAGTACCGAAGGTTGCTGATCCCTGCATACAGGCCTTACAGCTGCTACACAGACAGGATCTGTTGTGCGTCTCATTTTTCTTTTCTTCTGACAGATCAGAAGAATGGTCAAATAAATTATGTTATGGGCAGCATGGTGGTTTGCACTGGTGCCTTGAAACGCTGGGGTCCTAGGTTTGAATCTGACCAAAGACAACATCTGCATGGAGTTTGCATGTTCTCCCCATGTTTGCGTGGGTTTTTTCCGGGTACTGTGGTTTCCTCCCACACTCCAAAGACATACTGATAGGGACCTTAGATTGTGAGCAACATTGGTGACAGTTGGATGCTAATGTCTGTAAAGTGCTGCGGAATATAGTAGCACTATATAAGTGCATAAAATAAATAAAATGTCAGCCAGGCCTATAGCCAAAATAGTGGACCAGTAGAGAAGTGGAGAGGGTGGGAACAGCATGAGAAGTCCACAGAGTGGACCTTTGACATAGTGGTGAGGTGAAAGCAACATGAGGAGACCACAGAGTTGCCAAATGACAGGGTCTGGAGGTGGAAGCAGTATGATGAGACCCCCGAGTGGCACAATGACAGAGTCTGGAGGTGGCAGCAGTATGAGGAGGTCACCGAGTGGCACAATGACAGAGTCTGGAGTTGGCAGTAGTATGAGGAGGCCACCGAGTGGCACAATGATCGAGTCTGGAGCAGCATCAGGAGGATACCACAGAGTGGCAAGGTGACATAATGTGGAGATGGCAGCAGCATCAGGATACCACAGAGGGGCAAGGTGACATAGTGTGGAGATGGCAGCAACAGCAGACCACAGAGTGTGAAGATGACATAGTGTGGAGATGGCAGCATTAAGAGGCCACAAAATGACCTGTTGACAGAGTGGGGTGGTGGGTGGCAATACCAGTACCCTCTGACGAAGGTGGGTGAAAGAAGGAGCACTTGGCATCAGGCGGGTGGCAGCAACAGAGTAGTATCTGAGGCAGGTAGCCAGAAGAAACCGGTCTCTTTTTTCAAGGTTTGGATGAGGCAGCATGGATGATCTAATTAGATGCATCAGGCATTGGTGGGTGGAAATCCTGGCTGATCCACGCCTGATTTAGTCAGGTCAGTCTCTCCACATTTTGGGTGGACAGGTGAGTTCTCCTTGGGGTAACTATGGCCCCCGCCACACTAAACACCCGCTCTGATGCCACACTACTGGCCGGCAGGACAGCTTTTCCAGGACAAACTCTGCTAGTTGCGGCCACAAATCCAGTTTGGCTGCCCAGTATTCCAGCGGATCTTCAATGTGGGTTGGCAGAGTGCTGTCCAAGTATGCCACTACCTGCTGCTTCAGGTCCTGCTCCAGGTCTAGCTGCTGCTGGTGAATAGTTTCTTCACTAGGCGGGTGAAGAAAGCTGCTCATCAGCTACTCTAGAATGCTGCTGATGGAGCTGGTACTGCTCCTGCCAACCCACCTCCCTCCCCAGCAACCATGGCAGTGAAACGTGAATGCAGACCTGCGAGAGGATGGACAATGGCACAGATAGGCAGTGACCAACTGACTACTTAGGATGTTTCTGTAGTAGTTCAATTTGTCCTCCCTCTCAGTGGGTGTAAAAAAGACCCCCATTTTGGACCGGTAGCGAGAGGAGAGTCAGAAGTCATCCTTCGGCTGTAACTACAAAAGCAAGTGAGCATGCATCAGTCCATTTGTGCAAGTGACTCGGAGGGACTACCTGCCTCCATCTCAACTGCCCACTGCCACGGTGCATCTGGGTCCTCTGTCTCGTCTTCCTCATCACCCTGTAGCCCCTCTGGCTGCTCCTGCTTCTCATCTTCTGTCAGCTGAGTAGAAAAAACACTCATTTCGCTACACATTGCCTATTAGAGATGGCCTTGTTGTTCGCCTGGCGGTCGTTTCGCGGTGAACTTTGCTCATTCGCGATTCACCCAACCTGCAAACATATGGCGATGTTTGCATGCGCCATATTCTTTTTCATTGCGCCGAAATTTTACCCATGACACATCCATCAGGTGGGACAGGACAGCCAATTGAGATGTTTCAGCACATGGACACCCCCCCCCCACACTTTAATAGAACCCGATCTGGCAGCCATTTTACATTCTGTGTTTTGCCAGTGTAGGGAGAGGTTGCTTTGTGGAGCAGGGACAGACTGTTAGGAACACCAAACACTAGCTAATATGGCCACACAAGTCCTTTTAAGGACTGGTATAGGTGTGCTATCGATAGGTGTGATATACTAAGGGGTGTGATATACTAACATAGAAAGTATATTATAGTGCATTTGTATGGTGCAGCAGTTGTGTGTGGTTTTGCTGTGATACCGCAGGTATAAAGAGGGACAAGCATTATTGGAACAACTATTTGCAATGGGTGTGATATACCTGTTGCCAGCAAAAAAACTAATTGAGGGGTGTGATATACCTGCTTCCACAAAATACTGATTACGAGGTTTGATATACCTGCTTCAACAAAATCCTGATTAAGGGGTGTGATATACCTGCTTCTACAAAATACCGATTGAGGGATGCGATATACCTGCTTCCACAAAATACAGATTGAGGGGTTTGATATACCTGCTCCCACAAACTACTGATTGAGGGGTACCATATGCCTGCTTCCACAAATTACTGATTGAGGGTTGCGATATACCTACTTCCACAAAATACTGATTGAGGGGCGCGATATACCTGCTTCCGCCAAATATTGATTGAGGCCTACGATACACCGGCTTCCACAAAATACTGATTGAGGGGTGCAATATACCTGCTTCCACCAAATATTGATAGAGGCCTGCGATACAGCGGCTTCCACAAAATACTTATTGAGGGGTGCGATATACCTGCTTTCACCAAATATTAATTCAGGGCACGAATATTCGAATAGCGAATATTAATCGCGAATATCGGCACTCTGCCGCTCATCACTATTCAGGGGTTCTATATACCTGTTTCCACAAAATACTGATTGAGGGGTGCGATATACCTGCTTCTACAAAACACTGATTAAGAGGTTCTATATAACTTCTTCCACAAAAGAGAGGTGTGATATACTTGCTTCCACCAAATATTGATTCAGGTGTTCTATACTGTTAACTGCCTGAATAAAGTACGTTTAATAACATTTTATTAGAGATCGAATAAAAAGTTGGTTTTCCACCAAATTAAAAAATCAGGCTGGTGGTGCGTTTTAGAGTCTGAATCTCATATGAATATGTACCAGCTCTGCAAAGCTCACACCCCCACAAAGGATAAAGGGGCTGAAAAAAAGCCCACACATAAAGTGGGGTAATAGGAGTCCAGGCCACTATACTGGGTCTGTACTACTACACTAAATGACTCCAATGTAGGTTGGAGTAAAGTACAACCACTGGTGGTATGATTTGAATGGACCCCCACCCCCACTAGGTAAGCGGCTCAATATTGGTTTATTAAACTACTACTGAACATAACAAGGCGCTCTGTATTGCTCAACGCGTTTCTCTGCCGCTGTTGCTATTTCCTCAGGAGCAACGGCAACCTAATCATGTGGTGAGTGTGCAGTAAGCATGTGTTTCGTTAAACAGAAAACAAAACAAAAAATGCTGCACGCCTCTGATGGTGTGCGTGCAGCAAGGTAGAGAGCCTCCGGCACTATGACGGCCGTAGCGCGGGCGAATCTAATGCTGTTTAAATGGAGAACTCTCCACCCCTGACAAGCCTCCAAACCAAGAGCCAATGAGGTACATCCATCCTCACTACCACTCCTCCTTCTGTTGTCATACTATATGCTATGGGTGTCCAGGGCTTGTATGTTGTTGTGATTTATGCTTAGGTACACTTTACATATCAGGGAACCATCATCCACAGGTACAGACCTAAATAGCGTTCTTATATATCCCAACCACAGCTATTTATAACATGAAATATAGTACATGCTACACTTTGCAGATGTATTAGGGAAAACGCACAAGCGCAGCATGTGAAAAAATACAGTATGGACTATTGTATTATATTCATCACTCTCTATCATCCAGAGGAGACTAGTGGTTTCCAGAAGAAACCGCATGTATAATATACCTATGCGATAATAAGTGTGAACAGTGCTCTACAAACCACAGCAGTCCACAGGCATAGAAACCCAAATGTGTATACCATGTACTTCATAATTGTAGTGGGACAAAGTACAGACACTCCACCTCAAATAAAACACATGTAAGATATTGAATCATTGAGGCCCCTAGGTTTGATCGTGTCAAGGGTGAAGGTCCATTGGGCCTTCTATACTGAACAAAAATACAAACGCAACACTTTCGGTTTTGCTCTCATTTTGCATGAGCTGAACTCAAAGATCTGAAACATTTTCTACAGACACAGAAGACCCATTACTCTCAAATACTGTTCACAAATCTGTCTAAATCTGTGTCAGTGAGCACTTCTCCTTTGCCGAGCTAATCCATCTCACCTCACAGGTGTGGCATATCAAGGTGCTGATTAGACAGCATGAATATTGCACAGGTCTGCCTTAGACTGCCCACAATAATAAAGTCCACTCTGAAATGTGCAGTTTGATCACACAGCACAATGCCACAGATGTCACAACATTTGAAGGAGCATGCAATTGGCATGCTGACTGCAGGAATATCTACCAGAGCTGCTGCCTGTGCAATGAATGTTCATTTCTCTACCATAAGCCGTCTCCAAAGGCGTTTCAGAGAATTTGGCAGTACATCCAACCGGCCTCACAACCGCAGAACACGTGTAAACACACCAGCCCAGGACCTCCACATCCAGCATGTTCACCTCCATGATCGTCTGAGACCAGCCATCTGGACAGCTGCAGGAACAATCGGTTTGCATAACCAAAGAATTTCTGCACAAACTGTCATAAACCGTCTCAGGGAAGCTCATCTGCATGCTCGTCATCCTCATCGGGGTCTGGACCTGACTGCAGTTCGTCATCGTAACCAAATTGAGTGGGCAAATGCTGGCATGTTGGAGAGGTGTTCTGTTCACTGATGAGTCCCAGTTTTCACTGTTCAGGGCAGATGTCAGACAGCGTGTGCGGTGTCACGTGGGTGAGCGGTTTTCTGACGTCAACGTTGTGGAAGGACTAGCCCATGGTGGCGGTGGGGTTATGGTATGGGCAGACGTATGTTATGGACAATAAACACAGGTGCATTTTATTAATGGCATTTTGAATGCACAGAGATACTGCAACGAGATCCTGAGGCCCATTGTTGTGCCATTCATCAACGACCATCACCTCATGTTGCAGCAGGATAATGCAAGGATCTGTACACAATTCATGGAAGCTGGAAACATCACAGTTCTTGCACGGCCAGCATACTCAACAGACATGTCACCCATTGAGCATGTTTTCAGAGTGGCCCTTTATTGTGGGCAGTCTAAGGCACACCTGTGCAATATTCATGCTGTCTAATCAGCACTAGGGATGAGCGAACTCAAACTGTATAGTTCGGGTTCGTACCGAATTTTGGGGTGTCCGTGACACGGACCCGAACCCGGACATTTTCGTAAAAGTCCGGGTTCGGTGTTCGTCGCTTTCTTGGCGCTTTTTGACGCTTTCTTGGCGCTTTTTGAAAGGCTGCAAAGCAGCCAATCAACAAGCGTCATACTACTTGCCCCAAGAGGCCGTCACAGCCATGCCTACTATTGGCATGGCTGTGATTGGCCAGAGCACCATGTGACCCAGCCTCTATTTAAGCTGGAGTCACATAGCGCCGCCCGTCACTCTGCTCTGATTAGCGTAGGGAGAGGTTGCGGCTGCGACAGTAGGGCGAGATTAGGCAGATTAACTCCTCCAAAGGACTTGATTATTGATCGATCTGCAGCTGTGGGTCATTGAGCTGCTGATACTCAATTGCTCACTGTTTTTAGGCTGCCCAGACTGTTTGTCAGTCACTTTTTTCTGGGTTGATCGGCGGCCATTTTGTGTCTTGTGGTGCACCAGCACAAGCTGCGACCAAGTGCATTTAACCCTCAATGGTGTGGTTGTTTTTTGGCTAAAGCCTACATCAGGGTGAAGCTGTCACACCAAGTGCATTTAACCAGCAATAGTCTGTTTATTTTTTGGCCATATACTACATCAGGGGCAAGCTGCTCCCGTCACCAAGTGCATTTAACCCTCAGTAGTGTGGTTGGTCAAGCTGTCACACCAAGTGCATTTAACCAGCAATAGTGTGGTTATTTTTTGGCCATATCCCAGTCTAATTCTGTCAGTAAATCCATACCGGTCACCCAGCGCCTAAATACTAGGCCTCAAATTTATATCCCGCTAAATCTGTCGTTACCGCTGTACTGTTGTGGCTGGGCAAGTTATTTAGTGTCCGTCAAAGCACATTTTTTGTTCTGGGTTGAAATACAATTCCCAATTTAGCAATTTCATAATTTAGTGGTTTCTGCTGTATCAGAGCTATTTGAAATCTATCCCTAAAAGGGTATATAATATTCAAGGTGCACATAGGGTCATTCAGAATAACTTCACACACACGCTACTGTGCATTTCCAAGTCTAATTCTGTCAGTAAACCCATACCTGTCACCCAGCGCCTAAATACTAGGCCTCAAATTTATATCCAGCTGAATTTGAATACAATACATTGGGCCAAATAATATTTTTGTTGTTGTGGTGAACGATAACAATGAGGAAAACATCTAGTAAGGGACGCGGACGTGGACATGGTCGTGGTGGTGTTAGTGGACCCTCTGGTGCTGGGAGAGGACGTGGCCGTTCTGCCACATCCACACGTCCTAGTGTACCAACTACCTCAGGTCCCAGTAGCCGCCAGAATTTACAGGGATATATGGTGGGGCCCAATGCCGTTCTAAGGATGGTAAGGCCTAAGCAGGTACAGGCATTAGTCAATTGGGTGGCCGACAGTGGATCCAGCACGTTCACATTATCTCCCACCCAGTCTTCTGCAGAAAGCGCACAGATGGCGCCTGAAAACCAACCCCATCAGTCTGTCACATCACCCCCATGCATACCAGGGAAACTGTCTCAGCCTCAAGTTATGCAGCAGTCTCTTATGCTGTTTGAAGACTCCGCTGGCAGGGTTTCCCAAGGGCATCCACCCAGCCCTTCCCCAGCGGTGAAAGACATAGAATGCACTGACGCACAACCACTTATGTTTCCTGATGATGAGGACATGGGAATACCACCTCAGCATGTCTCTGATGATGACGAAACACAGGTGCCAACTGCTGCGTCTTTCTGCAGTGTGCAGACTGAACAGGAGGTCAGGGATCAAGACTGGGTGGAAGACGATGCAGGGGACGATGAGGTCCTAGACCCCACATGGAGTGAAGGTCGTGCCACTGACTTTCACAGTTCGGAGGAAGAGGCAGTGGTGAGACCGAGCCAACAGCGTAGCAAAAGAGGGAGCAGTGGGCAAAAGCAGAACACCCGCCGCCAAGAGACTCCGCTACTGACCGCCGCCATCTTGGACCGAGCACCCCAAAGGCAGCTTCAAGGAGTTCCCTGGCATGGCACTTCTTCAAACAATGTGCTGACGACAAGACCCGAGTGGTTTGCACGCTGTGCCATCAGAGCCTGAAGCGAGGCATTAACGTTCTGAACCTTAGCACAACCTGCATGACCAGGCACCTGCATGCAAAGCATGAACTGCAGTGGAGTAAACACCTTAAAACCAAGGAAGTCACTTAAGTTACTGCTACCTCTTCTGCTGCTGCCGCCTCGGCCTCTTCTGCTGCTGCCGCCTCGGCCTCTTCCTCCGCCTCTGGAGGAACGTTGGCACCTGCCGCCCAGCAAACAGGGGATGTACCACCAACACCACCACCACCTCCGTCACCAAGCATCTCAACCATGTCACACGGCAGCGTTCAGCTCTCCATCTCACAAACATTTGAGAGAAAGCGTAAATTCCCACCTAGCCACCCTCGATCCCTGGCCCTGAATGCCAGCATTTCTAAACTACTGGCCTATGAAATGCTGTCATTTAGGCTGGTGGACACAGACAGCTTCAAACAGCTCATCTCGCTTGCTGTCCCACAGTATGTTGTTCCCAGCCGGCACTACTTCTCCAAGAGAGCCGTGCCTTCCCTGCACAACCAAGTATCCAATAAAATCAAGTGTGCACTGCGCAATGCCATCTGTGGCAAGGTCCACCTAACCACAGATACGTGGACCAGTAAACACGGCCAGGGACGCTATATCTCCCTAACTGCACACTGGGTAAATGTAGTGGCAGCTGGGCCCCAGGCGGAGAGCTGTTTGGCGCACGTCCTTCCGCCGCCAAGGATCGCAGGGCAACATTCTTTGCCTCCTGTTGCCACCTCCTCCTTCTCGGCTTTCTCCTCCTCTTCTTCCACCTGCTCATCCAGTCAGCCACACACCTTCACCACCAACTTCAGCACAGCCCGGGGTAAACGTCAGCAGGCCATTCTGAAACTCATATGTTTGGGGGACAGGCCCCACACCGCACAGGAGTTGTGGCGGGGTATAGAACAACAGACCGACGAGTGGTTGCTGCTGGTGAGCCTCAAGCCCGGCCTGGTGGTGTGTGATAATGGGCGAAATCTCGTTGCAGCTCTGGGACTAGCCGGTTTGACGCACATTTCTTGCTTGGCGCATGTGCTGAATTTGGTGGTGCAGAAGTTCATTCACAACTACCCCGACATGTCAGAGCTGCTGCATAAAGTGCGGGCCGTCTGTTCGCGCTTCCGGCGTTCACATCCTGCTGCTGCTCGCCTGTCTGCGCTACAGCGTAACTTCGGCCTTCCCGCTCACCGCCTCATATGCGACGTGCCCACCAGGTGGAACTCCACCTTGCACATGCTGGACAGACTGTGCAAGCAGCAGCAGCCCATAGTGGAGTTTCAGCTGCAGCACGCACGGGTCAGTCGCACTACAGAACAGCACCACTTCACCACCAATGACTGGGCCTCCATGCGAGACCTGTGTGCCCTGTTGCGCTGTTTCGAGTACTCCACCAACATGGCCAGTGGCGATGACGCCGTTATCAGCGTTACAATACCACTTCTATGTCTCCTTGAGAAAACACTTAGGGCGATGATGGAAGAGGAGGTGGCCCAGGAGGAGGAGGAGGAGGAGGAAGAGGGGTCATTTTTAGCACTTTCAGGCCAGTCTCTTCGAAGTGACTCAGAGGGAGGTTTTTGGCAACAGCAGAGGCCAGGTACAAATGTGGCCAGCCAGGGCCCACTACTGGAGGACGAGGAGGACGAGCATGAGGAGGAGGTGGAGGAGGATGAGGATGAAGCATGGTCACAGCGGGGTGGCACCCAACGCAGCTCGGGTCCATCACTGGTGCGTGGCTGGGGGGAAAGGCAGGACGATGACGATACGCCTCCCACAGAGGACAGCTTGTCCTTACCCCTGGGCAGCCTAGCACACATGAGCGACTACATGCTGCAGTGCCTGCGCAACGACAGCAGAGTTGCCCACATTTTAACGTGTGCGGACTACTGGGTTGCCACCCTGCTGGATCCACGCTACAAAGACAATGTGCCCACCTTACTTCCTGCATTGGAGCGTGATAGGAAGATGCGCGAGTACAAGCGCACGTTGGTAGACTCGCTACTGAGAGAATTCCCAAATGTCACAGGGGAAGAAGTGGAAGCCCAAGGCCAAGGCAGAGGAGGAGCAAGAGGTCGTCAAGGCAGCTGTGTCACGGCCAGCTCCTCTGAGGGCAGGGTTAGCATGGCAGAGATGTGGAAAAGTTTTGTCAACACGCCACAGCTAACTGCACCACCACCTGATACGCAACGTGTTAGCAGGAGGCAACATTTCACTAACATGGTGGAACAGTACGTGTGCACACCCCTCCACGTACTGACTGATGGTTCGGCCCCATTCAACTTCTGGGTCTCTAAATTGTCCACGTGGCCAGAGCTAGCCTTTTATGCCTTGGAGGTGCTGGCCTGCCCGGCAGCCAGCGTTTTGTCTGAACGTGTATTCAGCACGGCAGGGGGTGTCATTACAGACAAACGCAGCTGCCTGTCTACAGCCAATGTGGACAAGCTGACGTTCATAAAAATGAACCAGGCATGGATCCCACAGGACCTGTCCGTCCCTTGTCCAGATTAGACATTAACTACCTCCCCTTAACCATATATTATTGGACTCCAGGGCACTTCCTCATTCAATCCTATTTTTATTTTCATTTTACTATTATATTGCGAGGCTACCCAAATTTGAATGAACCTCTCCTCTGTCTGGGTGCCGGGGCCTAAATATATGCCAATGGACTGTTCCAATGTTGGGTGACGTGAAGCCTGATTCTCTGCTATGACATGCAAACTAATTCTCTGCTGACATGAAGCCAGATTCTCTGTTACGGGACCTCTCTCCTCTGCCTGGGTGCTAGGCCTAAATATATGCCAATGGACTGTTGCACTGGTGGCTGACGTGAAGCCTGATTGTCTGTTACGGGACCTCTCTCCTCTGCCTGGGTGCTGGGCCTAAATATCTGACAATGGACTGTTGCAGTGGTGGCTGACGTGAAGCCTGATTCTCTGCTATGATATGAAGACTGATTCTCTGCTGACATGAAGCCAGATTGTCTGTTACGGGACCTCTCTCCTCTGCCTGGGTGCTGGGCCTAAATATATGCCAATGGACTGTTGCAGTGGTGGCTGACGTGAAGCCTCATTCTCTGCTATGACATGAAGACTAATTCTCTGCTGACATGAAGCCAGATTGTCTGTTACGGGACCTCTCTCCTCTGCCTGGGTGCTGGGCCTAAATTTATGAAAATGGACTCTTACAGTGGTGGGTGACGTGAAGCCTGATTCTCTGCTATGATATGAAGACTGATTCTCTGCTGACATGAAGCCAGATCCTCTGTTACGGGACCTCTCTCCTCTGCCTGGGTGCTTGGCCTAAATTTATGAAAATGGACTGTTGCAGTGGTGGCTGACGTGAAGCCTGATTCTCTGCTATGACATGCAGACTGATTCTCTGCTGACATGAAGCCAGATTCCCTGTTACGGGACCTCTCTCCTCTGCTTGGGTGCTGGGCCTAAATATATGCCAATGGACTGTTGCACTGGTGGCTGACGTGAAGCCTGATTGTCTATGTTGAATAAGCCACGGCACTCCAGACGGATTCCAATCAATTTCTTTATTACACTTTGTGTAGCAACGTTTCAACCTAATGGTCTTTGTCAAGCTCCCATTACACAAATGACACAGTGAACATTAAATACAGTCCCCTGGCTCCGCATTGGTTACTGCTGAGCCCTACCCTTTAACCCCCTCATTACTTCTTACAAACATTTACATATTGCCCACTCCATAATCCCTAATAACATACTTTCATCCTTTGCTCCCTTGCTTCGCCATGCTGCAGGAGACGCCGTCATATCCTCTTCACTACAGGTGCATATCGATGTTCTCACATTACAACACGAGGCTTCCGCGTCTCTGTGTATGATCTGCGCATGCGCGAAATCACTTCTCTGCGCATTTCCATCAGATTATGCCCCACTTCCTGGTCATGTGATCTCGTCGCTCCGATGACGCACTATCACATGATCATACTCCGTTCTATTCAATCTCTAATCTGAATGCCATCAAATGCCAAGGCCCAGTGATACTATATATTTTTAACACAGTTATGCAAGATTACTGATGAGGCCCCTAATTAAACGCTGTGGGTTGTCTGGTATCCACCACATTCTAATCGACATTTAGTCAGGCCATTAATTATGCCATTCTAGTACATTACCTATCTTATGGAGGCTGCCACTATCTGGGCCACTAATACATTCATTTAATCTCTATTATATCGCCCTATCTTCAGAGTGAATATCATGGTATTTTATATATCCTCCCTAAGATACACAATGGGTTGAAAGACCCGCCAGGACGCCCCATTGTGTCCGGCATGGGGTCAGTCTTCTCCAATGCTGCAACTTTTTTAGATAAAATCCTAAGATGTTATGCAATGGAAGCCAAATCCTATGTGAAGGATACTACGGATTTTCTGTTAAAAATTGATGCACTGGAATTTCAAGAGGGAGATTTTTTGGTTTCATTCGATGTAACCAGCCTCTATACCAGTATTGATCATGAACTGGGATTGGAGGCAGTTAAATGGGCCCTAGAGAGGTCAGATTATGGGTCTGACACCAAATCATTTTTAATCTCCCTACTTGAAATTCTACTGTATCATAATTACTTTTTGTTTGATGATATGTTTTATGAGCAATGTCGGGGCACCGCGATGGGGTCCAACGTGGCCCCGACATATGCGAATATATACATGTCAAAAATTGAGGAAACGTCTGTATACCCATCCACCCTCTACAGTAATGTGAGGGGGTGGATGCGGTATATAGACGATATTTTCCTTATATGGAATGGTACGGAAGAAAAGTTACAGGAATTTCATGATTATATTAATCAGTTGCACGATCAATTGAGATTTACAAAGGTGTACTCAGCGGAATCATTACAATTTCTGGATACTTTGGTTTATGTAAGGGAAGGCAAATTGGAAACCGATCTCTTTATTAAGCCAACGGACAGGAATAGCATGTTATGCTATGATAGTGCTCATCCGAGGAGGTCAGTAGAATCTTTACCGTTTAGCCAGTTCTTACGAGCAAGAAGAATAGTGTCAGAAGAGAGTCTAGTAGATAATAGATTGAAAAAAATGGGACAAAGATTTAGGGATAGGAAATACCCCAAAAAACTGATAGATAGACACTTAGAAAAAGCCAGGAATAGTAACCGACAGCAACTATTAACCAATACAATGAAGAGGGAGGAACCAAAAATAAATAGGATCCCATTTGTATCCACTTATAGTAAAATGAGCAATCGCATCTCAGGCATACTGAGGCATAACTGGCACATACTGACGCATTCCTTTCCTAAGGTTATTGAATTTCAATCCCCTCCACTGATGTCATATAAGAGGCCCAGAAATCTTAAGGATAGCCTGACATCAGCTGATGTTAAAACCAAGAAAAAGGAGGTTGGTAGAAGGGGCTGTTACCCTTGCTTAGGTTGCTGTAATTGCGGCAGCTTAATCAAGGGTGACTCCTTCTGCCACCCTCAAACGGGGAAGAAATATGACATTAAAGGACACTATACATGCAATACAGACTTTGCCATTTATAGCTTGCAATGCCCGTGTGGTCTTCTCTATATAGGAGAGACGACACAGCCCTGTAAAAACAGAATTAACCAACATCGGTACACGATACGTAAGCTATTAGCTAAAAAAGAAAAAGAAAGAAATCAGCAAAATCAAGGAAGTGATGATGAAGCAGAATTACCAGTGCCTGAACACTTTTGGAAATATAGGCATAACGTTTCTCAATTGAGATTTAGGATTATTGATAATGTCCCAACTTTAAGGAGAGGTGGAGATAGGGAGAAGCTGCTAAAACAAAAAGAGCTAAGATGGATCCACGAGTTGGAGACATTAGAGCCGAAGGGCCTTAATAGGGAATTTAAGGTGGGTTCCCTTTTCTGACTCCCGATCAGGTTGTGCGTAAATGTGTTTCAAATACCAAGCTAAGAAGCCAGTTTTTAATACATATGTATATATGAATATATCTAAACTCCTGTGTGTGCCCATATCTCCATTTTTATGATGATAGTTCATCTAAAGAATCTTTTTTCCTTTTGTCTTAGATTCTGTTTGGACATACATGCTGTGGGAGAACCGTCTTCTTATCTTCACGATGCCTTTTTGAGTGAAAGACCCATGATTGATAGGTTAAAAGGGGAACCAGTCATATAGACCCTTTAATGACGATGTGGGGCTGTCAAGGTTTGCACCATATACAATATAATCTTAGAGTGATGTTCATAGTAAATGGAGACTGTTACTAAAAGGGTCCACTTGTGTGATAATTCACATAGCTTGAGAACTTTTTTCTAATAAGCAATCGAGTGAAATGGTACTGGAGGTAAATCTAGAAGTAACAGGTTTTCGCCATACAAATTATTTTAGGGAGACTGTGAGGGAATGTGGGCGACTCCGCCAATGGTGGGGTAGCCTTACATTCCCTCACTTAAACTCCCTCATAGAATGAATGATAGTACGAGACTGGATGGGTTGGCGTACTGAGGGTTAATCACCCCATGAACGCTTACCCTATATACCAGTCACTGGATGAATGGTGGCAGACCTATATGTACAGCCTCTGAATAAAATACCATGATATTCACTCTGAAGATAGGGCGATATAATAGAGATTAAATGAATGTATTAGTGGCCCAGATAGTGGCAGCCTCCATAAGATAGGTAATGTACTAGAATGGCATAATTAATGGCCTGACTAAATGTCGATTAGAATGTGGTGGATACCAGACAACCCACAGCGTTTAATTAGGGGCCTCATCAGTAATCTTGCATAACTGTGTTAAAAATATATAGTATCACTGGGCCTTGGCATTTGATGGCATTCAGATTAGAGATTGAATAGAACGGAGTATGATCATGTGATAGTGCGTCATCGGAGCGACGAGATCACATGACCAGGAAGTGGGGCATAATCTGATGGAAATGCGCAGAGAAGGGCGGAAGTGATTTCGCGCATGCGCAGATCATACACAGAGACGCGGAAGCCTCGTGTTGTAATGTGAGAACATCGATATGCACCTGTAGTGAAGAGGATGTGACGGCGTCTCCTGCAGCATGGCGAAGCAAGGGAGCAAAGGATGAAAGTATGTTATTAGGGATTATGGAGTGGGCAATATGTAAATGTTTGTAAGAAGTAATGAGGGGGTTAAAGGGTAGGGCTCAGCAGTAACCAATGCGGAGCCAGGGGACTGTATTTAATGTTCACTGTGTCATTTGTGTAATGGGAGCTTGACAAAGACCATTAGGTTGAAACGTTGCTACACAAAGTGTAATAAAGAAAGTGATTGGAATCCCTCTGGAGTGCCGTGGCTTATTCAACATTGTCTATTACGGAAATCCTAGGACCAGGATTTAATACTACAGGCACCACCACGTACTGGATTTGCTATAATAATAGTGAGTAGTGCTGGCCTATTTTCTATCTAAGCCTGATTGTCTGTTACGGGACCTCTCTCCTCTGCCTGGGTGCTGGGCCTAAATATATGACAATGGACTGTTGCACTGGTGGCTGACGTGAAGCCTGATTGTCTGTTACGGGACCTTTCTCCTCTGCCTGGGGGCTGGGCCTAAATATCTGACAATGGACTGTTGCATTGGTGGCTGACTGAAGCCTGATTCTCTGCTATGATATGAAGACTGATTCTTTGCTGACATGAAGCCAGATTGTCTGTTACGGGACCTCTCTCCTCTGCCTGGGTGCTTGGCCTAAATTTATGACAATGGACTGTTGCAGTGGTGGCTGACGTGAAGCCTGATTCTCTGCTATGACATGAAGACTGATTCTCTGCTGACATGAAGACAGATTCTCTGTTACGGGACCTCTCTCCTCTGCCTGGGTGCCTGGGCCTAAATATCTGAGAATGGACTGTTCCAGTGGTGGGTGACGTGAAGCCAGATTCTCTGCTATGGGACCTCTCTCCAATTGATTTTGGTTAATTTTTATTTATTTAATTTTTATTTTAATTCATTTCCCTATCCACATTTGTTTGCAGGGGATTTACCTACATGTTGCTGCCTTTTGCAGCCCTCTAGCCCTTTCCTGGGCTGTTTTACAGCCTTTTTAGTACCGAAAAGTTCGGGTCCCCATTGACTTCAATGGGGTTCGGGTTCGGGACGAAGTTCGGATCGGGTTCGGATCCCGAACCCGAACATTTCCGGGAAGTTCGGCCGAACTTCTCGAACCCGAACATCCAGGTGTTCGCTCAACTCTAATCAGCACCTCAATATGCCACACCTGTGAGGTGGGATGGATTATCTCGGCAAAGGAGAAGTGCTCACTAACAGAGATTTAAACATATTTGTGAACAATATTCTTTTGTGTGTGTAGAAAATGTTTTGGTTCTTTGAGTTCAGCTCATGCAAAATGGGAGCAAAAACTGAAAGTGTTTATATTTTTGTTCAGTGTGAGTTGGTTGAGTGGCTCACTCAGCCTTCCGCTTCTGCACCCTCCTCATCCTCTGTATCTGCACCCTCCTCACTCTCTGCTATGTGCACCCTTAAAGACACCATCACCACCATTACCACCATAGCCCCTCCACTCGAGTCAGAGGAATTATTTTCCCATCTATTCCCAGACCTTACTGATGCGCAGCCATTCTTGGCATCGGATGAGGAAGAGGAGGTAGCAACGACCCAGATCAGCCCAAGGAGTGTGGACTACACTGTTGTTGCCTACTCCGAGATCTCTAATGTTAGTGGTGGTGAAGTTGACCATGATGACGTGTCGATGGACGTCACCTGGGTGCCCACAAGAGAGGAAGAGGAGGGGAGTTCAGAGGGAGAGACGGAGCAGGAGCAGGAGCAGCAGTTAGGGAGGAGAAGCAGGCAGAACTCGCAGTGCACAGGAGGCAAAAAGCAGACTGCAAATGTATCTGGAGCGAGCCATTCACCATGCAACATCACATCTTGTGCTCCCAGGACGCCAGCACATAGCTCCGCAGTGTGTGCTTTTTTTAACGTGTCAGCTGCTGACAATAGTGTTGCCGTCTGCAGCCTGTGCTATCAACGCATAAGTCGCGGTAAGCCCAACATTCACCTAGGTATGACCACCTTAAGAAGGCACCTGGCCTCACATCGCCGAGCCCAGTGGGAGCAACACCGTCAGAACCCACAAAGCCACACTCCCAACGCTCCGCGTCCTGCCTCTTCTCCTTCTCCTCTCCCCTCCCATTTGTCCTCCACTCCACCTCCCACTGTGCCGTCGTCGCATTCATCTGGCAGAAGGCAGGCTTCCATGGCCCAAATGTTCGAGCTTACAAAGTTGATAACGCCGGATAACCCTCTTGCCCGATGGCTGACCGCTGGCTTGCCGGAACTGCTAGCCTACCAACTACTGCCATATAAACTGGGGGACTTGGAGGCCTTTAGAAAATTTTTGGCCATTAGCACACCGCAATGGAAGGTCCCTGGAAGTAAATATTTCTTCGAAAAATGCTGAATTCTTGTTATGCGGGCGCTGGCAGAGGATTTTCCAACAGCGCATGCAAGAAGAGGGCGGTTTGAAGATGTGTTGGTCACTTCGGATATGAGATCATTCTTGCAGCCAACCCATCAAGAGCCGCCCTCCGAATCTAGCCTCAGGGAACGCCTAGACTGACAGGTGTCCAACTACATCGGGTTAACAGCCAATGTGGACGCTCTGAGAAGCGAGGAACCCCTGGACTACTGGGTGGGCAGGCTTGACCTGTGGCCAGAGCTGGCAAAATTTGGCAGTGCTAGTTACAGGGAATGGACTGGATAGTCCATTCTCTCTCTCTCCCTCTAGAGGGAGAAAAAGGAGAGAAGTAGTTAGCTAGTGAGGGGTGAGTCTAGCTTGTCCCCTCCTGGGGAGAGGTTGTGTGAGAGAGACTAGACGTACCCCCTCATGGGGAAGGCAGCAGACCTGGTCCCTGCTGGACAGGTTCTGTTAGTCCTATGCCAGCCTTATCACTGGAGGTTGTGCAACACCAAGCAAAAGCAAGCTTGAGGTACTCTAAGCCAGGACAAGAAGTTCATAGGATTATCTACAGTAAGAAACTGACTGCTGACATAGCTGTGCTGAAAGAGCTACAAAGAGGATACAGTAGAGGGGAGTTTGTTGCAGAGAGAAGTATTTGCCTGCTGAAACCTATTGATGACCAAGATAAAGTCTGGAAACTGTATGGTATACCATTTATGCCAAGTAAAGCAACTGTTCAACTGTTTACCAAGTCTGGACTCAACTTTGTTCTACGCCATCCAAGTTTACCTACCCCTTTTTGCACTGCTTCAGACCACACCACATCTGGGATCCACAAATATCTAGGTAGGAACACCATGACATGTGTATATAACATTTACAGAGACTGTAGGCCACCCTGCACCACTCTGGCAATCCTACCCTGGGTACCAACATTACCATCTACAAAAGGAAGCCTTGTGCTTCCGCTGCTTAAGTGCAGCTGGCGTCGACTTGCTCTATAAGAGAGACATTTTTTGTACAAACCTCCTAAGGGGCAAGGGATACCCCAGGCGTGGCCTAGTGGGACATCACACATACAGTATGTGATTTATACCAACATACATCTATATTATTTTTTAGTGTCATTTGGCACTACAATGTTTTTGGTCAACTAATGTTGACTTGGTGGTGGTTTCTATCCCTGGTTAGGGCCATCTAAGGTCATCTAAGAGGTTCCTGACATGGGATTTAGATAAGGCTTTATAGGAAAGTATATAGGGTGAATGTCCTTTTCATGACTGACCTATCCCTGTAGCCCAATATTACGTTTTATGTAGTGGTGGTGCTATGACTTTGATCTTGACTGCTCTATTACTATTATCAGACTCCTCAGTGGTTGGCTGGTTGGAACTGTAATAAACTGTAATAAACTGTTTGTACTCCCTCTTGTCCACCAATTCCTTCTATAGATGAGTTGTGGGTAGTTTAGTCCCTGGATCTTCTTTAGGTAAAAACTCTATTTTAGTTGGTGATGTAACCCTGTTGGGATCACCCTCTTGATGTTAAAACATTATAGGATTATAGGATCCTGTGGCCGTTCTTCTTCTTTAGGATAGTGCCAGATTTCTAGAGGCCTATACCGTTTGCATCACTGCTACTCTCAACAATATGTGACCACAACCTGGGAATCTGGCATGAAAAATACAATCCTTTCAGGGGTTAATAGTGAAGCACATGGAGATTGCTTAGACTCCATGCCCCAGTCTATTCAGAGCCAGTGGCTTCCCCCGATGGTGCGGCAGGTCGAGCATGTGTCCTGTCGCTCCATTCATTCTCTATGTGGGACCATCAAAAATAGGCAAGTCCAATAGAGCGGCCTGCAAAATTATGGAAATGAAAGCTGTGATTTTTGAATTGGTAGGAATCCCAACGATCAGTCTCTTACTAGTTAGTTATTCCCTGTCAATTTCAAAACTTGGCACTACCCCTTAAAAAAAAAATACGATACACCTCCTAAATATTTTATGTTTTGCATATACTTAAGGCATAGTTTTTGCTGTATTGAGTAGTCTTTGTTATGCGAAATAGCATCAAATGTTGACCATGCATGGGCTGAAGAAATCTATACTTATGATGTTGTCAATAAATCAGGTATTAAAGGGGTTTTCTGAAATCTAATATTAATCACCTATCCACAGGATAGATTATCAATATCTGATTGGTGGATCTCTCTCGATCAGCTGTTTGATGGAGCAGCAGTGCTTGGTACATACAGAGGGGTCCCCTGCTTGGGATACCCTCTGCTTTTTATAGGAGAGAGCCAGTATCCATCAGATCCTGTCTGTCCATGCATGGCATGGTTAACCACTCACTTGAATGACACGCATAACCACAGGTAAATGTTTGGGTAGCCATAGCATCTCACAGCTTTTGGCAAAATTTGGAGCAAGTATGCATGTTGCTGATCTCACTTTCTTCACCTCATTTGTCTCAACCATTCCCTTTCAGTTAAGTCCAGGGAAAGTAATTAAATAGTATGCATTGATGGTGCAGAGATTTTGTTCTGCTCAATGATGTCCCTGTAGATTAGCCAGGCAAGCAAGAATTTGAAGGGCAGCTCCATACTGTATCTACGGTACTTAGTGAAAATCAGAAAAATGTATTTGTGTTTCTAAAATATATCCTGCTTTGTGTAGGTTGCAATAATACCACCATTCAGTACTTTCACTTTTAAATTGTTCTTTTCTTATGTGGTTTTGTGACACCTTAATGACCCATGAAGGATCAAACAAGCAATTATATAAAATGTAAAACTGAAAGAACCAGTATGTAGCACAGAGCTCTGCTAATGGCAATGGGAGCTATAATATACTTCAAGGAATGTATTTTCAGTTTTTAGACGTTTGATGTAGATTTGACTTGGGAGAAATTTATTTGATTTTTTTTTCTATAATTGTACAAGCACTGAAAGACCCGGCATGTGACAGCTGCTGAAGGTAGGACTTTGGTTCAATCTACTGTTTAGCAGATATTTTTCAAGGGAAATGTCAAGATTCAAGACAGATTGTTAAGACACTTGTTAAAGGGAAAAATGCTTTTTCGGATGTAATTAGTTACTTATAAGGGTTTCTTCAAATTCCCCAAAAAGGCACCACCAGATCCAGTCCTTTCACTAAGACCTTTAGTACTGAATTGTAGATTTTTCTTGCAAGATACCAGTTAGAGATGAGCGAATCGAAGTAGACAAAGTGGAATTCGATGTGAATTTCAGGAAAAATTCGATTGGCACCGAATCTGAATTTCCTCACACTTCGTGGTAACAAATCGCCTTTTTTTTCTAAAATGGCTGCTGCACGTGTGAGGACATGGATCAAGGAACCCTGGGAAGGCGGGATCACCCATAATCCTATGCATGCAGCCAATCAGCATCCAGCCCTGTGATGTCACAGCGCTATAAATAGCCTCAACTATCTTGGATTCTGCCATATTCCAGTGTACTTAGTGCAGGAAGATACATCAGCAGGTGCTAGAGACAGTGCTAGAAAAACTTCATTGTGCTAAAAAAAACTATTTACAAGTGCAGGGAAAGATTATTCAAGGTGTAGGGAAAGGATAGGGAGGAATCATTACACAGCATTTATGTTGAACAGGGTTTAGTAAGGGAGGTTACAGCCTGGGTAATAGTAACAATTCTATTACACCTTGCTGCACTGACTGGGGATCCAAATTGCCATTATACAGCTCTGTAATTCCAGCAAACATTTTTTATTATTGGGGTGCAAGTGCTGTGTGATACATCCATTAACAGGCTTTATTAAAAGGAAATATTTATATGTTTTATTTGAACTAGTGCGGCGCAGTTATACGTTCTAAAGCATTTTTCGGCTTATATTAGTGAGAAAAAAATGACTTATAAGCCGTTGTGTGGTGAAGTGCTCAAAATACAGCACTATTTGTTAGTGGCAAAATAAAAATATATTTGTCTTTCAGCGGTGGAGTTAAATATTCTAAAGCCTTTTGTGACATGTATTAATGGAAAAGTAAAATATATTTGCCATTCAGCGGTGCAGTTATATGTTCTAAAGCCTTTTGTGGAGTGTATCAGTGCAAAAGAAAAATATATTTGCCGTTCAGCGGTGCAGTTATATGTTCTACAGCGCTTTTTGTCGTGCATTAGTGGCAAACTAAAAATATATTTGCTGTTCAGCGATGCAGTTACATGTTCTAAAGCCTTTTGTGGCGTGTATTAGTGGCAAAAGTAAAATATATTTGCCGTTCAGTGGTGCAGTTATATGATATAAAGCCCTTTTTGTCATGTAATAGTGGCAAAAGAAAAATATATTTGCCGTTCAGCGGTGCAGTTATATGTTCTAAAGCCTTTTGTAGTGTGTATTACTGGCAAAACTAAAATATATTTGCCGTTCAGCAGTGCAGTTATATGTTCTACAGCCTTTTTTGTGGTGCAATAGTCATGAAATAAATATATATATGCTGTTCAGCGGTGCAGTTATATGTTCTAAAGTCTTTTGTGGTATTATAAGTGTAAAAAGAAAAATATATTTGCCATTCAGGTGTAGTTATATGATATAAAGCCATTTTTATCATGTAATAGTGGCAAAATAAAAATATATTTGCTGTTCAGCAATGCAGTTATATGTTCTAAAGTCTTTTGTGGTATTATAAGTGGAAAAAGAAAAATATATTTGCTATTCAGGTGTAGTTATATGATATAAAGCCATTTTTATCATGTAATAGTGGCAAAATAAAAATATATTTGCTGTTCAGCGGTGCAGTTATATGTTCTAAAGTCTTTTGTGGCATATATTAGTGGCAAAAGAAAAATATATTAGCCGTTCAGTGGTGCTGTTATATGTTCTACAGCCCTTTTTGTCGTGTAATAGTAGCAAAATTTAAACATATTTGCCGGGACACGGTGCAGTTATATGTTCTAAAACCTTTTGTGGTGTGTATTATTAGCAAAAGTAAAATATATTTGCTGTTCAGCAGTGCAGTTATATGTTCCACAGCCCTTTTTGTTGAGCAATAGTCACAAAATATATATATATTTGCTGTTCAGCAGTGCAGTTATATGTTCTAAAGCCTTTTGTGGCGTGTATTAATCGCAAAAGTAAAATATATTTGCCGTTCAGCGGTACAGTTATTTGATATAAAGCCCTTTTTGTTGTGTCATAGTGGCAAAATAAAAATATATTTGCCGGTCAGCGGTTTAGTTATATGTTCTAAAGTCTTTTGTGGTATTATAAGTGGAAAAAGAAAAATATATTTGCCGTTCAGGTGTAGTTATATAATGTAAAGCCATTTTTGTCATGTAATAGTGGCAAAATAAAAATACATTTGCCAGTCAGCAGAGCAGTTATATGTTCTGAAGTCTTTTGTGGCGTGTATAAGTGGAAAAAGATAAATATTTTTGCCATTCAGCGGTGCAGTTATATGTTCTAAAGCCTTTTGAGGTGTGTATTAGTGGCAAAAGTAAAATATATTTGCCATTCATCGGTGTAGTTATATGTTCTAAAGCCTTTTGTGGCGTGTATTAGTGGCAAAATAAAAATATATTTGCCATTAAGCGGTGCAGTTATATGTTCTAAAGCCTTTTGTGGTGTGTATTAGAGTTAAAACTAAAATATATTTTGTGTTCAGCGGTGCAATTATATGTTCTAATGACCTTTTTGTCATGTAATAGTGGCAAAATAAAAACTATATTTGGCTGTTCAGCGGTGCAGTTATATGTTCTACAGCCCTTTTTGTCATGCAATAGTCGCAAATAAATATATATTTGCAGTTTAGCGGTGCAATTATATGTTCTAAAGCCCTTTTTTGTTTGTATTAGTGTGAAAAAAAGGACTTATTAGCTGTTGTGTGGTGAAGTGAGAAAATTACAGACTTTTTTGGGGTGTTTTAATTTCCTTTTTATGTATTTATTTGATCTAACAGTATGTCAGACAGAGAAGTACCAGACCCTGCATAGGGGAGTGGCAGAGGCCTAAATGTTTCTGGTGCAGGCAGAGGTCGCAGCAGAGTAAGGGGCCGTGGCAGCAGGAATCACATTGAGAGGATTGAGCTCCCAGTGTCAGCTAGCGGTCGTGTCTTGACCAGCAACCCAGCGGTTCAGGAATGGTTGACTTGATCTTGGACTTCGTCGCAAGTGACATCAGACACCCCAGCCAAGAGTCAGAGGGTTCGTCAGACACAAACCTTAGTTGGCATGGCCCGGGAGCAGGCCCTGTTCCCTTACTTGTCCTCAACCTGCCTCTGTCCTTTTCTGTTCCCTCAGCCAGAGAAGTAATGCATGCTCTGGGCTCAGCTCCACTATACAGTGAGGATATGCTACTAGAAGACAGTCAGCAGCTACTGGCAAGCCAAGATGTGGAGGAAACATCCGCCGCTTCCTCTACTAGGCAGGCAAGTAGTGATGAGGAGAGTGGCGTGGAAGCTGGTGTTGCGAGCAGTCAGGCTCCTGACCCAGAGACGGTTGAGGAGGACATGAGTGACATGCAGACAGTACTAGATGATGATGATGATGATGTAGCTGATCGCACTTGGAGTCTACACCACAGGAGTATGAATTCTCAAACTTTGTGAGCCTGGAGTTAATGTGGATTGATTATAGAAGACCTATCAGCTCTTTAAGGATAAATTGAGAGCTGCATCTTACCAGTTGGGGTTTGTGTCTCTGTGTACATCCTGACGTTATCTTATCACTGCTGACAGTATCAGACTGTATAGGGACACCCTCTTTGTTATTGTGACTTGTCAATTTATTGATACATTTCCAGCAGGAATAACAGAAGAATGGAACAATGCAGAGCTCTAGGAAAAGATGATCCATAATTGTAATTTCATCAGGAAACTCTTACCACTTCTTCCAACTCTATTTCTTGCCATATCTTACCAATTTTTTTAATTAAATTCCCTCCTTTTTGTATCTTCCTATATTAGTGGTTCCTATTCATCTTTCCCTTCCTTCCTTCCTTTTGCTTTCTTTTCACACTCTAGCATTTTCTGTATCCTCTTTATTTCCCCTTACCCATCCTTCTCTTATTTACATTCCTTTTTCTTAACTTTTTTTCTTGAGCTTCCATTATTTCCTTCTTTTCACTCTCCTATCTGTGCCTTCTTTATGTAACATTCTTTCCTTTCTTTTTTATTTCTATTTCATTTGCTCTCGATGTCCTACACCCTCATCTAATTCCTTTCCATGCCTCTGCTTACCTTGTCTTTATGTTCCGTTTGCCTTCTCAAACTCTTCCATATTTTCTTTTCCTTATTTTTCTTCTTTTCCTTTTCTTTCTTGCTTCCCTTTGTATTGCACTATTTTTTCCATTTAATTTTCTTTGCCTCAATTTCCCTTATTCACCTACATAAGGGGGTGGAAAGCTTGGTAATACTTACCCCCCTCCCCCTTGTCTTCCCTTACCTTGACATTCTCTTTGCTTTCTCAAACTCTTTCTTAGGCCTCATGTACACAGACGTTGTTTTGGTCCGCATCCGAGACGCAGTTTTTGCGGCTCGGATGCAGACCCATTCACTTCAATTGGACCACAAAAGATGTGGACAGCATTTAGTGTGCGGTCCGCATCTGTTGCTCCATTCCGTGGCCCCACAAAAAAAATATAACCTGTCCTATTCTTGTCCATTTTGCGGACAAGAATAGGCAGTTATATCAATGGCTGTCCGTGCCGTTCTGCAAATTGCGCAATGCACACGGACACCATGCGTGTTTTGCAGATCTGCAATTTGTTCTGTTTCCTTCACTCTTTTTTTTTTTCTTCCCAGTATTCATTTTCATTCTCTTCCTTTTCCTTTCACTACCTTTCATTATCCTTTGTTCCATTTACTTCCATCTTTCCCCCATTTCTTTCCTCCAGTTCCTTTCTTTTCCCTCCTATCCATCCTTATTATCTCAACTTTTCTTTTCTTCCTTGCTTTCCCTTTACTTCCATTCCTTTTCTTTGCCATAATTCCCATTCATTTACTTTCCTTCTCATATCTGTCCTTCTTTTACACTCCATTCTTTTTTTCTTTTACCTCATTTCCTCTTTATCTTGCATCCACTTTGTTTTCTTGTCTTCCCTTACTTTGTAATTATGTTCCATTTGTTTTTTCAAACTTCTCCCTTTTCTCTTTTCCCTTCCCTCTTTGTATTATCTTTTCATTTGCTTAATTTTTCTTTCCTTTTCTTACATTTCCTTCCCTTCTCTTTCCTTCCCTCCTCCCTTCTAATTTTCCTTCCCTTTATCACTCCCTCCCTCCTTCCTCCCTTCATTTCTCATCCTTTCTTCCTCTCTCTCTTTCTTCCTTTTTTCTCCCTTCCTTTGTTTGTATTTTCTTTTCTTCCACTCCTTCCTTTCCCTAAATCCTTTAAACTGAGCCTTAGTAATTCTTATGTGGCGGTGTCTAGTGAGTTTGATTTTCTACATTCATTCAGTAATACAAATCAGTACTTTTGGGAACATTTATGTTACATTTCAAATAAGCTGCACATTAGCGTGAGTCACGCACAATCCGGCTTCATGTTTTATTGTTAATACAGTGGCCTAAAAATATTCACAATTGATGTGCCAGGTTTAATATTTGGCTAAATTGCTATCCTTTTGTCCAGAGCCATTTTCATAACTAAACAATATAGAAATCATTTTACTTTGTCTTTAATTTACCAATGAAATGAGTTCACAAGGAGTTTAATTTGGTTGATTTTTATTCCGGCATCTCTTCTCAATTTTGAACAAGCTCTTATCATCATCTTTATAAAGAGATTGCAAAATATGGACAAATGTTAATGGAAAATGTATTACAATTGAGATAATAGATGGAGAATTCAGCATTTCCCTTCTTTTATATATGAAGTGCATTTCATGTGAGATTTAAATTAATCACTTTAATGCATGTTCATCCTCATTTTGTTCTGTAACCTCCTTTTTTGAGTTCTGAACTGTTAGAATGAATTTTGCAGTAAGGAAGCGGGTGGTCAAGGTCCTTTTGAAGTAATTTTTCTATATTTATATGTAAAATATGAGGAGAAATTGACAATGGTGCTTCAAGCTCAGAATGTCATAGGAGACAATTGAGGTAGATTTCTGTATTTGCTGATGTACCCTATGACCAAATAATCATGATGACTGAATGCTGTGTGTGGTGGTACTTTATTTTCTTTATCCTTAAGAATCATTTACTTATTTTATTCTTGGCTATGACTTCTATAAAGACTTTATGGGGTTAATTTATGAAGGCTGATGCAGAAAGAGTTGTAAATGTTTGTGCAAGTCTCCTTTGGTGCAAATGTTTACCCATTTCCATTATGATTGTCACTTTTTTCCAAAAAGGTCCAATTGTCTTGAGTTTATTTATGCAAAAAACAAACAAAAAAACAGGCATAGGTTACACCAAAAATCTACACCAGGTCTTCACTGGCATAGATTTGAGTTTCTGACACATGGACCTCCTGAAATGCACCAGAATAATTAAGAGGCATATTGGCACATCTTACACCAGCAGCTATAACCAGCATATGAAATTACGGGCATAGCAAATTTGTTCCTATAATCTGTATGGAGTAAAAAACTGATATTGTTACATGAGATGTTTGCAGAATAAAGACAAGAAAAACAAGACGTTGAGCCGTTTGCCAGTTTAACAACCCATTTTCATGTAACCCGTTAGGAAATTCTAAGTTAATATGAACAATTGGTCCTATATTCAGGATACTGAGCAGAATGCAGTTACAAAGAGCATCTCACTCTCTGGAGAAGCTCTCCTCTTCTGCATTACACAGACAATCCATTTAATTGAATGGTCACTGTGCAATACTTAAATTCCCCTGTGGAGGCACTGCAGAGAAATGTAACACTTGCTGTCAGGGTTTGTCATGGATTATAACTAATCACTAGAGACACTTTATCACCTGCTTTTTGTCCAAGGGACCCTTCAAAGTGAAGACCACCCTTTAGGGAATAGACTACACAAAATCAGACATTTAAGTCTAATCCACCCTCTCTTTTTCTCATCCTTCTTCTCTTGTTCTATAGACGACATCTTATCTAATCCTCTTTCTCCTGCTCCTTATCACATCACTGTCATCTTTTGCTTCATCATTCTTGTTATGGCAGTGAGTGTGAAACCACGGTGTAAACCAGCAGATTTTACTTTTGGCTAAATCTAAGGGACTTATTCTGACAGTCCCCTGGTTTACACCCCTTAACCCCTATATAGGGATCTGGACTTCACTGAAGGGGAACCACCAAGTCACTACCTCCTTAAGTAGTTTCAGTATGGTTGATAGATGAATTGTAGTTAGGGACAGGCCGAGGTCAGGGCAGGCAGAGTATTAGGAATGATCCCCAGGTCAAGGCAGGAAGTGAGGGGTCAATAGGGAGGTCAAGCACAGGTCAGGTCAAGCAGCGGAGGATCAGAATCTGGTAAACAGGCAGAAATCTGCACATCGCCAAACAAATACAGCACACCTTTGCAGGAAACTAGCAAGCTAGACTACCTATTGCTCAAGCACCTTCCCATAGGTGTTAGTGCCTTAAGTACTTGGGTGTGACCAGTTATAAGCTGGGGTGATTCAGGATGCACACGCTGGCCCTTTAAAAGCTAGAGGGAGCACATGTGCTCTCTATGGGCAGGGAGAAGAGGCCTATGGTGGCAAGACCATGTCACAGCCGGCAGGAAGCGGCCACAGATTAGTCCAGTGGTCGAGACTAGCTGCCAATGTAACAATTCTTCTAGGATTTCACAGATGTAAATTTATCAGAAGTTTTATTATCTTCTTGTTTTGTGTTTGGTTATGACTCGCAAAGGTTTCATATGTAGAGTGCAATCAACCTGTTAAGAGAAATGAGTGAACACAATAGAGTCATTTGCTAATGAAGGAATCTAAATCATGTTATCCTTCTCTTTGGATCCATATGCTCCACCTTCATTTTTTTTCCTTTCTCCTTCTGCTCTTTATATCATCTTCTCTGAGCAAATCAGTTTGGTTGAAATCAAATGCAACCCAAATTTTACACAATTGTGGATTGAGACCAAATTTGATTGTTTGTGATTGGATTTGGGTGAATTTCTCAAAATGGCATCATCCATTTATCAGATTGGAAGACAAGAAAGACAAATGAGTAGGATCAAATGACCCTGGTAATGTCCGTGTACACACCGTGGCAGGAACTTGGACTATTTATAAAAACTTAAAGAAATCCAACACCACAATTTATTTTTAAAGAATTGTTCATTACCACCTGCAGCCATGCATTTACCCATCGCCAGACATGCTGCTGTCACTTTGACATTACTAATGATGTGTTGGCCTTAAAAAGTTTGAAAAGAGGTACAAAAAGTCTTAGGAGATGTCAGCGTGTAATACCTGACTTGCCAGGACACAATTTGACTCCGATTCAGGTTGAAGCTATTCGGACCCAAATCTAATGAGCCAATCGAATTGAATTTCAGGATTTTTTTTTTCATCTCTAGTCTTCTGTCATCATCTTCTCTCTTCCTATTCTATTTTATCACCCTCTATATTCCCAAGAGTACTTGTGGCAAGATACAGTAAGGCTTGGTGGGGATCCTTTTTGTCTTCACCCTACAGATCAAATGCTGATCTTCTGTTGAGTAGTGTCTCTGAGTCTGAAGTATGCATATGAAATTAGTAGCAAGGGGTTATATTAATGAGGTTTTGCAAATGTCCATCAATGCTATGCAACAAGGCAGAAGGTTCTTTACATTAGGAGAGAACCACATTAGAAATCTGAGTATAGTGCATGTGAATGACCACCTAATTTCCCTTTGATCAACCATCAATGCTACCTTAAAAGAGGTCATAAAAAGCAAAATGTGCCCCTGTCATTACTTGAAAAAATATCAGCTGTAGTTTGTGGAGGAACCTGGAAGTAGGCATTTAATTTCCCTGCAGCGCCACCACAGGATACATTAAGCACTACATGGTGCACATACAAAATCAATGCAGGTCCACGTAATCTAGGATAGGACAGGTCCTCCACATTGAGTGACACTCTTGGTGTGTTTTCTAAACTGACAAAACCCTGTATACCACCATGTGGCTCAGTGATGGACCATGTGGCACATCTAAAAAGGTTTGTGTACAACACAACAGAATGACCTGGAGATTAAAGGCTTCAATGCTGTCTGTTTTCCAGTAGTGCATAAAATGTTTTTATCGTTACAACAATTAGGATGTTTTTTTCTTAAGGACATCAGCCATTAGTACATTTGCAAGCTGCTCTGTGTGGACAGACTAAGATGCAATGAAAAAAGAGAAATATCTCTACTGCACAATTAAATGGTTTGATGTATTTTCTTTCCCACACGGCAAAAGAATATATGAGCATAGATCCATACAAAAACCCATCTAGTCATTGCACATGAAGTATGACTGTAATTTATATAAGCAGTAACTAATGAGAGACTGTTTATTGCTGGTCTGAGAGAAGGAGTCGGCACTTTTTTACCTTTCTGTCCATGATGATCACTAATAATATTATAACCGCTGTAGCATCTACCAATCTAATTTCTATCATTGGTATCAAATATTCAACATTACCATTAGTACAACTGATGGTCTAGGATTGTGTGGGAACTTATTCCAGTATTCATCGTGGTCTACGGCAGTGAAAGGGTTACTTGAAGGATCTCTTGTGGACCAAGACAGTGAAAAAGTTGTTAATATTCAGTGAAATAGTTACTAGAGCATACTAACCTCACCAGACTCCAGGATTGTCAGGGCTGTAGATATCTGTTTATTTTCTATGCTGAGGATAGACAGGATTGGTAAGCTCTATCATTGAAACCGCACAGTCCTCTTTGTGATTAGTGTTTATCACGAATATTCGAATAGAAAATTGTTATCGCGACTATCAGCACTTCGAGAATTTGCGAATATTTATAATATAGTGATATATACAGGGAGTGCAGAATTATTAGGCAAGTTGTATTTTTGAGGATTAATTTTATTATTGAACAACAACCATGTTCTCAATGAACCCAAAAAACTCATTAATATCAAAGCTGAATATTTTTGGAAGTAGTTTTTAGTTTGTTTTTAGTTTTAGCTATTTTAGGGGGATATCTGTGTGTGCAGGTGACTATTACTGTACATAATTATTAGGCAACTTAACAAAAAACAAATATATACCCATTTCAATTATTTATTTTTACCAGTGAAACCAATATAACATCTCAACATTCACAAATATACATTTCTGACATTCAAAAACAAAACAAAAACAAATCAGTGACCAATATAGCCACCTTTCTTTGCAAGGACACTCAAAAGCCTGCCATCCATGGATTCTGTCAGTGTTTTGATCTGTTCACCATCAACATTGCGTGCAGCAGCAACCACAGCCTCCCAGACACTGTTCAGAGAGGTGTACTGTTTTCCCTCCTTGTAAATCTCACATTTGATGATGGACCACAGGTTCTCAATGGGGTTCAGATCAGGTGAACAAGGAGGCCATGTCATTAGATTTTCTTCTTTTATACCCTTTCTTGCCAGCCACGTTGTGGAGTACTTGGACGCGTGTGATGGAGCATTGTCCTGCATGAAAATCATGTTTTTCTTACCTTGCAGACTTCTTCCTGTACCACTGCTTGAAGAAGGTGTCTTCCAGAAACTGGCAGTAGGACTGGGAGTTGAGCTTGACTCCATCCTCAACCCAAAAAGGCCCCACAAGCTCATCTTTGATGATACCAGCCCAAACCAGTACTCCACCTCCACCTTGCTGGCGTCTGAGTCGGACTGGAGCTCTCTGCCCTTTACCAATCCAGCCATCTGGCCCATCAAGACTCACTCTCATTTCATCAGTCCATAAAACCTTAGAAAAATCAGTCTTGAGATATTTCTTGATGTTTCAGCTTGTGTGTCTTGTTCAGTGGTGGTCGTCTTTCAGCCTTTCTTACCTTGGCCATGTCTCTGAGTATTGCACACTTTGTGCTTTTGGGCACTCCAATGATGTTACAGCTCTGAAATATGGCCAAACTGGTGGCAAGTGGCATCTTGGCAGCTGCACGCTTGACTTTTCTCAGTTCATGGGCAGTTATTTTGCGCCTTGGTTTTTCCACACGCTTCTTGCGACCCTGTTGACTATTTTGAATGAAACGCTTGATTGTTCGATGATCACGCTTCAGAAGCTTTGCAATTTTAAGAGTGCTGCATCCTTCTGCAAGATATCTCACTATTTTTGACTTTTCTGAGCCTGTCAAGTCCTTCTTTTGACCCATTTTGCCAAAGGAAAGGAAGTTGCCTAATAATTATGCACACCTGATATAGGGTGTTGATGTCATTAGACCACACCCCTGCTCATTACAGAGATGCACATCACCTAATATGCTTAATTGGTAGTAGGCTTTTGAGCCTATACAGCTTGGAGTAAGACAACATGCATAAAGAGGATGATGTGGTCAAAATACTCATTTGCCTAATAATTCTGCACGTAGTGTATTCGTAATTTCGAATATTCAAGATTTTTTTTAAACAGTGCAAATGATCCTTTCTTGCTTGTGGGCCAATGAGAAGGCTGCAATATCTTTGACTTTAGGAGTAGTGTTGATTGTGAATTTTTCAATTGCCGATTAACGCAATCAAGAAAATAATGACTAATAATGAATTCGAGAATTCGAGAATATACACCGAATATTCACCCAAATATTTGCGAAACATCACAAATTCGAATATTGCCCCTGCCGCTCATCACTATTTGTGATTAGGCAAACTGATTTTGGAGTGTTCTGCCCAAATAGTATTAGTGAAGTGAGTGGGACTTATGTGACTCCCATCATTGCATCGGCATTATGCAGAACATAATGACAAGTAACATATTTCCAGTCTTCAGTTTCCCAATTTGGTTCATCTTTGCTCAGTGTACATCATCAATTACAGGTGAAACTCGAAAAATTAGAATATTGTGCAAAGTTAATTTATTTCAGTAATGCAAATTAAAAAAGGTGAAACTAACATATGAGACTCATTACATGCAAAGCGAGATATTTCAAGCCTTGATTTGTTATAATTTGGATGATTATGGCTTACAGCTTATGAAACCCCAAAGTCACAGTTTTGAGGTGCCCTTTTCTCAGGGGGTATGGATAATTTGGCTGACTTGAGTGTGACACTTTGAGCCTAGAATATTGAACCTTTTCACAAAATTAAAATTTGAAGCGGCATTAATGCAATTCCTTTTAATTTGCACTACTGAAATACAGTAAATGGACTTTTGCACGATATTCTAATTTTTTTGAGTTTCACCTGTATATAACTGTCTGAAAATGCAGTACCTGTGAGTCTGAACAGCCTATAGTCACAGAAGGAGCAGCTGGAGGACAGGGTCCTGCAACCTACAGTACAGGTAGATTACTTCCTCATAGGGAGTAATCTCATACATTTCGCTACCCAAGGACACCAGGGATATTATCATCAACCCCTTTACTGCCCTAGACCACCAGGGAACTATTAGTATGTCCTTTGTTGGCAGGGCCACAACAGATGTTATTATTATCCCCTTCACACCCATGGTCCAACAGGGATGTTATCATTAAACCTTGTATTGCCCCACATTATAAGACATGTTACAATTCTTCATTTTGCTCTTTTGTAGCTCATCCACTTTTTGCATATTTTTTGCAGATATGTTCCCTTCCTGTCTAATTGAAGCAGTCTAGCTATACTTCTCTGAGATCTGTCATTACCAAGACGTTTCTGTCCCACCACCGCTGTTCAATGAATGCACTATGTTTAGGGCACCAATCTTCGTAAACTCAATAGAATGATTTTTTTAAATATCAGGAAGAGTATCTGAGATACTGAGAAACCGTTCCATACAGCACCACCAATCGCTCCAACTTTGCACAGATTACATTTATTCCCCTTGTCTGCAGATTTCATGCATTAAATTGCTTCCACGTGATTGGCTGCTTAGATATTTACATGACTGGTCGACTTTGTGAAGTTTCCACTGAGTGCACATACCCTGAAACTCCTCATCTCTATAAAGTCTGCTACACAACCTCCTGAGAGTCTTTACATCTTCTCATGATGAGGTACTAATCTGCTTTCGCTCCAGTAACAACCCAACCTGACCTTTATTATATAGTAAAAGGAGCTGTGAGACCAATAATAGGTGAACACATAGGATATTGACTGAAAGAACATCAAAGAAAACTTCCTGTCTAGTGTATAAATCCTTTCCTCCAGATGCACTTAAGACACTGAAATCCATTCCAAATGCCACAAAACATATGGCGGCCAAGCAGATAGTGATGGATACAGTGAGGAGCTTCACAGGTATTACTGCACTCGGTGGAGATACAATGATGTCAACGTGTCTAACTGCATGGTCTATAATACTGGAGCTTTTGGCTGTGGGTGATCCAGAATTTCTAATGTTACAAGAAAAAAATAAAATCTAAATTGACTCTCATTGTAAGATGCAAACCCTCTGTTTGGACTTGGGTAACTGGACTCTTGGGGTAGAATTCAATCAAGATTCAATGGATCTGAATGGATAATCCTATTTCTGTAAAACTTTTTTATATCACAAAGTTATACTAAAAAAGAAGAATACTGGGATTTGTTTTTTGTGCGAATGTTTACAAAATATACACAATGTAAATATACACAATGTCTCTTGGTTGCATGCACATTTAATTTAGTGTACACTAAAAACATACCCTCAAATTACAAACTGTTGCTGGAGGGCAGGTGATTTTAAAGGTAGTATTCATTTTGTGCACCCTTGTTCTTCCTGCTCCCTCCCTTCCAGCTCCCAGCCTTTCCCACTCCTTCTTGATTGACCAGACAAGATGACTATGCAGGAAGATGGCCCTGTCAATCAAGAAGGCGAAGGTGAGGGGGTGGGGGAGTGCTGTTTCCTGGCATTTAAAGCACTTTTAATTTGGGTAGAACTGATTTGTATCCAAATCAAATTTCTTGGCTGATTCGGACAAATTAGACCAAAAGAAATTTTGGGAAGTTTTTTCATCTCTAAAAAAAAGTCCTAAATACAGTGAAATGTATCATTATATTCAGCTGAACTATACCTCCAAGGCATTGTGTTTGGTGTAACAGTGAAGTTCTTAGTGACAGACCCCAATGCCCTAAAGGAGTCAAAAACTTTCCATTGAACTGAATACAAGTTTACGAAACACTTTCAATTAAAGGTTTATGTCCCAATTCGGTCAAGAGAAGCCATGCATGAGTGGCAAGGCCACCTTTTATTGCAGTCCAGGTTTGGAACCACGTCATTCATAGAAGCAGTAAGGACATCCAAGACTCTGATTCTACTTCAATGTTTAAAGACTTATTCCTTATTACTACAAAAAAGAAATATTATTGATAAACTTGTATTAATTAATTAATAAAAAATGTATCTTTATTGAGGTCAGAGCTCCAATTTGTATAATGCAAAGCTTCAAATCCCTTTCTGGATGCCTTAAACTACCACTAGGGGGAGCTTAGGAGCTCACTGCATACTGATTATACATTCAACTCAATAACAGCATGCAGTTAGCTTCTGAGCTCCATCTAGTGGTGGCTGCAGACAGACCAAATTTGTCTTTTTGGCTCAGTGTTTATCTGGGAGATTTGAAGTTCTGTATAATAAAAGCAGAACTCTGATCAATATGAATATACATTAAGAAATTTATGTGCACATAATGTTGGCACTAAAAATAACATCATAGTAAAAAGCGGATCAAGGTTTAGAAACATATTAACAGGGCAAAATATTCCTGTGGCAACACTTCCAATGAAACAGTTAACTTGAAGTGTGGCAAATTATTATTTTTTTATACCGCTCTAACTCAATTTACAGCGGTGTAAATTTCAAGTGGAGATTTTTAAAAGCCGTTGAAAAAAAGTATATAGCATAAATATATCTATACTTTCTGTAGGATAAAATTTTGTGCAACATGTTTATTTGCAAATCTATAAAAAAGTCAAAAACGCTCTATAAATTCTGCAGAATTTTATTTCTGCAACTCATCTTTCTCCCTTTGGCTCAACCTGAATGGTGAGCATTAAGTAGAGAAGATGTATTATTTCAAGGAGTAGAAAACTCAGCAATGCTGTCTTTTTAACATTACAAAGTGCTGGTTCTCTGTTGCCCCTCTTTCCAGATCGAAAGCTTTTGCCGGCTGTTACTTTATTAATATTTTTTTTTCTCATGCTATCAGTATATATCAATTAATTAGGAAAGAATATGAGTCATATAAAAATAGCTGAGAGCAAAGCAATAAAACGAGGAATAATCCCGGTAATGAATGATATTAAATTACAGGCAGGTAATTGTTTGTATAGTAGTAGGAAGAACATTGGTTATTTGATTAAGATAGAAAGGGAGAAAAAACTGTGTTTTCTTTGTTTTTACTTAATTACTTTTTAAAATTCAATCCTTTTTTATAGAGTTGATATTTTAGATTTTATCAGTGGTATATCAGTAGCAATTCTCTCATAGTAACTAGGCACCAAAGAATAATTACTTTTTAAATATATTTATTTTTCATAGAGTGTATAATTTATATATCACAAGTAGCAAATATTTAATGGTAGGCAGGCAAAAAAAAAAAAAATTAAAAAGTTGACCTTAACCTTGAATATCTGTTATTGAGCTCCTTTTTTAGAAGACTGAGAATGAGATATTACATAGACATATTGCAAAAGGCAACTGCCACCTGAACAGTTACCTCATCAATGGCACTAGTAGTGGGCACAGATCAGCCCAGCAAACCCCTTAAGTGCCAAACAGGTTTTACAAAACAATATGCCACATGTACTGATGGCGTTCTTCATTGTGATCCCTTTCAGCTATTCAAAAGCATTGTCTAAGCTCACATGTGACTAATTTGCAAAGTGTACGACGATAATATTTGTGTGTACGGAATATGGCAAAATTATTTAGTGTACAGTATATGGTGGTACCTTTTGCGGCACTGTATGTTAGCATTATGGGTATGATGTACTGTACAGGGAGTGCAGAATTATTAGGCAAATTAGTATTTTGACCACATCATCCTCTTTATTCATGTTGTCTTACTCCAAACTGTATAGGCTCGAAAGCCTACTACCAATTAAGCATATTAGGTGATGTGCATCTCTGTAATGAGAAGGGGTGTGGTCTAATGACATCAACACCCTATATCAGGTGTGCATAATTATTAGGCAACTTCCTTTCCTTTGGCAAAATGGGTCAAAAGAAGGATATGACAGGCTCAGAAAAGTCTAAAATAGTGAGATATCTTGCAGAGGGATGCAGCACTCTTAAAATTGCAAAGCTTCTGAAGCGTGATCATCGAACAATCAAGCGTTTCATTCAAAATAGTCAACAGGGTCGCAAGAAGCGTGTGGAAAAACCAAGGCGCAAAATAACTGCCCATGAACTGAGAAAAGTCAAGCGTGCAGCTGCCAAGATGCCACTTGCCACCAGTTTGGCCATATTTCAGAGCTGCAACATCACTGGAGTGCCCAAAAGCACAAGGTGTGCAATACTCAGAGACATGGCCAAGGTAAGAAAGGCTGAAAGACGACCACCACTGAACAAGACACACAAGCTGAAACGTTAAGACTGGGCCAAGAAATATCTCAAGACTGATTTTTCTAAGGTTTTATGGACTGATGAAATGAGAGTGAGTCTTGATGGGCCAGATGGATGGGCCCGTGGCTGAATTGGTAAAGGGCAGAGAGCTCCAGTCCGACTCAGACGCCAACAAGGTGGAGGTGGAGTACTGGTTTGGGCTGGTATCATCAAAGATGAGCTTGTGGGGCCTTTTCGGGTTGAGGATGGAGTCAAGCTCAACTCCCAGTCCTACTGCCAGTTTCTGGAAGACACCTTCTTCAAGCAGTGGTACAGGAAGAAGTCTGCATCCTTCAAGAAAAACATGATTTTCATGCAGGACAATGCTCCATCACACGCGTCCAAGTACTCCACAGCGTGGCTGGCAAGAAAGGGTATAAAAGAAGAAAATCTAATGACATGGCCTCCTTGTTCACCTGATCTGAACCCCATTGAGAACCTGTGGTCCATCATCAAATGTGAGATTTACAAGGAGGGAAAACAGTACACCTCTCTGAAAAGTGTCTGGGAGGCTGTGGTTGCTGCTGCACGCAATGTTGATGGTGAACAGATCAAAACACTGACAGAATCCATGGATGGCAGGCTTTTGAGTGTCCTTGCAAAGACAGGTGGCTATATTGGTCACTGATTTGTTTTTGTTTTGTTTTTGAATGTCAGAAATGTATATTTGTGAATGTTGAGATGTTATATTGGTTTCACTGGTAAAAATAAATAATTGAAATGGGTATATATTTGTTTTTTGTTAAGTTGCCTAATAATTATGCACAGTAATAGTCACCTGCACACACAGATATCCCCCTAAAATAGCTAAAACTAAAAACAAACTAAAAACTACTTCCAAAAATATTCAGCTTTGATATTAATGAGTTTTTTGGGTTCATTGAGAACATGGTTGTTGTTCAACAATAAAATTAATCCTCAAAAATACAACTTGCCTAATAATTCTGCACTCCCTGTATGGAGCAATATGATTGCTTTGCACGGTATAGAGCAACATTTTTTGCAGCATTATTGATTTGTGCAATGTACTGTATGGCAGCATTTTTGTCCCATGATCTGTAGTGATATTAATCATGCTATATGATTGTTTAAGGCAACATAGAAACTACTGCCTTCTCAGTGCAGTATATATCATAAAACCAATGAGCCTACGACTTCTAGGGAGAACTCAGTAGAATATATAGCACCACTAGCACAGTGCAAAATACAGCTGTTTTAAACACTGTATTGCAGCACAACAGGGGCCCAAAAATATTTATTATTTCATGTAGCTGTAACAGGGGTCCCCTATAACCAATTGCACTAGTCGGTTTTAGACACTCCAGTCCAACACTGCATGACATGTCTTTAACCATGTGTACCTCCTTTTGAAGTCAGGACGCATACCACAGGAGTCAAAATACAAAAATTAAAAAGAAAAAAATATGGGTTCTAAGAAACTTCAGTATATACACAAATTGTCATGCCAATTGGAGCACTTTGAATTCAGGTAGAATTGATTTGAACCAAAAATTGAATTGTCAACCAATTTGACCAAATTGAAACTAAATTGATGATTCATTCATCTCTAGATCACAATAAAACCATAAGGGCTCGTGCACATGACCATTGGAAGTTTCGCTTTCTGCAAATTGCAGATCCACAAATCATGGATAATGGCCATTCTGCATTTTGTGGAACAGAACAGCCGAGCCGTAATATGGACAAGAATAGGGCATGTTCTAGTTTCCATTTGACTCCACTTTGTATTTATAATGAAAAGGAATTCAATCCGAATTTCAGGAAAAATTTGATACGCAACAAATCCGAATTTCCTTGCACTTCGTGTCAACAAATCGTTTTTCCTAAAATGGTGTTTACACATGTTTCAAAGTTACAGTAAGAAGCTCGGGAATGTAATATGACCCATAAATCCATGCAGCCAGCCAATCAGTAGATAGCCAACCCCTGTAATATCACAGCCCTAAAAAAGCCTTATCCGCACGGGAACTGACAGGCAGTCTAATATATCTGTGCATTTATCTTGTCCACCTGCTGTGCCATTTATACTTAAAGAGGACCTTTCATCAGTTTAGCCCTAGTCTAATTATGGTCTTACATTATAAGGCGGCCCCCACTGATGCCATGGCACTTCTTTTTTTTTTTCCTGTTCGTCCGTTCTTGGCCCCATTGATTTCGGCACCTTATATTATAATGGGGGCCACCCTATAAGGTAAGACCATAATTAGAATAGGGCTAAACTGATGTAAGGTCCTCTTTAACTTGTTCTGTTATGTTTGTCTTAAGAGGCAGTCTAATATATAGGCGCATTTATCAAGTACACTTCCTGTTCCAATTAATACTTAATCGGTTCTGTTATACATAGACTTACTGTGCGTCAGACTCATTGTCAACAGGTGGTATAATATATAGGCGCATTTATCTAGTACACTTGCTGTGCCATTAAGACTTAATCTGTTCTGTTATACATGTACTTATTGTGCGTCAGACTCAGTGTCACCAGGCGGTCTAATATATAGGTGTGTTTATCTAGTTCAACTGTTGCGCCATTCATGGTAGCAGCAGCAACAGGCCAGAGCTGCCACTGTCATCCAGCGGTTGTATTTTGACCAACAATCCAGCTATACTGGAATGGTTGACTCACTCTTAAACATCATCTCAAGTAACGTCAGACACACACAGCCAGGAATCAGTGGGTTTCTCTGACGCCACACTTAGTTTGCATGGCCCAGGAGCAACCTATGTTCCCTTACTTGTCCTGCAACTGCCTCTTTCTTTTGCTGCTTCTTCTGCTCGGCAAGTATTGTATGCTGCCGCTCTGCTCTGCTTTTCAGAGAAGACCAGCTTTGTGAGGGTAGTCTGCAACTACAGGCCAGCACAGACTTGGAGGAGAGGGCCGCTGCATTCTCATTTAGGTATGCAACTATCGATGATAACAGTTGAGTGGGAGAATGTGTTTCGAGTGGTCAATGACGTGGACATGAGACTGGTGAGGTTGACATAAGTGATGAGCAAACAGTAATGGATTATTATGTAGCTGATCACACGTAGGAGCCAGGCGAAGAGGGGGAATCATCATCATCAGGGTGGCAGTGCACTGATGAGCCAGCAGGGTGGACATAAAGGGAGATCTGGAGCCAAATGTGCCTGGGGTAGAACGTCTGCTACTCAGAAGCCTACCTGTCCAGAAACAACTAGCGGTGCATGGGTTCATAAAGGAAGCGGCAGGCAATCCGCATGGAGTGGTCGTGGTAAAATTCCACACTTGGCAGTGTGGGAATTTTTTATCAAGTCACTGGAAGACGCTAGTGTGGCGGTATGCAGGATATGTGGGCAGAAGGTGAGGTGCAGGCGGGGTGAAAAAGTTGGCTCCACGGCACTGCATCAACACATGCAGCATCACCATAAAGGGGCCTGGGAAAACCTTGGCACTAATGTAGTGGTAAAGCCTGATGCAGCAAATGCTGCATCTCCTAGTGTCCCGCACCCCTTCTCCAGCAGTCAGGGCTCCTCAACCTCAACAGAACAAAGCTGTTGTTCTTTCCCTTCTTCTATTGTTTCTGATGTTCCTCCTACTACGCGTCACATGTTTCACCAGCAATCAATCACAGAGGCGATTGAAAAAAGACAACAGTATGCGTGCACTCATCCAACAGCGCAGAGGCTGAACATGCACCTGACCAAGTTGCTGGTACTACAGTCCTTCCTTTTCCATGTGGTTAACTCTGCACCTTTCAGAGACCTGATGGCTTGTGCCCAGCCAAGGTTGAGAGTCCCAAGCTGTCATTAATTTTCTAAAAAAGCTGTACCAGCCCTGCACAAGTATGTTGAGCAGAAGGTGGGCCAGTCTTTGAGCCTGTTCGCGTCTGGTACAGTTCATGCCAGTGCTGACATGTGAAGGTATAACTATGTTCAACAACAATATACGTCCTGTACAGTCCACTGGGTAAATGTGGTTCTGGCCCAGGCACACCAGTAACTTGGCCAGGTGTTGGCAATGCCGACTTTGCGCAGTAATGGTGAGATTTCTGCACCAATGTCTTCTTCTGCCTCCTCATCCACCACTTTGACCTCAGCCTCCACTGTAGGCACAGTTCAGAGTAGTCCTCCAGCATACCACCTATGTAAAGCACAGAGTTTTCACACGGCTCTGCACCTGATCAGTCTGGACGAACTGAGTCACACCGGGAAGGAACTGCTCCACGTCATCAACCAATAAATCGAATCCTGGCTGTCTCCTCGTCAATCGGAGATAGGCACCATGGTCCGGAAAAACATTCTGTCTGCGCTATGTCAGGGAGGGCTGACCCATGTGTCCTGCATCTTCAATATCGTTGTCACCTGGTTCCTAAAGTTTTTCACCCAGCTGCAAGACATCTTGAAGATGTCAAGGAAACTGTGCATGCACTTCAGACACTCTTACCATGCAAAACACCCCCTCCTTGACCTGCAAAGGCAGAATGGTGTTCACCAACTTCGCCTCATATGCAACGTTTCCACGCGCAACATGTTGGAATGACTGCATGAGCAGAGGAAGACAGTGACTGATTTCTTGATGATACAGATGGACAGGAGTACTAATCAGTGTAACTTTGAAGTTTGACAGTGACAACTCATGCATGACACCTGCCATTTGTGCTCAGGCCCTTTGAGGAGACCAATTTATTTGTCAGTCGTCAGGACTATGGGATGAATGATGTCATTCCACTCTTTCACGTCCTGGAGGGGATGCGGATAAATCTGATTGGCTAGGGGACAGAAGACGCATATCACACTCATCTGAGCCCTGTGGAGGCTGAACTGGTACAGGAGGAGAAGGAGTACGAGGAGGACATAATCACCTAGGGATTCTAATCAGAACTACTGTAGGTGGATTATCTGCCCAAGTGACAGGAGAGGAGCTAGAGGGCGACAATGAAGACAAGGCAGAGGACCCCAACAGACGATGGCAGTATGCAGTGAAGATGGACACAGGGAGTCCCTCCGAGTCACTTGTGCAAATGGCCAGATGCATGCTAAGTTGCTTGCGTGGTGACAGCCGTATTATTACCATTCGGCAAAGGGATGACTGCTAGCTCATCAAAATGTTAGACCCTCACTACAGATCCAAAATGGGGGCCTTTTTCAGACCTTCTGAGAGGGCTGAAAAACTCAACTACTATTGAGACATCCTTTGTAGTTAGTGGGCCGTTACCTATGTGCCCCATCGCCCATCCTCACAAAGATCTAACCGGGGGGACTCTCTGAGCTCACGTTCCACTGCCATGACTGCTGGGGGGGAAAGGCAGGGAGCAACACCAGCACCTGATGAGCAGTTTTTTCTCAGCCGCCTACTGAAGAAACCACCCACCAGCAGCAGGACATGGAGCAGAACCGGAACCAACAGGTGGTGGCATACTTGGACTACAACCTGTGACCCCAGATCCAAGATCCCCTGGACTACTGGGCAGCTAAACTTGAATTGTGGCTGCAATTGGCTGAGTTTGCCAAGAGAAGGCTTTTCAGCCTGGCTAGTAATATAGCATCAGAGCAGGTGTTTAGTGTGGCGGGTGGCATAGTTACCCCAAAGAGAACTCGCCTTTCAAAACAAAATGTTGAGAGACTAACCTTTATCAACCAGGATTTCCTGACACCGGTGCCTGATACAACAGACTAGATCATTCTGGCATCCACGATCTGACTGTAGTGCTGCCAGTCAGATCATTATGGCCCATTACTTCTGTCCATGTTGTGCTGTCACTATTCTGATGCTGCCACCTTCCTGATGCCACATGCCTGCTGTCTCTACTGCCATCTGCTCCTACTGTGATCTGCCACCATCTTGTTCTGTTACTGCCACTGCTATTGCCCCTCCCTCCCCACTCTTGTCCGTGGACACTATTGTGACACTTCATGATATTGCCACACTCACCACTCTGTTCCGGGGCAATATTGTGACTCTTCATGCTCATGCCACCCTCACCACTCTGTTCTGGGCCACTATTGTGACTAGTGATAAGCAAATCAAATTTTCATGATACATTTGAACTGCCGCGAAGCCAAATTTCCTTGTGCTTCATGGTAGGAAATTGATTTAACCTGAAATAGTGTAAAAAAACAAAAAATAATACCTGATCCATTTGCTCACAATGGACCGACTACAGAAGACCTTGAAGATCTCGACCAAAATCCCATGCGCGGTGATGTATGACGTCACCACAATGGCCAGTGTTATGACGTCATATCAGGCCGCGCAATATTTTGTGCCAGACCTTCAAGCAAGATGGCGGCGGGCGGCCCGTGGCGAGCAAATTAGTCAGGTAGGTGTCCTGTTTGGCCATGTTGAAATCCCTGTTTATTTTACTATTCTTCTGAATCTTGGGCCACTGCACGGTTAAGTCCATGCTGATAAATTAGACCTGACGCTAATATCGACCTATAAGTTCACACTACAGTTATTTGGTCATTTATTTCCATCACATCGGCAATTTGAGAGTTTGCGAATATTTAGAATATAGTGCTATATATTTTAATGATGAATATTCCTTTTTTTTTTTTTTAACACAGTACATATCAGGTGATCATCTCTCCCTTCTTCTAGCTTGTTGGCCAATAAGAAGGCTTTGTCACAGCTTAGCAACATCCCTAGCAACCAATAGAAAAGTTGCCTCCCCCACGCCGGTATTTTGCACTCATTACGCAAATAATACATTGCCGATTTTCACAATCAAGAATATAATCTCGAATTCGCAAATTCACGAATATATGATGAATATTCTACAAAATATTAGCGAAATATTGCAAATTCGAATATTGCCCCTGCTGCTCATCACTAATCATGAATAGATCTGCAGCACTTGCACCTGCTTTGGGCTGATAACTGATGAGAATAACTGACCATATACCGTATTTTTCGTCCTATAAGACGCAACTCTGTTTATTAAAATTCAAGAATGGTTAGGCTATATTAAGCTAATTATCAACCTTAATCTGTTTAAACACCCCCCCCCCTTTCCTTTATTAACCCTTTAACTCTACCTTTACTATTTTATTCTATTAGCTTTTATTAAATCTTACTCAAGTTTTTCTAGGTACACATATGCTTTGTTAACCATTCTATACGTTTACAATCTTTTCTAACTTATTATCAATAGCTTCTCACTATTATTATTATGTTACTTATCATTCATACCTTTTTTTTATAGTTATCTTATCTATCAAAATTACTTTTTATTATAGATATTATCCTATCCATCATTAATAAAAAAAAATGTAAAGGTGCTATATTATTTTTTAAATAACAATAAATCATTACTAGTGTTGGTTGAGCACCAAAGTGCTTGTGTGCTCTGGTGCTCTACAGAGCACCCAAACACAATGGAAGTCAATGGAGAACCCGAGCATTAAACCAGGCACCCCCTGCTCTGAAGAGGGGAGGGTGTCGGGACTCTAGTTCGGCTTAGGAGTCCCTGCTATGACTCCATATATAGCTATGTCCATATATGAAATCAGTGCTTGGGGACAACCAGTGTATTTAAATAAATAAAAATATATGAGACTTCTGCTGTATAGGAAGATTAATACAGCAAGTATTCCTATACAGCAGAAGTCTCATATATTTTTTTTATTTTTTTTAAGTAACTGGCCATGCAGCTTTATAGTGTAGTGGTTAACATTCTGAGCTGTAATGTAGAAGGTTGTGAGTTCGAATCCCACCAAAAAACTTTTCACAATTGAGGCTAAATTAGATTTAAATACACTGACCCGAGCATAGTGATGCTTACTCAACACTAGGGATGAGCGAACTCGAACTGTATAGTTCGGGTTCGTACCGAATTTTGGGGTGTCCGTGACACGGACCCGAACCCGGACATTTTCGTAAAAGTCCGGGTTCGGGTTCGGTGTTCGTCGCTTTCTTCGCGCTTTTGTGACGCTTTCTTGGCGCTTTTTGAAAGGCTGCAAAGCAGCCAATCAACAAGCGTCATACTACTTGCCCCAAGAGGCCATCACAGCCATGCCTACTATTGGCATGGCTGTGATTGGCCAGAGCACCATGTGACCCAGCCTCTATTTAAGCTGGAGTCACATAGCGCCGCCCGTCACTCTGCTCTGATTAGCGTAGGGAGAGGTTGCGGCTGCGACAGTAGGGCGAGATTAGGCAGATTAACTCCTCCAAAGGACTTGATTAACTGATCGATCTGCAGCTGTGGATCATTGAGCTGCTGATCCTCAATTGCTCACTGTTTTTAGGCTGCACAGACCGTTTGTCAGTCTCATTTTTCTGGGGTGATCGGCGGCCATTTTGTGTCTTGTGGTGCGCCAGCACAAGCTGCGACCAAGTGCATTTAACCCTCAATGGTGTGGTTGTTTTTTGGCTAAAGCCTACATCAGGGTGAAGCTGTCACACCAAGTGCATTTAACCAGCAATAGTCTGTTCATTTTTTGGCCATATACTACATCAGGGGCAAGCTGCGCCTGTCACCAAGTGCATTTAACCCTCAATGGTGTGGTTGTTTTTTGGCTAAAGCCTACATCAGGGTGAAGCTGTCACACCAAGTGCATTTAACCAGCAATAGTCTGTTTATTTTTTGGCCATATACTACATCAGGGGCAAGCTGCGCCTGTCACCAAGTGCATTTAACCCTCAATGGTGTGGTTGTTTTTTGGCTAAAGCCTACATCAGGGTGAAGCTGTCACACCAAGTGCATTTAACCAGCAATAGTCTGTTTATTTTTTGGCCATATACTACATCAGGGGCAAGCTGCGCCTGTCACCAAGTGCATTTAACCCTCAATGGTGTGGTTGTTTTTTGGCTAAAGCCTACATCAGGGTGAAGCTGTCACACCAAGTGCATTTAACCAGCAATAGTCTGTTCATTTTTTGGCCATATACAAAATCAGGGGCAAGCTGCGCCTGTCACCAAGTGCATTTAACCCTCAATGGTGTGGTTGTTTTTTGGCTAAAGCCTACATCAGGGTGAAGCTGTCACACCAAGTGCATTTAACCAGCAATAGTCTGTTTATTTTTTGGCCATATCCCAGTCTAATTCTGTCACTAAATCCATACCGGTCACCCAGCGCCTAAATACTAGGCCTCAAATTTATATCCAGCTAAATCTGTCCCTAGTGCTGTAGCTGGGCGAGTTATTTAGTGTCCGTTCAAGCACATTTCTTGTTCTGGGTTGAAATACAATTCCCAATTTAGCAATTTCATAATTTAGTGGTTCCTGCTATATCAGAGCTATTTGAAATCTATCCCAAAAAGGGTATATAATATTGAAGGTGCACATTGGGTCATTCAGAATAACTTCACACACACCCGCTACTGTGTATTTCCAAGTCTAATTCTGTCACTAAACCCATACCTGTCACCCAGCGCCTAAATACTAGGCCTCAAATTTAAATCCCTCTAAATCTCTCGTTACCCACCGCTGTACTGTTGTTGCTGGGCAAGATATTTAGTGTCCGTCAAAGCACATTTTTTGTTCTGGGTTGAAGTACAATTCCCAATTTAGCAATTTCATAATTTAGTGGTTTCTGCTATATCAGAGCTATTTGAAATCTATCCCTAAAAGGGTATATAATATTGAAGGTGCACATAGGGTCATTCAGAATAACTTCACACACACGCTTCTGTGCATTTCCAAGTCTAATTCTGTCACTAAATCCATACCGGTGACCCAGCGCCTAAATACTAGGCCTCAAATTTAAATCCCTCTAAATCTCTCGTTACCCACCGCTGTACTGTTGTTGCTGGGCAAGATATTTAGTGTCCGTCAAAGCACATTTTTTGTTCTGGGTTGAAGTACAATTCCCAATTTAGCAATTTCATAATTTAGTGGTTTCTGCTATATCAGAGCTATTTGAAATC